>NC_090448.1:175052761-175355996 GCF_031143425.1 Pleurodeles waltl | reverse complement strand
AGAACTTGGTCCGAGCCACACAAGTCACCTCATCTTGGATTCCCCTAGGTCTCTAGTTTTCAGAAATGCACAGGTTTGGTAGGTTTCCCTAGGTGCCGGCTGAGCCTGTAGGCCAAAATCTACAGGTAGGCACTTTGCAAAAAACACCTCTGTTTTCTTTCAAAAATTTGGATGTGTCCACGTTGCGCTTTGGGGCGTTTCCTGTTGCGGGCGCTAGGCCTACCAACACAAGTGAGGTATCATTTTTATCGGGAGACTTGGGGGAACGCTGGGTGGAAGGAAATTTGTGGCTCCTCTCAGATTCCAGAACTTTCTGCCACAGAAATGTGAGGAACATGTGTTTTTTTAGCCAAATTTTGAGGTTTGCAAATTATTCAGGGTAACAGAACCTGGTCCGAGCCACACAAGTCACCTCATCTTGGATTCCCATAGGTCTCTAGTTTTCAGAAATGCACAGGTTTGGTAGGTTTCCCTAGGTGCCGGCTGAGCTAGAGGCCAAAATCTACAGGTAGGCACTTTGCAAAAAACACCTCTGTTTTCTTTAAAAAATTTGGATGTGTCCACGTTGCGCTTTGGTGCGTTTCCTGTCGCGGGCGCTAGGCCTACCCACACAAGTGAGGTATCATTTTTATCGGGAGACTTGGGGGAACGCTGGGTGGAAGGAAATTTGTGGATCCTCTCAGATTCCAGAACATTCTGCCACAGAAATGTGAGGAACATGTGTTTTTTTAGCCAAATTTTGAGGTTTGCAAAGGAGTCAGGGTAACAGAACTTGGTCCGAGCCACACAAGTCACCTCATCTTGGATTCCCCTAGGTCTCTAGTTTTCAGAAATGCACAGGTTTGGTAGGTTTCCCTAGGTGCCGGCTGAGCTAGAGCCCAAAATCTACAGGTAGGCACTTTGCAAAAAACACCTCTGTTTTCTTTCAAAAATTTGGATGTGTCCACGTTGCGCTTTGGGGCGTTTCCTGTTGCGGGCGCTAGGCCTACCCACACAAGTGAGGTATCATTTTTATCGGGAGAATTGGGGGAACGCTGGGTGGAAGGAAATTTGTGGCTCCTCTCAGATTCCAGAACTTTCTGCCACAGAAATGTGAGGAACATGTGTTTTTTTAGCCAAATTTTGAGGTTTGCAAAGGATTCAGGGTAACAGAACCTGGTCCGAGCCACACAAGTCACCTCATCTTGGATTCCCCTAGGTCTCTAGTTTTCAGAAATGCACAGGTTTGGTAGGTTTCCCTAGGTGCGGGCTGAGCTAGAGGCCAAAATCTACAGGTAGGCACTTTGCAAAAAACACCTCTGTTTTCTTTCAAAAATTTGGATGTGTCCACGATGCGCTTTGGGGCGTTTCCTGTCGCGGGCGATAGGCCTACCCACACAAGTGAGGTATCATTTTTATCGGGAGACTTGGGGGAACGCTGGGTGGAAGGAAATTTGTGGCTCCTCTCAGATTCCAGAACTTTCTGCCACAGAAATGTGAGGAACATGTGTTTTTTTAGCCAAATTTTGAGGTTTGCAAAGGAGTCAGGGTAACAGAACTTGGTCCGAGCCACACAAGTCACCTCATCTTGGATTCCCCTAGGTCTCTAGTTTTCAGAAATGCACAGGTTTGGTAGGTTTCCCTAGGTGCCGGCTGAGCCTGTAGGCCAAAATCTACAGGTAGGCACTTTGCAAAAAACACCTCTGTTTTCTTTAAAAAATTTGGATGTGTTCACGTTGCGCTTTGGGGCGTTTCCTGTTGCGGGCGCTAGGCCTACCAACACAAGTGAGGTATCATTTTTATCGGGAGACTTGGGGGAACGCTGGGTGGAAGGAAATTTGTGGCTCCTCTCAGATTCCAGAACTTTCTGCCACAGAAATGTGAGGAACATGTGTTTTTTTAGCCAAATTTTGAGATTTGCAAAGGATTCAGGGTAACAGAACCGGGTCCGAGCCACACAAGTCACCTCATCTTGGATTCCCCTAGGTCTCTAGTTTTCAGAAATGCACAGGTTTGGTAGGTTTCCTTAGGTGCCGGCTGAGCTAGAGGCCAAAATCTACAGGTAGGCACTTTGCAAAAAACACCTCTGTTTTCTTTCAAAAATGTGGATGTGTCCACGATGCGCTTTGGGGCGTTTCCTGTCGCGGGCGCTAGGCCTACCCACACAAGTGAGGTATCATTTTTATCGGGAGACTTGGGGGAACGCTGAGTGGAAGGAAATTTGTGACTCCTCTCAGATTCCAGAACTTTCTGCCACAGAAATGTGAGGAACATGTGTTTTTTTAGCCAAATTTTGAGGATTGCAAAGGATTCTGGGTAACAGAACCTGGTCCGAGCCACACAAGTCACCCCATCTTGGATTCCCCTAGGTCTCTAGTTTTCAGAAATGCACAGGTTTGGTAGGTTTCCCTAGGTGCCGGCTGAGCTAGAGGCCAAAATCTACAGGTAGGCACTTTGCAAAAAACACCTCTGTTTTCTTTCAAAAATTTGGATGTGTCCACGTTGCGCTTTGGGGCGTTTCCTGTTGCGGGCGCTAGCCCTACCCACACAAGTGAGGTATCATTTTTATCGGGAGACTTGGGGGAAAGCTGGGTGGAAGGAAATTTGTGGCTCCTCTCAGATTCCAGAACTTTCTGCCACAGAAATGTGAGGAACATGTGTTTTTTTAGCCAAATTTTGAGGTTTGCAAAGGATTCAGGGTAACAGAACCTGGTCCGAGCCACACAAGTCACCCCATCTTGGATTCCCCTAGGTCTCTAGTTTTCAGAAATGCACAGGTTTGGTAGGTTTCCCTAGGTGCCGGCTGAGCTAGAGGCCAAAATCTACAGGTAGGCACTTTGCAAAAAACACCTCTGTTTTCTTTGAAAAATTTGGATGTGTCCACGTTGCGCTTTGGGGCGTTTCCTGTCGCGGGCGCTAGGCCTACCCACACAAGTGAGGTATCATTTTTATCGGGAGACTTGGGGGAACGCTGGGTGGAAGGAAATTTGTGGCTCCTCTCAGATTCCAGAACTTTCTGCCACAGAAATGTGAGGAACATGTGTTTTTTTAGCCAAATTTTGAGGTTTGCAAAGGAGTCAGAGTAACAGAACTTGGTCCGAGCCACACAAGTCACCTCATCTTGGATTCCCCTAGGTCTCTAGTTTTCAGAAATGCACAGGTTTGGTAGGTTTCCCTAGGTGCCGGCTGAGCTAGAGGTCAAAATCTACAGGTAGGCACTTTGCAAAAAACAACTCTGTTTTCTTTCAAAAATTTGGATGTGTCCACGTTGCGCTTTGGGGCGTTTCCTGTTGCGGGCGCTAGGCCTACCCTCACAAGTGAGGTATCATTTTTATCGGGAGACTTGGGGGAACGCTGGGTGGAAGGAAATTTGTGGCTCCTCTCAGATTCCAGAACTTTCTGCCACAGAAATGTGAGGAACATGTGTTTTTTTAGCCAAATTTTGAGGTTTGCAAAGGATTCAGGGTAACAGAACCTGGTCCGAGCCACACAAGTCACCTCATCTTGGATTCCCCTAGGTCTCTAGTTTTCAGAAATGCACAGGTTTGGTAGGTTTCCCTAGGTGCCGGCTGAGCTAGAGGCCAAAATCTACAGGTAGGCACTTTGCAAAAAACACCTCTGTTTTCTTTCAAAAATTTGGATGTGTCCACGTTGCGCTTTGGGGCGTTTCCTGCTGCGGGCGCTAGGCCTACCAACACAAGTGAGGTATCATTTTTATCGGGAGACTTAGGGGAACGCTGGGTGGAAGGAAATTTGTGGCTCCTCTCAGATTCCAGAACTTTCTGCCACAGAACTGTGAGGAACATGTGTTTTTTTAGCCAAATTTTGAGGTTTGCAAAGGATTCAGGGTAACAGAACTTGGTCCGAGCCACACAAGTCACCTCATCTTGGATTCCCCTAGGACTCTAGTTTTCAGAAATGCACAGGTTTGGTAGGTTTCCCTAGGTGCCGGCTGAGCTAGAGGCCAAAATCTACAGGTAGGCACTTTGCAAAAAACACCTCTGTTTTCTTTCAAAAATTTGGATGTGTCCACGATGCGCTTTGGGGCGTTTCCTGTCGCGGGCGCTAGGCCTACCCACACAAGTGAGGTATCATTTTTATAGGGAGACTTGGGGGAATGCTGGGTGGAAGGAAATTTGTGACTCCTCTCAGATTCCAGAACTTTCTGCCACAGAAATGTGAGGAACATGTGTTTTTTTAGCCAAATTTTGAGGTTTGCAAAGGATTCAGGGTAACAGAACCTGGTCCGAGCCACACAAGTCACCTCATCTTGGATTCCCCTAGGTCTCTAGTTTTCAGAAATGCACAGGTTTGGTAGGTTTCCCTAGGTGCCGGCTGAGCTAGAGGTCAAAATCTACAGGTAGGCACTTTTAAAAAAACACCTCTGTTTTCTTTCAAAAATGTGGATGTGTCCACGATGCGCTTTGGGGCATTTCCTGTCGCGGGCGCTAGGCCTACCCACACAAGTGAGGTATCATTTTTATCGGGAGACTTGGGGGAACGCTGGGTGGAAGGAAATTTGTGGCTCCTCTCAGATTCCAGAACTTTCTGCCACAGAAATGTGAGGAACATGTGTTTTTTTAGCCAAATTTTGAGGTTTGCAAAGGAGTCAGGGTAACAGAACTTGGTCCGAGCCACACAAGTCACCTCATCTTGGATTCCCCTAGGTCTCTAGTTTTCAGAAATGCACAGGTTTGGTAGGTTTCCCTAGGTGCCGGCTGAGCTAGAGGCCAAAATCTACAGGTAGGCACTTTGCAAAAAACACCTCTGTTTTCTTTCAAAAATTTGGATGTGTCCACGTTGCGCTTTGGGGCGTTTCCTGCTGCGGGCGCTAGGCCTACCAACACAAGTGAGGTATCATTTTTATCGGGAGACTTGGGGGAACGCTGGGTGGAAGGAAATTTGTGGCTCCTCTCAGATTCCAGAACTTTCTGCCACAGAACTGTGAGGAACATGTGTTTTTTTAGCCAAATTTTGGGGTTTGCAAAGGATTCAGGGTAACAGAACTTGGTCCGAGCCACACAAGTCACCTCATCTTGGATTCCCCTAGGACTCTAGTTTTCAGAAATGCACAGGTTTGGTAGGTTTCCCTAGGTGCCGGCTGAGCTAGAGGCCAAAATCTACAGGTAGGCACTTTGCAAAAAACACCTCTGTTTTCTTTCAAAAATTTGGATGTGTCCACGATGCGCTTTGGGGCGTTTCCTGTCGCGGGCGCTAGGCCTACCCACACAAGTGAGGTATCATTTTTATCGGGAGACTTGGGGGAATGCTGGGTGGAAGGAAATTTGTGACTCCTCTCAGATTCCAGAACTTTCTGCCACAGAAATGTGAGGAACATGTGTTTTTTTAGCCAAATTTTGAGGTTTGCAAAGGATTCTGGGTAACAGAACCTGGTCCGAGCCACAAAAGTCACCCCATCTTGGATTCCCCTAGGTCTCTAGTTTTCAGAAATGCACAGGTTTGGTAGGTTTCCCTGGGTGCCGGCTGAGCTAGAGGCCAAAATCTACAGGTAGGCACTTTGCAAAAAACACCTCTGTTTTCTTTCAAAAATTTGGATGTGTCCACGTTGCGCTTTGGGGCATTTCCTGTCGCGGGCGCTAGGCCTACCCACACAAGTGAGGTATCATTTTTATCGGGAGACTTGGGGGAACGCTGGGTGGAAGGAAATTTGTGGCTCCTCTCAGATTCCAGAACTTTCTGCCACAGAAATGTGAGGAACATGTGTTTTTTTAGCCAAATTTTGAGGTTTGCAAAGGAGTCAGAGTAACAGAACTTGGTCCGAGCCACACAAGTCACCTCATCTTGGATTCCCCTAGGTCTCTAGTTTTCAGAAATGCACAGGTTTGGTAGGTTTCCCTAGGTGCCGGCTGAGCTAGAGGCCAAAATCTACAGGTAGGCACTTTGCAAAAAACACCTCTGTTTTCTTTCAAAAATTTGGATGTGTCCACGTTGCGCTTTGGGGCGTTTCCTGTTGCGGGCGCTAGGCCTACCCACACAAGTGTGGTATCATTTTTATCGGGAGAATTGGGGGAACGCTGGGTGGAAGGAAATTTGTGGCTCCTCTCAGATTCCAGAACTTTCTGCCACAGAAATGTGAGGAACATGTGTTTTTTTAGCCAAATTTTGAGGTTTGCAAAGGAGTCAGAGTAACAGAACTTGGTCCGAGCCACACAAGTCACCTCATCTTGGATTCCCCTAGGTCTCTAGTTTTCAGAAATGCACAGGTTTGGTAGGTTTCCCTAGGTGCCGGCTGAGCTAGAGGTCAAAATCTACAGGTAGGCACTTTGCAAAAAACACCTCTGTTTTCTTTCAAAAATTTGGATGTGTCCACGTTGCGCTTTGGGGCGTTTCCTGTTGCGGGTGCTAGGCCTACCCTCACAAGTGAGGTATCATTTTTATCGGGAGACTTGGGGGAACGCTGGGTGGAAGGAAATTTGTGGCTCCTCTCAGATTCCAGAACTTTCTGCCACAGAAATGTGAGGAACATGTGTTTTTTTAGCCAAATTTTGAGGTTTGCAAAGGATTCAGGGTAACAGAACCTGGTCCGAGCCACACAAGTCACCTCATCTTGGATTCCCCTAGGTCTCTAGTTTTCAGAAATGCACAGGTTTGGTAGGTTTCCCTAGGTGCCGGCTGAGCCTGTAGGCCAAAATCTACAGGTAGGCACTTTGCAAAAAACACCTCTGTTTTCTTTAAAAAATTTGGATGTGTTCACGTTGCGCTTTGGGGCGTTTCCTGTTGCGGGCGCTAGGCCTACCAACACAAGTGAGGTATCATTTTTATCGGGAGACTTGGGGGAACGCTGGGTGGAAGGAAATTTGTGGCTCCTCTCAGATTCCAGAACTTTCTGCCACAGAAATGTGAGGAACATGTGTTTTTTTAGCCAAATTTTGAGGTTTGCAAAGGATTCAGGGTAACAGAACCTGGTCCGAGCCACACAAGTCACCTCATCTTGGATTCCCCTAGGTCTCTAGTTTTCAGAAATGCACAGGTTTGGTAGGTTTCCTTAGGTGCCGGCTGAGCTAGAGGCCAAAATCTACAGGTAGGCACTTTGCAAAAAACACCTCTGTTTTCTTTCAAAAATGTGGATGTGTCCACGATGCGCTTTGGGGCGTTTCCTGTCGCGGGCGCTAGGCCTACCCACACAAGTGAGGTATCATTTTTATCGGGAGACTTGGGGGAACGCTGAGTGGAAGGAAATTTGTGACTCCTCTCAGATTCCAGAACTTTCTGCCACAGAAATGTGAGGAACATGTGTTTTTTTAGCCAAATTTTGAGGATTGCAAAGGATTCTGGGTAACAGAACCTGGTCCGAGCCACACAAGTCACCCCATCTTGGATTCCCCTAGGTCTCTAGTTTTCAGAAATGCACAGGTTTGGTAGGTTTCCCTAGGTGCCGGCTGAGCTAGAGGCCAAAATCTACAGGTAGGCACTTTGCAAAAAACACCTCTGTTTTCTTTCAAAAATTTGGATGTGTCCACGTTGCGCTTTGGGGCGTTTCCTGTTGCGGGCGCTAGCCCTACCCACACAAGTGAGGTATCATTTTTATCGGGAGACTTGGGGGAAAGCTGGGTGGAAGGAAATTTGTGGCTCCTCTCAGATTCCAGAACTTTCTGCCACAGAAATGTGAGGAACATGTGTTTTTTTAGCCAAATTTTGAGGTTTGCAAAGGATTCAGGGTAACAGAACCTGGTCCGAGCCACACAAGTCACCCCATCTTGGATTCCCCTAGGTCTCTAGTTTTCAGAAATGCACAGGTTTGGTAGGTTTCCCTAGGTGCCGGCTGAGCTAGAGGCCAAAATCTACAGGTAGGCACTTTGCAAAAAACACCTCTGTTTTCTTTGAAAAATTTGGATGTGTCCACGTTGCGCTTTGGGGCGTTTCCTGTCGCGGGCGCTAGGCCTACCCACACAAGTGAGGTATCATTTTTATCGGGAGACTTGGGGGAACGCTGGGTGGAAGGAAATTTGTGGCTCCTCTCAGATTCCAGAACTTTCTGCCACAGAAATGTGAGGAACATGTGTTTTTTTAGCCAAATTTTGAGGTTTGCAAAGGAGTCAGAGTAACAGAACTTGGTCCGAGCCACACAAGTCACCTCATCTTGGATTCCCCTAGGTCTCTAGTTTTCAGAAATGCACAGGTTTGGTAGGTTTCCCTAGGTGCCGGCTGAGCTAGAGGTCAAAATCTACAGGTAGGCACTTTGCAAAAAACAACTCTGTTTTCTTTCAAAAATTTGGATGTGTCCACGTTGCGCTTTGGGGCGTTTCCTGTTGCGGGCGCTAGGCCTACCCTCACAAGTGAGGTATCATTTTTATCGGGAGACTTGGGGGAACGCTGGGTGGAAGGAAATTTGTGGCTCCTCTCAGATTCCAGAACTTTCTGCCACAGAAATGTGAGGAACATGTGTTTTTTTAGCCAAATTTTGAGGTTTGCAAAGGATTCAGGGTAACAGAACCTGGTCCGAGCCACACAAGTCACCTCATCTTGGATTCCCCTAGGTCTCTAGTTTTCAGAAATGCACAGGTTTGGTAGGTTTCCCTAGGTGCCGGCTGAGCTAGAGGCCAAAATCTACAGGTAGGCACTTTGCAAAAAACACCTCTGTTTTCTTTCAAAAATTTGGATGTGTCCACGTTGCGCTTTGGGGCGTTTCCTGCTGCGGGCGCTAGGCCTACCAACACAAGTGAGGTATCATTTTTATCGGGAGACTTAGGGGAACGCTGGGTGGAAGGAAATTTGTGGCTCCTCTCAGATTCCAGAACTTTCTGCCACAGAACTGTGAGGAACATGTGTTTTTTTAGCCAAATTTTGAGGTTTGCAAAGGATTCAGGGTAACAGAACTTGGTCCGAGCCACACAAGTCACCTCATCTTGGATTCCCCTAGGACTCTAGTTTTCAGAAATGCACAGGTTTGGTAGGTTTCCCTAGGTGCCGGCTGAGCTAGAGGCCAAAATCTACAGGTAGGCACTTTGCAAAAAACACCTCTGTTTTCTTTCAAAAATTTGGATGTGTCCACGATGCGCTTTGGGGCGTTTCCTGTCGCGGGCGCTAGGCCTACCCACACAAGTGAGGTATCATTTTTATAGGGAGACTTGGGGGAATGCTGGGTGGAAGGAAATTTGTGACTCCTCTCAGATTCCAGAACTTTCTGCCACAGAAATGTGAGGAACATGTGTTTTTTTAGCCAAATTTTGAGGTTTGCAAAGGATTCAGGGTAACAGAACCTGGTCCGAGCCACACAAGTCACCTCATCTTGGATTCCCCTAGGTCTCTAGTTTTCAGAAATGCACAGGTTTGGTAGGTTTCCCTAGGTGCCGGCTGAGCTAGAGGTCAAAATCTACAGGTAGGCACTTTTAAAAAAACACCTCTGTTTTCTTTCAAAAATGTGGATGTGTCCACGATGCGCTTTGGGGCATTTCCTGTCGCGGGCGCTAGGCCTACCCACACAAGTGAGGTATCATTTTTATCGGGAGACTTGGGGGAACGCTGGGTGGAAGGAAATTTGTGGCTCCTCTCAGATTCCAGAACTTTCTGCCACAGAAATGTGAGGAACATGTGTTTTTTTAGCCAAATTTTGAGGTTTGCAAAGGAGTCAGGGTAACAGAACTTGGTCCGAGCCACACAAGTCACCTCATCTTGGATTCCCCTAGGTCTCTAGTTTTCAGAAATGCACAGGTTTGGTAGGTTTCCCTAGGTGCCGGCTGAGCTAGAGGCCAAAATCTACAGGTAGGCACTTTGCAAAAAACACCTCTGTTTTCTTTCAAAAATTTGGATGTGTCCACGTTGCGCTTTGGGGCGTTTCCTGCTGCGGGCGCTAGGCCTACCAACACAAGTGAGGTATCATTTTTATCGGGAGACTTGGGGGAACGCTGGGTGGAAGGAAATTTGTGGCTCCTCTCAGATTCCAGAACTTTCTGCCACAGAACTGTGAGGAACATGTGTTTTTTTAGCCAAATTTTGAGGTTTGCAAAGGATTCAGGGTAACAGAACTTGGTCCGAGCCACACAAGTCACCTCATCTTGGATTCCCCTAGGACTCTAGTTTTCAGAAATGCACAGGTTTGGTAGGTTTCCCTAGGTGCCGGCTGAGCTAGAGGCCAAAATCTACAGGTAGGCACTTTGCAAAAAACACCTCTGTTTTCTTTCAAAAATTTGGATGTGTCCACGATGCGCTTTGGGGCGTTTCCTGTCGCGGGCGCTAGGCCTACCCACACAAGTGAGGTATCATTTTTATCGGGAGACTTGGGGGAATGCTGGGTGGAAGGAAATTTGTGACTCCTCTCAGATTCCAGAACTTTCTGCCACAGAAATGTGAGGAACATGTGTTTTTTTAGCCAAATTTGAGGTTTGCAAAGGATTCTGGGTAACAGAACCTGGTCCGAGCCACAAAAGTCACCCCATCTTGGATTCCCCTAGGTCTCTAGTTTTCAGAAATGCACAGGTTTGGTAGGTTTCCCTGGGTGCCGGCTGAGCTAGAGGCCAAAATCTACAGGTAGGCACTTTGCAAAAAACACCTCTGTTTTCTTTCAAAAATTTGGATGTGTCCACGTTGCGCTTTGGGGCATTTCCTGTCGCGGGCGCTAGGCCTACCCACACAAGTGAGGTATCATTTTTATCGGGAGACTTGGGGGAACGCTGGGTGGAAGGAAATTTGTGGCTCCTCTCAGATTCCAGAACTTTCTGCCACAGAAATGTGAGGAACATGTGTTTTTTTAGCCAAATTTTGAGGTTTGCAAAGGAGTCAGAGTAACAGAACTTGGTCCGAGCCACACAAGTCACCTCATCTTGGATTCCCCTAGGTCTCTAGTTTTCAGAAATGCACAGGTTTGGTAGGTTTCCCTAGGTGCCGGCTGAGCTAGAGGCCAAAATCTACAGGTAGGCACTTTGCAAAAAACACCTCTGTTTTCTTTCAAAAATTTGGATGTGTCCACGTTGCGCTTTGGGGCGTTTCCTGTCGCGGGCGCTAGGCCTACCCACACAAGTGTGGTATCATTTTTATCGGGAGAATTGGGGGAACGCTGGGTGGAAGGAAATTTGTGGCTCCTCTCAGATTCCAGAACTTTCTGCCACAGAAATGTGAGGAACATGTGTTTTTTTAGCCAAATTTTGAGGTTTGCAAAGGAGTCAGAGTAACAGAACTTGGTCCGAGCCACACAAGTCACCTCATCTTGGATTCCCCTAGGTCTCTAGTTTTCAGAAATGCACAGGTTTGGTAGGTTTCCCTAGGTGCCGGCTGAGCTAGAGGTCAAAATCTACAGGTAGGCACTTTGCAAAAAACACCTCTGTTTTCTTTCAAAAATTTGGATGTGTCCACGTTGCGCTTTGGGGCGTTTCCTGTTGCGGGTGCTAGGCCTACCCTCACAAGTGAGGTATCATTTTTATCGGGAGACTTGGGGGAACGCTGGGTGGAAGGAAATTTGTGGCTCCTCTCAGATTCCAGAACTTTCTGCCACAGAAATGTGAGGAACATGTGTTTTTTTAGCCAAATTTTGAGGTTTGCAAAGGATTCAGGGTAACAGAACCTGGTCCGAGCCACACAAGTCACCTCATCTTGGATTCCCCTAGGTCTCTAGTTTTCAGAAATGCACAGGTTTGGTAGGTTTCCCTAGGTGCCGGCTGAGCTAGAGGACAAAATCTACAGGTAGGCACTTTTAAAAAAACACCTCTGTTTTCTTTCAAAAATGTGGATGTGTCCACGATGCGCTTTGGGGCATTTCCTGTCGCGGGCGCTAGGCCTACCCACACGAGTGAGGTATCATTTTTATCGGGAGACTTGGGGGAACGCTGGGTGGAAGGAAATTTGTGGCTCCTCTCAGATTCCAGAACTTTCTGCCACAGAAATGTGAGGAACATGTGTTTTTTTAGCCAAATTTTGAGGTTTGCAAAGGAGTCAGGGTAACAGAACTTGGTCCGAGCCACACAAGTCACCTCATCTTGGATTCCCCTAGGTCTCTAGTTTTCAGAAATGCACAGGTTTGGTAGGTTTCCCTAGGTGCCGGCTGAGCTAGAGGCCAAAATCTACAGGTAGGCACTTTGCAAAAAACACCTCTGTTTTCTTTCAAAAATTTGGATGTGTCCACGTTGCGCTTTGGGGCGTTTCCTGTTGCGGGCGCTAGGCCTACCAACACAAGTGAGGTATCATTTTTATCGGGAGACTTGGGGGAACGCTGGGTGGAAGGAAATTTGTGGCTCCTCTCAGATTCCAGAACTTTCTGCCACAGAAATGTGAGGAACATGTGTTTTTTTAGCCAAATTTTGAGGTTTGCAAAGGATTCAGGGTAACAGAACTTGGTCCGAGCCACACAAGTCACCTCATCTTGGATTCCCCTAGGACTCTAGTTTTCAGAAATGCACAGGTTTGGTAGGTTTCCCTAGGTGCCGGCTGAGCTAGAGGCCAAAATCTACAGGTAGGCACTTTGCAAAAAACTCCTCTGTTTTCTTTCAAAAATTTGGATTTGTCCACGATGCGCTTTGGGGCGTTTCCTGTCGCGGGCGCTAGGCCTACCCACACAAGTGAGGTATCATTTTTATCGGGAGACTTGGGGGAATGCTGGGTGGAAGGAAATTTGTGACTCCTCTCAGATTCCAGAACTTTCTGCCACAGAAATGTGAGGAACATGTGTTTTTTTAGCCAAATTTTGAGGTTTGCAAAGGATTCTGGGTAACAGAACCTGGTCCGAGCCACAAAAGTCACCCCATCTTGGATTCCCCTAGGTCTCTAGTTTTCAGAAATGCACAGGTTTGGTAGGTTTCCCTGGGTGCCGGCTGAGCTAGAGGCCAAAATCTACAGGTAGGCACTTTGCAAAAAACACCTCTGTTTTCTTTCAAAAATTTGGATGTGTCCACGTTGCGCTTTGGGGCGTTTCCTGTCGCGGGCGCTAGGCCTACCCACACAAGTGAGGTATCATTTTTATCGGGAGACTTGGGGGAACGCTGGGTGGAAGGAAATTTGTGGCTCCTCTCAGATTCCAGAACTTTCTGCCACAGAAATGTGAGGAACATGTGTTTTTTTAGCCAAATTTTGAGGTTTGCAAAGGAGTCAGGGTATCAGAACTTGGTCCGAGCCACACAAGTCACCTCATCTTGGATTCCCCTAGGTCTCTAGTTTTCAGAAATGCACAGGTTTGGTAGGTTTCCCTAGGTGCCGGCTGAGCCTGTAGGCCAAAATCTACAGGTAGGCACTTTGCAAAAAACACCTCTGTTTTCTTTCAAAAATTTGGATGTGTCCACGTTGCGCTTTGGGGCGTTTCCTGTTGCGGGCGCTAGGCCTACCAACACAAGTGAGGTATCATTTTTATCGGGAGACTTGGGGGAACGCTGGGTGGAAGGAAATTTGTGGCTCCTCTCAGATTCCAGAACTTTCTGCCACAGAAATGTGAGGAACATGTGTTTTTTTAGCCAAATTTTGAGGTTTGCAAAGGATTCAGGGTAACAGAACCTGGTCCGAGCCACACAAGTCACCTCATCTTGGATTCCCATAGGTCTCTAGTTTTCAGAAATGCACAGGTTTGGTAGGTTTCCCTAGGTGCCGGCTGAGCTAGAGGCCAAAATCTACAGGTAGGCACTTTGCAAAAAACACCTCTGTTTTCTTTAAAAAATTTGGATGTGTCCACGTTGCGCTTTGGTGCGTTTCCTGTCGCGGGCGCTAGGCCTACCCACACAAGTGAGGTATCATTTTTATCGGGAGACTTGGGGGAACGCTGGGTGGAAGGAAATTTGTGGCTCCTCTCAGATTCCAGAACATTCTGCCACAGAAATGTGAGGAACATGTGTTTTTTTAGCCAAATTTTGAGGTTTGCAAAGGAGTCAGGGTAACAGAACTTGGTCCGAGCCACACAAGTCACCTCATCTTGGATTCCCCTAGGTCTCTAGTTTTCAGAAATGCACAGGTTTGGTAGGTTTCCCTAGGTGCCGGCTGAGCTAGAGCCCAAAATCTACAGGTAGGCACTTTGCAAAAAACACCTCTGTTTTCTTTCAAAAATTTGGATGTGTCCACGTTGCGCTTTGGGGCGTTTCCTGTTGCGGGCGCTAGGCCTACCCACACAAGTGAGGTATCATTTTTATCGGGAGAATTGGGGGAACGCTGGGTGGAAGGAAATTTGTGGCTCCTCTCAGATTCCAGAACTTTCTGCCACAGAAATGTGAGGAACATGTGTTTTTTTAGCCAAATTTTGAGGTTTGCAAAGGATTCAGGGTAACAGAACCTGGTCCGAGCCACACAAGTCACCTCATCTTGGATTCCCCTTGGTCTCTAGTTTTCAGAAATGCACAGGTTTGGTAGGTTTCCCTAGGTGCCGGCTGAGCTAGAGGCCAAAATCTACAGGTAGGCACTTTGCAAAAAACACCTCTGTTTTCTTTCAAAAATTTGGATGTGTCCACGTTGCGCTTTGGGGCGTTTCCTGTCGCGGGCGCTAGGCCTACCCACACAAGTGAGGTATCATTTTTATCGGGAGACTTGGGGGAACGCTGGGTGGAAGGAAATTTGTGGCTCCTCTCAGATTCCAGAACTTTCTGCCACAGAAATGTGAGGAACATGTGTTTTTTTAGCCAAATTTTGAGGTTTGCAAAGGAGTCAGAGTAACAGAACTTGGTCCGAGCCACACAAGTCACCTCATCTTGGATTCCCCTAGGTCTCTACTTTTCAGAAATGCACAGGTTTGGTAGGTTTCCCTAGGTGCCGGCTGAGCTAGAGGTCAAAATCTACAGGTAGGCTCTTTGCAAAAAACACCTCTGTTTTCTTTAAAAAATTTGGATGTGTCCACGTTGCGCTTTGGGGCGTTTCCTGTCGCGGGCGCTAGGCCTACCCACACAAGTGAGGTATCATTTTTATCGGGAGACTTGGGGGAACGCTGGGTGGAAGGAAATTTGTGGCTCCTCTCAGATTCCAGAACATTCTGCCACAGAAATGTGAGGAACATGTGTTTTTTTAGCCAAATTTTGAGGTTTGCAAAGGAGTCAGGGTAACAGAACTTGGTCCGAGCCACACAAGTCACCTCATCTTGGATTCCCCTAGGTCTCTAGTTTTCAGAAATGCACAGGTTTGGTAGGTTTCCCTAGGTGCCGGCTGAGCTAGAGGCCAAAATCTACAGGTAGGCACTTTGCAAAAAACACATCTGTTTTCTTTCAAAAATTTGGATGTGTCCACGTTGCGCTTTGGGGCGTTTCCTGTTGCGGGCGCTAGGCCTACCCACACAAGTGAGGTATCATTTTTATCGGGAGAATTGGGGAAACGCTGGGTGGAAGGAAATTTGTGGCTCCTCTCAGATTCCAGAACTTTCTGCCACAGAAATGTGAGGAACATGTGTTTTTTTAGCCAAATTTTGAGGTTTGCAAAGGATTCAGGGTAACAGAACCTGGTCCGAGCCACACAAGTCACCTCATCTTGGATTCCCCTAGGTCTCTAGTTTTCAGAAATGCACAGGTTTGGTAGGTTTCCCTAGGTGCCGGCTGAGCTAGAGGCCAAAATCTACAGGTAGGCACTTTGCAAAAAACACCTCTGTTTTCTTTCAAAAATTTGGATGTGTCCACGATGCGCTTTGGGGCGTTTCCTGTCGCGGGCGATAGGCCTACCCACAGAAGTGAGGTATCATTTTTATCGGGAGACTTGGGGGAATGCTGGGTGGAAGGAAATTTGTGGCTCCTCTCAGATTCCAGAACTTTCTGCCACAGAAATGTGAGGAACATGTGGTTTTTTAGCAAAATTTTGAGGTTTGCAAAGGAGTCAGGGTAACAGAACTTGGTCCGAGCCACACAAGTCACCTCATCTTGGATTCCCCTAGGTCTCTAGTTTTCAGAAATGCACAGGTTTGGTAGGTTTCCCTAGGTGCCGGCTGAGCCTGTAGGCCAAAATCTACAGGTAGGCACTTTGCAAAAAACACCTCTGTTTTCTTTCAAAAATTTGGATGTGTCCACGTTGCGCTTTGGGGCGTTTCCTGTTGCGGGCGCTAGGCCTACCAACACAAGTGAGGTATCATTTTTATCGGGAGACTTGGGGGAACGCTGGGTGGAAGGAAATTTGTGGCTCCTCTCAGATTCCAGAACTTTCTGCCACAGAAATGTGAGGAACATGTGTTTTTTTAGCCAAATTTTGAGGTTTGCAAAGGATTCAGGGTAACAGAACCTGGTCCGAGCCACACAAGTCACCTCATCTTGGATTCCCATAGGTCTCTAGTTTTCAGAAATGCACAGGTTTGGTAGGTTTCCCTAGGTGCCGGCTGAGCTAGAGGCCAAAATCTACAGGTAGGCACTTTGCAAAAAACACCTCTGTTTTCTTTAAAAAATTTGGATGTGTCCACGTTGCGCTTTGGTGCGTTTCCTGTCGCGGGCGCTAGGCCTACCCACACAAGTGAGGTATCATTTTTATCGGGAGACTTGGGGGAACGCTGGGTGGAAGGAAATTTGTGGCTCCTCTCAGAGTCCAGAACATTCTGCCACAGAAATGTGAGGAACATGTGTTTTTTTAGCCAAATTTTGAGGTTTGCAAAGGAGTCAGGGTAACAGAACTTGGTCCGAGCCACACAAGTCACCTCATCTTGGATTCCCCTAGGTCTCTAGTTTTCAGAAATGCACAGGTTTGGTAGGTTTCCCTAGGTGCCGGCTGAGCTAGAGCCCAAAATCTACAGGTAGGCACTTTGCAAAAAACACCTCTGTTTTCTTTCAAAAATGTGGATGTGTCCACGTTGCGCTTTGGGGCGTTTCCTGTTGCGGGCGCTAGGCCTACCCACACAAGTGAGGTATCATTTTTATCGGGAGAATTGGGGGAACGCTGGGTGGAAGGAAATTTGTGGCTCCTCTCAGATTCCAGAACTTTCTGCCACAGAAATGTGAGGAACATGTGTTTTTTTAGCCAAATTTTGAGGTTTGCAAAGGATTCAGGGTAACAGAACCTGGTCCGAGCCACACAAGTCACCTCATCTTGGATTCCCCTAGGTCTCTAGTTTTCAGAAATGCACAGGTTTGGTAGGTTTCCCTAGGTGCGGGCTGAGCTAGAGGCCAAAATCTACAGGTAGGCACTTTGCAAAAAACACCTCTGTTTTCTTTCAAAAATTTGGATGTGTCCACGATGCGCTTTGGGGCGTTTCCTGTCGCGGGCGATAGGCCTACCCACACAAGTGAGGTATCATTTTTATCGGGAGACTTGGGGGAACGCTGGGTGGAAGGAAATTTGTGGCTCCTCTCAGATTCCAGAACTTTCTGCCACAGAAATGTGAGGAACATGTGTTTTTTTAGCCAAATTTTGAGGTTTGCAAAGGAGTCAGGGTAACAGAACTTGGTCCGAGCCACACAAGTCACCTCATCTTGGATTCCCCTAGGTCTCTAGTTTTCAGAAATGCACAGGTTTGGTAGGTTTCCCTATGGGCCGGCTGAGCCTGTAGGCCAAAATCTACAGGTAGTCACTTTGCAAAAAACACCTCTGTTTTCTTTCAAAAATGTGGATGTGTCCACGATGCGCTTTGGGGCGTTTCCTGTCGCGGGCGCTAGGCCTACCCACACAAGTGAGGTATCATTTTTATCGGGAGACTTGGGGGAACGCTGAGTGGAAGGAAATTTGTGACTCCTCTCAGGTTCCAGAACTTTCTGCCACAGAAATGTGAGGAACATGTGTTTTTTTAGCCAAATTTTGAGGTTTGCAAAGGATTCTGGGTAACAGAACCTGGTCCGAGCCACACAAGTCACCCCATCTTGGATTCCCCTAGGTCTCTAGTTTTCAGAAATGCACAGGTTTGGTAGGTTTCCCTAGGTGCCGGCTGAGCTAGAGGCCAAAATCTACAGGTAGGCACTTTGCAAAAAACACCTCTGTTTTCTTTCAAAAATTTGGATGTGTCCACGTTGCGCTTTGGGGCGTCTCCTGTTGCGGGCGCTAGCCCTACCCACACAAGTGAGGTATCATTTTTATCGGGAGACTTGGGGGAAAGCTGGGTGGAAGGAAATTTGTGGCTCCTCTCAGATTCCAGAACTTTCTGCCACAGAAATGTGAGGAACATGTGTTTTTTTAGCCAAATTTTGAGGTTTGCAAAGGATTCAGGGTAACAGAACCTGGTCCGAGCCACACAAGTCACCCCATCTTGGATTCCCCTAGGTCTCTAGTTTTCAGAAATGCACAGGTTTGGTAGGTTTCCCTAGGTGCCGGCTGAGCTAGAGGCCAAAATCTACAGGTAGGCACTTTGCAAAAAACACCTCTGTTTTCTTTGAAAAATTTGGATGTGTCCACGTTGCGCTTTGGGGCGTTTCCTGTCGCGGGCGCTAGGCCTACCCACACAAGTGAGGTATCATTTTTATCGGGAGACTTGGGGGAACGCTGGGTGGAAGGAAATTTGTGGCTCCTCTCAGATTCCAGAACTTTCTGCCACAGAAATGTGAGGAACATGTGTTTTTTTAGCCAAATTTTGAGGTTTGCAAAGGAGTCAGAGTAACAGAACTTGGTCCGAGCCACACAAGTCACCTCATCTTGGATTCCCCTAGGTCTCTAGTTTTCAGAAATGCACAGGTTTGGTAGGTTTCCCTAGGTGCCGGCTGAGCTAGAGGTCAAAATCTACAGGTAGGCACTTTGCAAAAAACAACTCTGTTTTCTTTCAAAAATTTGGATGTGTCCACGTTGCGCTTTGGGGCGTTTCCTGTTGCGGGCGCTAGGCCTACCCTCACAAGTGAGGTATCATTTTTATCGGGAGACTTGGGGGAACGCTGGGTGGAAGGAAATTTGTGGCTCCTCTCAGATTCCAGAACTTTCTGCCACAGAAATGTGAGGAACATGTGTTTTTTTAGCCAAATTTTGAGGTTTGCAAAGGATTCAGGGTAACAGAACCTGGTCCGAGCCACACAAGTCACCTCATCTTGGATTCCCCTAGGTCTCTAGTTTTCAGAAATGCACAGGTTTGGTAGGTTTCCCTAGGTGCCGGCTGAGCTAGAGGTCAAAATCTACAGGTAGGCACTTTTAAAAAAACACCTCTGTTTTCTTTCAAAAATGTGGATGTGTCCACGATGCGCTTTGGGGCATTTCCTGTCGCGGGCGCTAGGCCTACCCACACAAGTGAGGTATCATTTTTATCGGGAGACTTGGGGGAACGCTGGGTGGAAGGAAATTTGTGGCTCCTCTCAGATTCCAGAACTTTCTGCCACAGAAATGTGAGGAACATGTGTTTTTTTAGCCAAATTTTGAGGTTTGCAAAGGAGTCAGGGTAACAGAACTTGGTCCGAGCCACACAAGTCACCTCATCTTGGATTCCCCTAGGTCTCTAGTTTTCAGAAATGCACAGGTTTGGTAGGTTTCCCTAGGTGCCGGCTGAGCTAGAGGCCAAAATCTACAGGTAGGCACTTTGCAAAAAACACCTCTGTTTTCTTTCAAAAATTTGGATGTGTCCACGTTGCGCTTTGGGGCGTTTCCTGCTGCGGGCGCTAGGCCTACCAACACAAGTGAGGTATCATTTTTATCGGGAGACTTGGGGGAACGCTGGGTGGAAGGAAATTTGTGGCTCCTCTCAGATTCCAGAACTTTCTGCCACAGAACTGTGAGGAACATGTGTTTTTTTAGCCAAATTTTGAGGTTTGCAAAGGATTCAGGGTAACAGAACTTGGTCCGAGCCACACAAGTCACCTCATCTTGGATTCCCCTAGGACTCTAGTTTTCAGAAATGCACAGGTTTGGTAGGTTTCCCTAGGTGCCGGCTGAGCTAGAGGCCAAAATCTACAGGTAGGCACTTTGCAAAAAACACCTCTGTTTTCTTTCAAAAATTTGGATGTGTCCACGATGCGCTTTGGGGCGTTTCCTGTCGCGGGCGCTAGGCCTACCCACACAAGTGAGGTATCATTTTTATCGGGAGACTTGGGGGAATGCTGGGTGGAAGGAAATTTGTGACTCCTCTCAGATTCCAGAACTTTCTGCCACAGAAATGTGAGGAACATGTGTTTTTTTAGCCAAATTTTGAGGTTTGCAAAGGATTCTGGGTAACAGAACCTGGTCCGAGCCACAAAAGTCACCCCATCTTGGATTCCCCTAGGTCTCTAGTTTTCAGAAATGCACAGGTTTGGTAGGTTTCCCTGGGTGCCGGCTGAGCTAGAGGCCAAAATCTACAGGTAGGCACTTTGCAAAAAACACCTCTGTTTTCTTTCAAAAATTTGGATGTGTCCACGTTGCGCTTTGGGGCATTTCCTGTCGCGGGCGCTAGGCCTACCCACACAAGTGAGGTATCATTTTTATCGGGAGACTTGGGGGAACGCTGGGTGGAAGGAAATTTGTGGCTCCTCTCAGATTCCAGAACTTTCTGCCACAGAAATGTGAGGAACATGTGTTTTTTTAGCCAAATTTTGAGGTTTGCAAAGGAGTCAGAGTAACAGAACTTGGTCCGAGCCACACAAGTCACCTCATCTTGGATTCCCCTAGGTCTCTAGTTTTCAGAAATGCACAGGTTTGGTAGGTTTCCCTAGGTGCCGGCTGAGCTAGAGGTCAAAATCTACAGGTAGGCTCTTTGCAAAAAACACCTCTGTTTTCTTTCAAAAATTTGGATGTGTCCACGTTGCGCTTTGTGGCGTTTCCTGTTGCGGGCGCTAGGCCTACCCACACAAGTGAGGTATAATTTTTATCGGGAGACTTGGGGGAACGCTGGGTGGAAGGAAATTTGTGGCTCCTCTCAGATTCCAGAACTTTCTGCCACAGAAATGTGAGGAACATGTGTTTTTTTAGCCAAATTTTGAGGTTTGCAAAGGATTCAGGGTAACAGAACCTGGTCCGAGCCACACAAGTCACCTCATCTTGGATTCCCATAGGTCTCTAGTTTTCAGAAATGCACAGGTTTGGTAGGTTTCCCTAGGTGCCGGCTGAGCTAGAGGCCAAAATCTACAGGTAGGCACTTTGCAAAAAACACCTCTGTTTTCTTTAAAAAATTTGGATGTGTCCACGTTGCGCTTTGGGGCGTTTCCTGTCGCGGGCGCTAGGCCTACCCACACAAGTGAGGTATCATTTTTATCGGGAGACTTGGGGGAACGCTGGGTGGAAGGAAATTTGTGGCTCCTCTCAGATTCCAGAACTTTCTGCCGCAGAAATGTGAGGAACATGTGTTTTTTAGCCAAATTTTGAGGTTTGCAAAGGATTCAGGGTAACAGAACCTGGTCCGAGCCACACAAGTCACCTCATCTTGGATTCCCATAGGTCTATAGTTTTCAGAAATGCACAGGTTTGGTAGGTTTCCCTAGGTGCCGGCTGAGCTAGAGGCCAAAATCTACAGGTAGGCACTTTGCAAAAAACACCTCTGTTTTCTTTAAAAAATGTGGATGTGTCCACGTTGCGCTTTGGTGCGTTTCCTGTCGTGGGCGCTAGGCCTACCCACACAAGTGAGGTATCATTTTTATCGGGAGACTTGGGGGAACGCTGGGTGGAAGGAAATGTGTGGCTCCTCTCAGATTCCAGAACATTCTGCCACAGAAATGTGAGGAACATGTGTTTTTTTAGCCAAATTTTGAGGTTTGCAAAGGAGTCAGGGTAACAGAACTTGGTCCGAGCCACACAAGTCACCTCATCTTGGATTCCCCTAGGTCTCTAGTTTTCAGAAATGCACAGGTTTGGTAGGTTTCCCTAGGTGCCGGCTGAGCTAGAGGCCAAAATCTACAGGTAGGCACTTTGCAAAAAACACCTCTGTTTTCTTTCAAAAATTTGGATGTGTCCATGTTGCGCTTTGGGGCGTTTCCTGTTGCGGGCGCTAGGCCTACCCACACAAGTGTGGTATCATTTTTATCGGGAGAATTGGGGGAACGCTGGGTGGAAGGAAATTTGTGGCTCCTCTCAGATTCCAGAACTTTCTGCCACAGAAATGTGAGGAACATGTGTTTTTTTAGCCAAATTTTGAGGTTTGCAAAGGATTCAGGGTAACAGAACCTGGTCCGAGCCACACAAGTCACCTCATCTTGGATTCCCCTAGGTCTCTAGTTTTCAGAAATGCACAGGTTTGGTAGGTTTCCCTAGGTGCCGGCTGAGCTAGAGGCCAAAATCTACAGGTAGGCACTTTGCAAAAAACACCTCTGTTTTCTTTAAAAAATTTGGATGTGTCCACGTTGCGCTTTGGGGCGTTTCCTGTCGCGGGCGCTAGGCCTACCCACACAAGTGAGGTATCATTTTTATCGGGAGACTTGGGGGAACGCTGGGTGGAAGGAAATTTGTGGCTCCTCTCAGATTCCAGAACTTTCTGCCGCAGAAATGTGAGGAACATGTGTTTTTTTAGCCAAATTTTGAGGTTTGCAAAGGATTCAGGGTAACAGAACCTGGTCCGAGCCACACAAGTCACCTCATCTTGGATTCCCATAGGTCTATAGTTTTCAGAAATGCACAGGTTTGGTAGGTTTCCCTAGGTGCCGGCTGAGCTAGAGGCCAAAATCTACAGGTAGGCACTTTGCAAAAAACACCTCTGTTTTCTTTAAAAAATGTGGATGTGTCCACGTTGCGCTTTGGTGCGTTTCCTGTCGTGGGCGCTAGGCCTACCCACACAAGTGAGGTATCATTTTTATCGGGAGACTTGGGGGAACGCTGGGTGGAAGGAAATTTGTGACTCCTCTCAGATTCCAGAACATTCTGCCACAGAAATGTGAGGAACATGTGTTTTTTTAGCCAAATTTTGAGGTTTGCAAAGGAGTCAGGGTAACAGAACTTGGTCCGAGCCACACAAGTCACCTCATCTTGGATTCCCCTAGGTCTCTAGTTTTCAGAAATGCACAGGTTTGGTAGGTTTCCCTAGGTGCCGGCTGAGCTAGAGGCCAAAATCTACAGGTAGGCACTTTGCAAAAAACACCTCTGTTTTCTTTCAAAAATTTGGATGTGTCCACGTTGCGCTTTGGGGCGTTTCCTGTTGCGGGCGCTAGGCCTACCCACACAAGTGTGGTATCATTTTTATCGGGAGAATTGGGGGAACGCTGGGTGGAAGGAAATTTGTGGCTCCTCTCAGATTCCAGAACTTTCTGCCACAGAAATGTGAGGAACATGTGTTTTTTTAGCCAAATTTTGAGGTTTGCAAAGGATTCAGGGTAACAGAACCTGGTCCGAGCCACACAAGTCACCTCATCTTGGATTCCCCTAGGTCTCTAGTTTTCAGAAATGCACAGGTTTGGTAGGTTTCCCTAGGTGCCGGCTGAGCTAGAGGCCAAAATCTACAGGTAGGCACTTTGCAAAAAACACCTCTGTTTTCTTTCAAAAATTTGGATGTGTCCACGATGCGCTTTGGGGCGTTTCCTGTCGCGGGCGATAGGCCTACCCACAAAAGTGAGGTATCATTTTTATCGGGAGACTTGGGGAAACGCTGGGTAGAAGGAAATTTGTGGCTCCTCTCAGATTCCAGAACTTTCTGCCACAGAAATGTGAGGAACATGTGTTTTTTTAGCCAAATTTTGAGGTTTGCAAAGGAGTCAGGGTAACAGAACTTGGTCCGAGCCACACAAGTCACCTCATCTTGGATTCCCCTAGGTCTCTAGTTTTCAGAAATGCACAGGTTTGGTAGGTTTCCCTAGGTGCCGGCTGAGCCTGTAGGCCAAAATCTACAGGTAGGCACTTTGCAAAAAACACCTCTGTTTTCTTTCAAAAATTTGGATGTGTTCACGTTGCGCTTTGGGGCGTTTCCTGTTGCGGGCGCTAGGCCTACCAACACAAGTGAGGTATCATTTTTATCGGGAGACTTGGGGGAACGCTGGGTGGAAGGAAATTTGTGGCTCCTCTCAGATTCCAGAACTTTCTGCCACAGAAATGTGAGGAACATGTGTTTTTTTAGCCAAATTTTGAGGTTTGCAAAGGATTCAGGGTAACAGAACCTGGTCCGAGCCACACAAGTCACCTCATCTTGGATTCCCCTAGGTCTCTAGTTTTCAGAAATGCACAGGTTTGGTAGGTTTCCCTAGGTGCCGGCTGAGCTAGAGGTCAAAATCTACAGGTAGGCACTTTTAAAAAAACACCTCTGTTTTCTTTCAAAAATGTGGATGTGTCCACGATGCGCTTTGGGGCATTTCCTGTCGCGGGCGCTAGGCCTACCCACACAAGTGAGGTATCATTTTTATCGGGAGACTTGGGGGAACGCTGGGTGGAAGGAAATTTGTGGCTCCTCTCAGATTCCAGAACTTTCTGCCACAGAAATGTGAGGAACATGTGTTTTTTTAGCCAAATTTTGAGGTTTGCAAAGGAGTCAGGGTAACAGAACTTGGTCCGAGCCACACAAGTCACCTCATCTTGGATTCCCCTAGGTCTCTAGTTTTCAGAAATGCACAGGTTTGGTAGGTTTCCCTAGGTGCCGGCTGAGCTAGAGGCCAAAATCTACAGGTAGGCACTTTGCAAAAAACACCTCTGTTTTCTTTCAAAAATTTGGATGTGTCCACGTTGCGCTTTGGGGCGTTTCCTGCTGCGGGCGCTAGGCCTACCAACACAAGTGAGGTATCATTTTTATCGGGAGACTTGGGGGAACGCTGGGTGGAAGGAAATTTGTGGCTCCTCTCAGATTCCAGAACTTTCTGCCACAGAACTGTGAGGAACATGTGTTTTTTTAGCCAAATTTTGAGGTTTGCAAAGGATTCAGGGTAACAGAACTTGGTCCGAGCCACACAAGTCACCTCATCTTGGATTCCCCTAGGACTCTAGTTTTCAGAAATGCACAGGTTTGGTAGGTTTCCCTAGGTGCCGGCTGAGCTAGAGGCCAAAATCTACAGGTAGGCACTTTGCAAAAAACACCTCTGTTTTCTTTCAAAAATTTGGATGTGTCCACGATGCGCTTTGGGGCGTTTCCTGTCGCGGGCGCTAGGCCTACCCACACAAGTGAGGTATCATTTTTATCGGGAGACTTGGGGGAATGCTGGGTGGAAGGAAATTTGTGACTCCTCTCAGATTCCAGAACTTTCTGCCACAGAAATGTGAGGAACATGTGTTTTTTTAGCCAAATTTTGAGGTTTGCAAAGGATTCTGGGTAACAGAACCTGGTCCGAGCCACAAAAGTCACCCCATCTTGGATTCCCCTAGGTCTCTAGTTTTCAGAAATGCACAGGTTTGGTAGGTTTCCCTGGGTGCCGGCTGAGCTAGAGGCCAAAATCTACAGGTAGGCACTTTGCAAAAAACACCTCTGTTTTCTTTCAAAAATTTGGATGTGTCCACGTTGCGCTTTGGGGCATTTCCTGTCGCGGGCGCTAGGCCTACCCACACAAGTGAGGTATCATTTTTATCGGGAGACTTGGGGGAACGCTGGGTGGAAGGAAATTTGTGGCTCCTCTCAGATTCCAGAACTTTCTGCCACAGAAATGTGAGGAACATGTGTTTTTTTAGCCAAATTTTGAGGTTTGCAAAGGAGTCAGAGTAACAGAACTTGGTCCGAGCCACACAAGTCACCTCATCTTGGATTCCCCTAGGTCTCTAGTTTTCAGAAATGCACAGGTTTGGTAGGTTTCCCTAGGTGCCGGCTGAGCTAGAGGTCAAAATCTACAGGTAGGCTCTTTGCAAAAAACACCTCTGTTTTCTTTCAAAAATTTGGATGTGTCCACGTTGCGCTTTGGGGCGTTTCCTGTTGCGGGCGCTAGGCCTACCCACACAAGTGAGGTATAATTTTTATCGGGAGACTTGGGGGAACGCTGGGTGGAAGGAAATTTGTGGCTCCTCTCAGATTCCAGAACTTTCTGCCACAGAAATGTGAGGAACATGTGTTTTTTTAGCCAAATTTTGAGGTTTGCAAAGGATTCAGGGTAACAGAACCTGGTCCGAGCCACACAAGTCACCTCATCTTGGATTCCCATAGGTCTCTAGTTTTCAGAAATGCACAGGTTTGGTAGGTTTCCCTAGGTGCCGGCTGAGCTAGAGGCCAAAATCTACAGGTAGGCACTTTGCAAAAAACACCTCTGTTTTCTTTAAAAAATTTGGATGTGTCCACGTTGCGCTTTGGGGCGTTTCCTGTCGCGGGCGCTAGGCCTACCCACACAAGTGAGGTATCATTTTTATCGGGAGACTTGGGGGAACGCTGGGTGGAAGGAAATTTGTGGCTCCTCTCAGATTCCAGAACTTTCTGCCGCAGAAATGTGAGGAACATGTGTTTTTTTAGCCAAATTTTGAGGTTTGCAAAGGATTCAGGGTAACAGAACCTGGTCCGAGCCACACAAGTCACCTCATCTTGGATTCCCATAGGTCTATAGTTTTCAGAAATGCACAGGTTTGGTAGGTTTCCCTAGGTGCCGGCTGAGCTAGAGGCCAAAATCTACAGGTAGGCACTTTGCAAAAAACACCTCTGTTTTCTTTAAAAAATGTGGATGTGTCCACGTTGCGCTTTGGTGCGTTTCCTGTCGTGGGCGCTAGGCCTACCCACACAAGTGAGGTATCATTTTTATCGGGAGACTTGGGGGAACGCTGGGTGGAAGGAAATTTGTGGCTCCTCTCAGATTCCAGAACATTCTGCCACAGAAATGTGAGGAACATGTGTTTTTTTAGCCAAATTTTGAGGTTTGCAAAGGAGTCAGGGTAACAGAACTTGGTCCGAGCCACACAAGTCACCTCATCTTGGATTCCCCTAGGTCTCTAGTTTTCAGAAATGCACAGGTTTGGTAGGTTTCCCTAGGTGCCGGCTGAGCTAGAGGCCAAAATCTACAGGTAGGCACTTTGCAAAAAACACCTCTGTTTTCTTTCAAAAATTTGGATGTGTCCACGTTGCGCTTTGGGGCGTTTCCTGTTGCGGGCGCTAGGCCTACCCACACAAGTGTGGTATCATTTTTATCGGGAGAATTGGGGGAACGCTGGGTGGAAGGAAATTTGTGGCTCCTCTCAGATTCCAGAACTTTCTGCCACAGAAATGTGAGGAACATGTGTTTTTTTAGCCAAATTTTGAGGTTTGCAAAGGATTCAGGGTAACAGAACCTGGTCCGAGCCACACAAGTCACCTCATCTTGGATTCCCCTAGGTCTCTAGTTTTCAGAAATGCACAGGTTTGGTAGGTTTCCCTAGGTGCCGGCTGAGCTAGAGGCCAAAATCTACAGGTAGGCACTTTGCAAAAAACACCTCTGTTTTCTTTCAAAAATTTGGATGTGTCCACGATGCGCTTTGGGGCGTTTCCTGTCGCGGGCGATAGGCCTACCCACAAAAGTGAGGTATCATTTTTATCGGGAGACTTGGGGGAACGCTGGGTAGAAGGACATTTGTGGCTCCTCTCAGATTCCAGAACTTTCTGCCACAGAAATGTGAGGAACATGTGTTTTTTTAGCCAAATTTTGAGGTTTGCAAAGGAGTCAGGGTAACAGAACTTGGTCCGAGCCACACAAGTCACCTCATCTTGGATTCCCCTAGGTCTCTAGTTTTCAGAAATGCACAGGTTTGGTAGGTTTCCCTAGGTGCCGGCTGAGCCTGTAGGCCAAAATCTACAGGTAGGCACTTTGCAAAAAACACCTCTGTTTTCTTTCAAAAATGTGGATGTGTTCACGTTGCGCTTTGGGGCGTTTCCTGTTGCGGGCGCTAGGCCTACCAACACAAGTGAGGTATCATTTTTATCGGGAGACTTGGGGGAACGCTGGGTGGAAGGAAATTTGTGGCTCCTCTCAGATTCCAGAACTTTCTGCCACAGAAATGTGAGGAACATGTGTTTTTTTAGCCAAATTTTGAGGTTTGCAAAGGATTCAGGGTAACAGAACCTGGTCCGAGCCACACAAGTCACCTCATCTTGGATTCCCCTAGGTCTCTAGTTTTCAGAAATGCACAGGTTTGGTAGGTTTCCTTAGGTGCCGGCTGAGCTAGAGGCCAAAATCTACAGGTAGGCACTTTGCAAAAAACACCTCTGTTTTCTTTCAAAAATGTGGATGTGTCCACGATGCGCTTTGGGGCGTTTCCTGTCGCGGGCGCTAGGCCTACCCACACAAGTGAGGTATCATTTTTATCGGGAGACTTGGGGGAACGCTGAGGGGAAGGAAATTTGTGACTCCTCTCAGATTCCAGAACTTTCTGCCACAGAAATGTGAGGAACATGTGTTTTTTTAGCCAAATTTTGAGGTTTGCAAAGGATTCTGGGTAACAGAACCTGGTCCGAGCCACACAAGTCACCAAATCTTGGATTCCCCTAGGTCTCTAGTTTTCAGAAATGCACAGGTTTGGTAGGTTTCCCTAGGTGCCGGCTGAGCTAGAGGCCAAAATCTACAGGTAGGCACTTTGCAAAAAACACCTCTGTTTTATTTCAAAAATTTGGATGTGTCCACGTTGCGCTTTGGGGCGTTTCCTGTTGCGGGCACTAGGCCTACCCACACAAGTGAGGTATCATTTTTATCGGGAGACTTGGGGGAAAGCTGGGTGGAAGGAAATTTGTGGCTCCTCTCAGATTCCAGAACTTTCTGCCACAGAAATGTGAGGAACATGTGTTTTTTTAGCCAAATTTTGAGGTTTGCAAAGGATTCAGGGTAACAGAACCTGGTCCGAGCCGCACAAGTCACCCCATCTTGGATTCCCCTAGGTCTCTAGTTTTCAGAAATGCACAGGTTTGGTAGGTTTCCCTAGGTGCCGGCTGAGCTAGAGGCCAAAATCTACAGGTAGGCACTTTGCAAAAAACACCTCTGTTTTCTTTCAAAAATTTGGATGTGTCCACGTTGCGCTTTGGGGCGTTTCCTGTCGCGGGCGCTAGGCCTACCCTCACAAGTGAGGTATCATTTTTATCGGGAGACTTGGGGGAACGCTGGGTGGAAGGAAATTTGTGGCTCCTCTCAGATTCCAGAACTTTCTGCCACAGAAATGTGAGGAACATGTGTTTTTTTAGCCAAATTTTGAGGTTTGCAAAGGAGTCAGAGTAACAGAACTTGGTCCGAGCCACACAAGTCACCTCATCTTGGATTCCCCTAGGTCTCTAGTTTTCAGAAATGCACAGGTTTGGTAGGTTTCCCTAGGTGCCGGCTGAGCTAGAGGTCAAAATCTACAGGTAGGCAATTTGCAAAAAACACCTCTGTTTTCTTTCAAAAATTTGGATGTGTCCACGTTGCGCTTTGGGGCGTTTCCTGTTGCGGGCGCTAGGCCTACCCTCACAAGTGAGGTATCATTTTTATCGGGAGACTTGGGGGAACGCTGGGTGGAAGGAAATTTGTGGCTCCTCTCAGATTCCAGAACTTTCTGCCACAGAAATGTGAGGAACATGTGTTTTTTTAGCCAAATTTTGAGGTTTGCAGAGGATTCAGGGTAACAGAACCTGGTCCGAGCCACACAAGTCACCTCATCTTGGATTCCCCTAGGTCTCTAGTTTTCAGAAATGCACAGGTTTGGTAGGTTTCCCTAGGTGCCGGCTGAGCTAGAGGTCAAAATCTACAGGTAGGCACTTTTCAAAAAACACCTCTGTTTTCTTTCAAAAATTTGGATGTGTCCACGATGCGCTTTGGGGCATTTCCTGTCGCGGGCGCTAGGCCTACCCACACAAGTGAGGTATCATTTTTATCGGGAGACTTGGGGGAACGCTGGGTGGAAGGAAATTTGTGGCTCCTCTCAGATTCCAGAACTTTCTGCCACAGAAATGTGAGGAACATGTGTTTTTTTAGCCAAATTTTGAGGTTTGCAAAGGAGTCAGGGTAACAGAACTTGGTCCGAGCCACACAAGTCACCTCATCTTGGATTCCCCTAGGTCTCTAGTTTTCAGAAATGCACAGGTTTGGTAGGTTTCCCTAGGTGCCGGCTGAGCTAGAGGCCAAAATCTACAGGTAGGCACTTTGCAAAAAACACCTCTGTTTTCTTTCAAAAATTTGGATGTGTCCACGTTGCGCTTTGGGGCGTTTCCTGTTGCGGGCGCTAGGCCTACCAACACAAGTGAGGTATCATTTTTATCGGGAGACTTGGGGGAACGCTGGGTGGAAGGAAATTTGTGGCTCCTCTCAGATTCCAGAACTTTCTGCCACAGAAATGTGAGGAACATGTGTTTTTTTAGCCAAATTTTGAGGTTTGCAAAGGATTCAGGGTAACAGAACTTGGTCCGAGCCACACAAGTCACCTCATCTTGGATTCCCCTAGGTCTCTAGTTTTCAGAAATGCACAGGTTTGGTAGGTTTCCCTAGGTGCCGGCTGAGCTAGAGGCCAAAATCTACAGGTAGGCACTTTGCAAAAAACACCTCTGTTTTCTTTCAAAAATTTGGATGTGTCCACGATGCGCTTTGGGGCGTTTCCTGTCGCGGGCGCTAGGCCTACCCACACAAGTGAGGTATAATTTTTATCGGGAGACTTGGGGGAATGCTGGGTGGAAGGAAATTTGTGACTCCTCTCAGATTCCAGAACTTTCTGCCACAGAAATGTGAGGAACATGTGTTTTTTTAGCCAAATTTTGAGGTTTGCAAAGGATTCTGGGTAACAGAACCAGGTCCGAGCCACACAAGTCACCAAATCTTGGATTCCCCTAGGTCTCTAGTTTTCAGAAATGCACAGGTTTGGAAGGTTTCCCTAGGTGCCGGCTGAGCTAGAGGCCAAAATCTACAGGTAGGCACTTTGCAAAAAACACCTCTGTTTTCTTTCAAAAATTTGGATGTGTCCACGTTGCGCTTTGGGGCGTTTCCTGTCGCGGGCGCTAGGCCTACCCTCACAAGTGAGGTATCATTTTTATCGGGAGACTTGGGGGAATGCTGGGTGGAAGGAAATTTGTGACTCCTCTCAGATTCCAGAACTTTCTGCCACAGAAATGTGAGGAACATGTGTTTTTTTAGCCAAATTTTGAGGTTTGCAAAGGATTCTGGGTAACAGAACCTGGTCCGAGCCACACAAGTCACCTCATCTTGGATTCCCCTAGGTCTCTAGTTTTCAGAAATGCACAGGTTTGGTAGGTTACCCTAGGTGCCGGCTGAGCTAGAGGTCAAAATCTACAGGTAGGCAATTTGCAAAAAACACCTCTGTTTTCTTTCAAAAATTTGGATGTGTCCACGTTGCGCTTTGGGGCGTTTCCTGTCGCGGGCGCTAGGCCTACCCACACAAGTGAGGTATCATTTTTATCGGGAGACTTGGGGGAACGCTGGGTGGAAGGAAATTTGTGGCTCCTCTCAGATTCCAGAACTTTCTGCCACAGAAATGTGAGGAACATGTGTTTTTTTAGCCAAATTTTGAGGTTTGCAAAGGAGTCAGGGTAACAGAACTTGGTCCGAGCCACACAAGTCACCTCATCTTGGATTCCCCTAGGTCTCTAGTTTTCAGAAATGCACAGGTTTGGTAGGTTTCCCTAGGTGCCGGCTGAGCCTGTAGGCCAAAATCTACAGGTAGGCACTTTGCAAAAAACACCTCTGTTTTCTTTCAAAAATTTGGATGTGTCCACGTTGCGCTTTGGGGCGTTTCCTGTCGCGGGCGCTAGGCCTACCCACACAAGTGAGGTATCATTTTTATCGGGAGACTTGGGGGAACGCTGGGTGGAAGGAAATTTGTGGCTCCTCTCAGATTCCAGAACTTTCTGCCACAGAAATGTGAGGAACATGTGTTTTTTTAGCCAAATTTTGAGGTTTGCAAAGGATTCAGGGTAACAGAACCTGGTCCGAGCCACACAAGTCACCTCATCTTGGATTCCCCTAGGTCTCTAGTTTTCAGAAATGCACAGGTTTGGTAGGTTTCCTTAGGTGCCGGCTGAGCTAGAGGCCAAAATCTACAGGTAGGCACTTTGCAAAAAACACCTCTGTTTTCTTTCAAAAATGTGGATGTGTCCACGATGCGCTTTGGGGCGTTTCCTGTCGCGGGCGCTAGGCCTACCCACACAAGTGAGGTATCATTTTTATCGGGAGACTTGGGGGAACGCTGAGTGGAAGGAAATTTGTGACTCCTCTCAGATTCCAGAACTTTCTGCCACAGAAATGTGAGGAACATGTGTTTTTTTAGCCAAATTTTGAGGTTTGCAAAGGATTCTGGGTAACAGAACCAGGTCCGAGCCACACAAGTCACCAAATCTTGGATTCCCCTAGGTCTCTAGTTTTCAGAAATGCACAGGTTTGGAAGGTTTCCCTAGGTGCCGGCTGAGCTAGAGGCCAAAATCTACAGGTAGGCACTTTGCAAAAAACACCTCTGTTTTCTTTCAAAAATGTGGATGTGTCCACGTTGCGCTTTGGGGCGTTTCCTGTCGCGGGCGCTAGGCCTACCCTCACAAGTGAGGTATCATTTTTATCGGGAGACTTGGGGGAACGCTGGGTGGAAGGAAATTTGTGGCTCCTCTCAGATTCCAGAACTTTCTGCCACAGAAATGTGAGGAACATGTGTTTTTTTAGCCAAATTTTGAGGTTTGCAAAGGAGTCAGAGTAACAGAACTTGGTCCGAGCCACACAAGTCACCTCATCTTGGATTCCCCTAGGTCTCTAGTTTTCAGAAATGCACAGGTTTGGTAGGTTTCCCTAGGTGCCGGCTGAGCTAGAGGTCAAAATCTACAGGTAGGCAATTTGCAAAAAACACCTCTGTTTTCTTTCAAAAATTTGGATGTGTCCACGTTGCGCTTTGGGGCGTTTCCTGTCGCGGGCGCTAGGCCTACCCACACAAGTGAGGTATCATTTTTATCGGGAGAGTTGGGGGAACGCTGGGTGGAAGGAAATTTGTGGCTCCTCTCAGATTCCAGAACTTTCTGCCACAGAAATGTGAGGAACATGTGTTTTTTTAGCCAAATTTTGAGGTTTGCAAAGGATTCAGGGTAACAGAACCTGGTCCGAGCTACACAAGTCACCTCATCTTGGATTCCCCTAGGTCTCTAGTTTTCAGAAATGCACAGGTTTGGTAGGTTTCCTTAGGTGCCGGCTGAGCTAGAGGCCAAAATCTACAGGTAGGCACTTTGCAAAAAACACCTCTGTTTTCTTTCAAAAATTTGGATGTGTCCACGTTGCGCTTTGGGGCGTTTCCTGTCGCGGGCGCTAGGCCTACCCACACAAGTGAGGTATCATTTTTATCGGGAGACTTGGGGGAACGCTGGGTGGAAGGAAATTTGTGGCTCCTCTCAGATTCCAGAACTTTCTGCCACAGAAATGTGAGGAACATGTGTTTTTTTAGCCAAATTTTGAGGTTTGCAAAGGATTCAGGGTAACAGAACCTGGTCCGAGCCACACAAGTCACCTCATCTTGGATTCCCCTAGGTCTCTAGTTTTCAGAAATGCACAGGTTTGGTAGGTTTCCTTAGGTGCCGGCTGAGCTAGAGGCCAAAATCTACAGGTAGGCACTTTGCAAAAAACACCTCTGTTTTCTTTCAAAAATGTGGATGTGTCCACGATGCGCTTTGGGGCGTTTCCTGTCGCGGGCGCTAGGCCTACCCACACAAGTGAGGTATCATTTTTATCGGGAGACTTGGGGGAACTCTGAGTGGAAGGAAATTTGTGACTCCTCTCAGATTCCAGAACTTTCTGCCACAGAAATGTGAGGAACATGTGTTTTTTTAGCCAAATTTTGAGGTTTGCAAAGGATTCTGGGTAACAGAACCTGGTCCGAGCCACACAAGTCACCAAATCTTGGATTCCCCTAGGTCTCTAGTTTTCAGAAATGCACAGGTTTGGTAGGTTTCCCTAGGTGCCGGCTGAGCTAGAGGCCAAAATCTACAGGTAGGCACTTTGCAAAAAACACCTCTGTTTTCTTTCAAAAATTTGGATGTGTCCACGTTGCGCTTTGGGGCGTTTCCTGTTGCGGGCGCTAGGCCTACCCACACAAGTGAGGTATCATTTTTATCGGGAGACTTGGGGGAAAGCTGGGTGGAAGGAAATTTGTGGCTCCTCTCAGATTCCAGAACTTTCTGCCACAGAAATGTGAGGAACATGTGTTTTTTTAGCCAAATTTTGAGGTTTGCAAAGGATTCAGGGTAACAGAACCTGGTCCGAGCCGCACAAGTCACCCCATCTTGGATTCCCCTAGGTCTCTAGTTTTCAGAAATGCACAGGTTTGGTAGGTTTCCCTAGGTGCTGGCTGAGCTAGAGGCCAAAATCTACAGGTAGGCACTTTGCAAAAAACACCTCTGTTTTCTTTCAAAAATTTGGATGTGTCCACGTTGCGCTTTGGGGCGTTTCCTGTCGCGGGCGCTAGGCCTACCCTCACAAGTGAGGTATCATTTTTATCGGGAGACTTGGGGGAACGCTGGGTGGAAGGAAATTTGTGGCTCCTCTCAGATTCCAGAACTTTCTGCCACAGAAATGTGAGGAACATGTGTTTTTTTAGCCAAATTTTGAGGTTTGCAAAGGAGTCAGAGTAACAGAACTTGGTCCGAGCCACGCAAGTCACCTCATCTTGGATTCCCCTAGGTCTCTAGTTTTCAGAAATGCACAGGTTTGGTAGGTTTCCCTAGGTGCCGGCTGAGCTAGAGGCCAAAATCTACAGGTAGGCAATTTGCAAAAAACACCTCTGTTTTCTTTCAAAAATTTGGATGTGTCCACGTTGCGCTTTGGGGCGTTTCCTGTTGCGGGCGCTAGGCCTACCCACACAAGTGAGGTATCATTTTTATCGGGAGAATTGGGGGAACGCTGGGTGGAAGGAAATTTGTGGCTCCTCTCAGATTCCAGAACTTTCTGCCACAGAAATGTGAGGAACATGTGTTTTTTTAGCCAAATTTTGAGGTTTGCAGAGGATTCAGGGTAACAGAACCTGGTCCGAGCCACACAAGTCACCTCATCTTGGATTCCCCTAGGTCTCTAGTTTTCAGAAATGCACAGGTTTGGTAGGTTTCCCTAGGTGCCGGCTGAGCTAGAGGCCAAAATCTACAGGTAGGCACTTTGCAAAAAACACCTCTGTTTTCTTTCAAAAATGTGGATGTGTCCACGATGCGCTTTGGGGCGTTTCCTGTCGCGGGCGATAGGCCTACCCACACAAGTGAGGTATCATTTTTATCGGGAGACTTGGGGGAACGCTGGGTGGAAGGAAATTTGTGGCTCCTCTCAGATTCCAGAACTTTCTGCCACAGAAATGTGAGGAACATGTGTTTTTTTAGCCAAATTTTGAGGTTTGCAAAGGAGTCAGGGTAACAGAACTTGGTCCGAGCCACACAAGTCACCTCATCTTGGATTCCCCTAGGTCTCTAGTTTTCAGAAATGCACAGGTTTGGTAGGTTTCCCTAGGTGCCGGCTGAGCCTGTAGGCCAAAATCTACAGGTAGGCACTTTGCAAAAAACACCTCTGTTTTCTTTCAAAAATTTGGATGTGTTCACGTTGCGCTTTGGGGCGTTTCCTGTTGCGGGCGCTAGGCCTACCAACACAAGTGAGGTATCATTTTTATCGGGAGACTTGGGGGAACGCTGGGTGGAAGGAAATTTGTGGCTCCTCTCAGATTCCAGAACTTTCTGCCACAGAAATGTGAGGAACATGTGTTTTTTTAGCCAAATTTTGAGGTTTGCAAAGGATTCAGGGTAACAGAACCTGGTCCGAGCCACACAAGTCACCTCATCTTGGATTCCCCTAGGTCTCTAGTTTTCAGAAATGCACAGGTTTGGTAGGTTTCCTTAGGTGCCGGCTGAGCTAGAGGCCAAAATCTACAGGTAGGCACTTTGCAAAAAACACCTCTGTTTTCTTTCAAAAATGTGGATGTGTCCACGATGCGCTTTGGGGCGTTTCCTGTCGCGGGCGCTAGGCCTACCCACACAAGTGAGGTATCATTTTTATCGGGAGACTTGGGGGAACGCTGAGTGGAAGGAAATTTGTGACTCCTCTCAGATTCCAGAACTTTCTGCCACAGAAATGTGAGGAACATGTGTTTTTTTAGCCAAATTTTGAGGTTTGCAAAGGATTCTGGGTAACAGAACCTGGTCCGATCCACACAAGTCACCCCATCTTGGATTCCCCTAGGTCTCTAGTTTTCAGAAATGCACAGGTTTGGTAGGTTTCCCTAGGTGCCGGCTGAGCTAGAGGCCAAAATCTACAGGTAGGCACTTTGCAAAAAACACCTCTGTTTTCTTTCAAAAATTTGGATGTGTCCACGTTGCGCTTTGGGGCGTTTCCTGTTGCGGGTGCTAGGCCTACCCACACAAGTGAGGTATCATTTTTATCGTGAGACTTGGGGGAAAGCTGGGTGGAAGGAAATTTGTGGCTCCTCTCAGATTCCAGAACTTTCTGCCACAGAAATGTGAGGAACATGTGTTTTTTTAGCCAAATTTTGAGGTTTGCAAAGGATTCAGGGTAACAGAACCTGGTCCGAGCCGCACAAGTCACCCCATCTTGGATTCCCCTAGGTCTCTAGTTTTCAGAAATGCACAGGTTTGGTAGGTTTCCCTAGGTGCCGGCTGAGCTAGAGGCCAAAATCTACAGGTAGGCACTTTGCAAAAAACACCTCTGTTTTCTTTCAAAAATTTGGATGTGTCCACGTTGCGCTTTGGGGCGTTTCCTGTCGCGGGCGCTAGGCCTACCCACCCAAGTGAGGTATCATTTTTATCGGGAGACTTGGGGGAACGCTGGGTGGAAGGAAATTTGTGGCTCCTCTCAGATTCCAGAACTTTCTGCCACAGAAATGTGAGGAACATGTGTTTTTTTAGCCAAATTTTGAGGTTTGCAAAGGAGTCAGAGTAACAGAACTTGGTCCGAGCCACACAAGTCACCTCATCTTGGATTCCCCTAGGTCTCTAGTTTTCAGAAATGCACAGGTTTGGTAGGTTTCCCTAGGTGCCGGCTGAGCTAGAGGTCAAAATCTACAGGTAGGCACTTTGCAAAAAACACCTCTGTTTTCTTTCAAAAATTTGGATGTGTCCACGTTGCGCTGTGGGGCGTTTCCTGTTGCGGGCGCTAGGCCTACCCTCACAAGTGAGGTATCATTTTTATCGGGAGACTTGGGGGAACGCTGGGTGGAAGGAAATTTGTGGCTCCTCTCAGATTCCAGACCTTTCTGCCACAGAAATGTGAGGAACATGTGTTTTTTTAGCCAAATTTTGTGGTTTGCAAAGGATTCAGGGTAACAGAACCTGGTCCGAGCCACACAAGTCACCTCATCTTGGATTCCCCTAGGTCTCTAGTTTTCAGAAATGCACAGGTTTGGTAGGTTTCCCTAGGTGCCGGCTGAGCTAGAGGTCAAAATCTACAGGTAGGCACTTTTCAAAAAACACCTCTGTTTTCTTTAAAAAATTTGGATGTGTCCACGATGCGCTTTGGGGCATTTCCTGTCGCGGGCGCTAGGCCTACCCACACAAGTGAGGTATCATTTTTATCGGGAGACTTGGGGGAACGCTGGGTGGAAGGAAATTTGTGGCTCCTCTCAGATTCCAGAACTTTCTGCCACAGAAATGTGAGGAACATGTGTTTTTTTAGCCAAATTTTGAGGTTTGCAAAGGAGTCAGGGTAACAGAACTTGGTCCGAGCCACACAAGTCACCTCATCTTGGATTCCCCTAGGTCTCTAGTTTTCAGAAATGCACAGGTTTGGTAGGTTTCCCTAGGTGCCGGCTGAGCTAGAGGCCAAAATCTACAGGTAGGCACTTTGCAAAAAACACCTCTGTTTTCTTTAAAAAATTTGGATGTGTCCACGTTGCGCTTTGGGGCGTTTCCTTTTGCGGGCTCTAGGCCTACCAACACAAGTGAGGTATCATTTTTATCGGGAGACTTGGGGGAACGCTGGGTGGAAGGAAATTTGTGGTTCCTCTCAGATTCCAGAACTTTCTGCCACAGAAATGTGAGGAACATGTGTTTTTTTAGCCAAATTTTGAGGTTTGCAAAGGATTCAGGGTAACAGAACTTGGTCCGAGCCACACAAGTCACCTCATCTTGGATTCCCCTAGGTCTCTAGTTTTCAGAAATGCACAGGTTTGGTAGGTTTCCCTAGGTGCCGGCTGAGCTAGAGGCCAAAATCTACAGGTAGGCACTTTGCAAAAAACACCTCTGTTTTCTTTAAAAAATTTGGATGTGTCCACGATGCGCTTTGGGGCGTTTCCTGTCGCGGGCGCTAGGCCTACCCACACAAGTGAGGTATCATTTAATCGGGAGACTTGGGGGAATGCTGGGTGGAAGGAAATTTGTGACTCCTCTCAGATTCCAGAACTTTCTGCCACAGAAATGTGAGGAACATGTGTTTTTTTAGCCAAATTTTGAGGTTTGCAAAGGATTCTGGGTAACAGAACCTGGTCCGAGCCACAAAAGTCACCCCATCTTGGATTCCCCTAGGTCTCTAGTTTTCAGAAATGCACAGGTTTGGTAGGTTTCCCTGGGTGCCGGCTGAGCTAGAGGCCAAAATTTACAGGTAGGCACTTTGCAAAAAACACCTCTGTTTTCTTTCAAATATTTGGATGTGTCCACGTTGCGCTTTGGGGCGTTTCCTGTTGTGGGCGCTAGGCCTAACCACACAAGTGAGGTATCATTTTTATCGGGAGACTTGGGGGAACGCTGGGTGAAAGGAAATTTGTGGCTCCTCTCAGATTCCAGACCTTTCTGCCACAGAAATGTGAGGAACATGTGTTTTTTTAGCCAAATTTTGAGGTTTGCAAAGGATTCAGGGTAACAGAACCTGGTCCGAGCCGCACAAGTCACCCCATCTTGGATTCCCCTAGGTCTCTAGTTTTCAGAAATGCACAGGTTTAGTAGGTTTCCCTAGGTGCCGGCTGAGCTAGAGGCCAAAATCTACAGGTAGGCACTTTGCAAAAAACACCTCTGTTTTCTTTCAAAAATTTGGATGTGTCCACGTTGCGCTTTGGGGCGTTTCCTGTCGCGGGCGCTAGGCCTACCCACACAAGTGAGGTATCATTTTTATCGGGAGACTTGGGGGAACGCTGGGTGGAAGGAAATTTGTGGCTCCTCTCAGATTCCAGAACTTTCTGCCACAGAAATGTGAGGAACATGTGTTTTTTTAGCCAAATTTTGAGGTTTGCAAAGGAGTCAGAGTAACAGAACTTGGTCCGAGCCACACAAGTCACCTCATCTTGGATTCCCCTAGGTCTCTAGTTTTCAGAAATGCACAGGTTTGGTAGGTTTCCCTAGGTGCCGGCTGAGCTAGAGGTCAAAATCTACAGGTAGGCACTTTGCAAAAAACACCTCTGTTTTCTTTCAAAAATTTGGATGTGTCCACGTTGCGCTTTGGGGCGTTTCCTGTTGCGGGCGCTAGGCCTACCCTCACAAGTGAGGTATCATTTTTATCGGGAGACTTGGGGGAACGCTGGGTGGAAGGAAATTTGTGGCTCCTCTCAGATTCCAGAACTTTCTGCCACAGAAATGTGAGGAACATGTGTTTTTTTAGCCAAATTTTGAGGTTTGCAAAGGATTCAGGGTAACAGAACCTGGTCCGAGCCACACAAGTCACCTCATCTTGGATTCCCCTAGGTCTCTAGTTTTCAGAAATGCACAGGTTTGGTAGGTTTCCCTAGGTGCCGGCTGAGCTAGAGGTCAAAATCTACAGGTAGGCACTTTTCAAAAAACACCTCTGTTTTCTTTCAAAAATTTGGATGTGTCCACGATGCGCTTTGGGGCATTTCCTGTCGCGGGCGCTAGGCCTACCCACACAAGTGAGGTATCATTTTTATCGGGAGACTTGGGGGAACGCTGGGTGGAAGGAAATTTGTGGCTCCTCTCAGATTCCAGAACTTTCTGCCACAGAAATGTGAGGAACATGTGTTTTTTTAGCCAAATTTTGAGGTTTGCAAAGGAGTCAGGGTAACAGAACTTGGTCCGAGCCACACAAGTCACCTCATCTTGGATTCCCCTAGGTCTCTAGTTTTCAGAAATGCACAGGTTTGGTAGGTTTCCCTAGGTGCCGGCTGAGCTAGAGGCCAAAATCTACAGGTAGGCACTTTGCAAAAAACACCTCTGTTTTCTTTCAAAAATTTGGATGTGTCCACGTTGCGCTTTGGGGCGTTTCCTGTTGCGGGCTCTAGGCCTACCAACACAAGTGAGGTATCATTTTTATCGGGAGACTTGGGGGAACGCTGGGTGGAAGGAAATTTGTGGTTCCTCTAAGATTCCAGAACTTTCTGCCACAGAAATGTGAGGAACATGTGTTTTTTTAGCCAAATTTTGAGGTTTGCAAAGGATTCAGGGTAACAGAACTTGGTCCGAGCCACACAAGTCACCTCATCTTGGATTCCCCTAGGTCTCTAGTTTTCAGAAATGCACAGGTTTGGTAGGTTTCCCTAGGTGCCGGCTGAGCTAGAGGCCAAAATCTACAGGTAGGCACTTTGCAAAAAACACCTCTGTTTTCTTTCAAAAATTTGGATGTGTCCACGATGCGCTTTGGGGCGTTTCCTGTCGCGGGCGCTAGGCCTACCCACACAAGTGAGGTATAATTTTTATCGGGAGACTTGGGGGAATGCTGGGTGGAAGGAAATTTGTGACTCCTCTCAGATTCCAGAACTTTCTGCCACAGAAATGTGAGGAACATGTGTTTTTTTAGCCAAATTTTGAGGTTTGCAAAGGATTCTGGGTAACAGAACCTGGTCCGAGCCACAAAAGTCACCCCATCTTGGATTCCCCTAGGTCTCTAGTTTTCAGAAATGCACAGGTTTGGTAGGTTTCCCTGGGTGCCGGCTGAGCTAGAGGCCAAAATTTACAGGTAGGCACTTTGCAAAAAACACCTCTGTTTTCTTTCAAATATTTGGATGTGTCCACGTTGCGCTTTGGGGCGTTTCCTGTTGTGGGCGCTAGGCCTAACCACACAAGTGAGGTATCATTTTTATCGGGAGACTTGGGGGAACGCTGGGTGAAAGGAAATTTGTGGCTCCTCTCAGATTCCAGACCTTTCTGCCACAGAAATGTGAGGAACATGTGTTTTTTTAGCCAGATTTTGAGGTTTGCAAAGGATTCTGGGTAACAGAACCTGGTCCGAGCCACACAAGTCACCCCATCTTGGATTCCCCTAGGTCTCTAGTTTTCAGAAATGCACAGGTTTGGTAGGTTTCCCTAGGTGCCGGCTGAGCTAGAGGCCAAAATCTACAGGTAGGCACTTTGCAAAAAACACCTCTGTTTTCTTTCAAAAATTTGGATGTGTCCACGTTGCGCTTTGGGGCGTTTCCTGTCGCGGGCGCTAGGCCTTCCCACACAAGTGAGGTTTCATTTTTATCAGGAGACTTGGGGGAACGCTGGGTGGAAGGAAATTTGTGGCTCCTCTCAGATTCCAGAACTTTCTGCCACAGAAATGTGAGGAACATGTGTTTTTTTAGCCAAATTTTGAGGTTTGCAAAGGATTCAGGGTAACAGAACCTGGTCCGAGCCACACAAGTCACCTCATCTTGGATTCCCATAGGTCTCTAGTTTTCAGAAATGCACAGGTTTGGTAGGTTTCCCTAGGTGCCGGCTGAGCTAGAGGCCAAAATCTACAGGTAGGCACTTTGCAAAAAACACCTCTGTTTTCTTTAAAAAATTTGGATGTGTCCACGTTGCGCTTTGGTGCGTTTCCTGTCGCGGGCGCTAGGCCTACCCACACAAGTGAGGTATCATTTTTATCGGGAGACTTGGGGGAACGCTGGGTGGAAGGAAATTTGTGGCTCCTCTCAGATTCCAGAACATTCTGCCACAGAAATGTGAGGAACATGTGTTTTTTTAGCCAAATTTTGAGGTTTGCAAAGGAGTCAGGGTAACAGAACTTGGTCCAAGCCACACAAGTCACCTCATCTTGGATTCCCCTAGGTCTCTAGTTTTCAGAAATGCACAGGTTTGGTAGGTTTCCCTAGGTGCCGGCTGAGCTAGAGGCCAAAATCTACAGGTAGGCACTTTGCAAAAAACACCTCTGTTTTCTTTCAAAAATTTGGATGTGTCCACGTTGCGCTTTGGGGCGTTTCCTGTTGCGGGCGCTAGGCCTATCCACACAAGTGAGGTATCATTTTTATCGGGAGAATTGGGGGAACGCTGGGTGGAAGGAAATTTGTGGCTCCTCTCAGATTCCAGAACTTTCTGCCACAGAAATGTGAGGAACATGTGTTTTTTTAGCCAAATTTTGAGGTTTGCAAAAGATTCAGGGTAACAGAACCTGGTCCGAGCCACACAAGTCACCTCATCTTGGATTTCCCTAGGTCTCTAGTTTTCAGAAATGCACAGGTTTGGTAGGTTTCCCTAGGTGCCGGCTGAGCTAGAGGTCAAAATCTACAGGTAGGCACTTTTCAAAAAACACCTCTGTTTTCTTTCAAAAATTTGGATGTGTCCACGATGCGCTTTGGGGCATTTCCTGTCGCGGGCGCTAGGCCTACCCACACAAGTGAGGTATCATTTTTATCGGGAGACTTGGGGGAACGCTGGGTGGAAGGAAATTTGTGGCTCCTCTCAGATTCCAGAACTTTCTGCCACAGAAATGTGAGGAACATGTGTTTTTTTAGCCAAATTTTGAGGTTTGCAAAGGATTCAGGGTAACAGAACCTGGTCCGAGCCACACAAGTCACCTCATCTTGGATTCCCATAGGTCTCTAGTTTTCAGAAATGCACAGGTTTGGTAGGTTTCCCTAGGTGCCGGCTGAGCTAGAGGCCAAAATCTACAGGTAGGCACTTTGCAAAAAACACCTCTGTTTTCTTTAAAAAATTTGGATGTGTCCACGTTGCGCTTTGGTGCGTTTCCTGTCGCGGGCGCTAGGCCTACCCACACAAGTGAGGTATCATTTTTATCGGGAGACTTGGGGGAACACTGGGTGGAAAGAAATTTGTGGCTCCTCTCAGATTCCAGAACATTCTGCCACAGAAATGTGAGGAACATGTGTTTTTTTAGCCAAATTTTGAGGTTTGCAAAGGAGTCAGGGTAACAGAACTTGGTCCGAGCCACACAAGTCACCTCATCTTGGATTCCCCTAGGTCTCTAGTTTTCAGAAATGCACAGGTTTGGTAGGTTTCCCTAGGTGCCGGCTGAGCTAGAGGCCAAAATCTACAGGTAGGCACTTTGCAAAAAACACCTCTGTTTTCTTTCAAAAATTTGGATGTGTCCACGTTGCGCTTTGGGGCGTTTCCTGTTGCGGGCGCTAGGCCTACCCACACAAGTGAGGTATCATTTTTATCGGGAGAATTGGGGGAACGCTGGGTGGAAGGAAATTTGTGGCTCCTCTCAGATTCCAGAACTTTCTGCCACAGAAATGTGAGGAACATGTGTTTTTTTAGGCAAATTTTGAGGTTTGCAAAGGATTCAGGGTAACAGAACCTGGTCCGAGCCACACAAGTCACCTCATCTTGGATTCCCCTAGGTCTCTAGTTTTCAGAAATGCACAGGTTTGGTAGGTTTCCCTAGGTGCCGGCTGAGCTAGAGGCCAAAATCTACAGGTAGGCACTTTGCAAAAAACACCTCTGTTTTCTTTCAAAAATGTGGATGTGTCCACGATGCGCTTTGGGGCGTTTCCTGTCGCGGGCGATAGGCCTACCCACACAAGTGAGGTATCATTTTTATCGGGAGACTTGGGGGAACGCTGGGTGGAAGGAAATTTGTGGCTCCTCTCAGATTCCAGAACTTTCTGCCACAGAAATGTGAGGAACATGTGTTTTTTTAGCCAAATTTTGAGGTTTGCAAAGGAGTCAGGGTAACAGAACTTGGTCCGAGCCACACAAGTCACCTCATCTTGGATTCCCCTAGGTCTCTAGTTTTCAGAAATGCACAGGTTTGGTAGGTTTCCCTAGGTGCCGGCTGAGCCTGTAGGCCAAAATCTACAGGTAGGCACTTTGCAAAAAACACCTCTGTTTTCTTTCAAAAATTTGGATGTGTTCACGTTGCGCTTTGGGGCGTTTCCTGTTGCGGGCGCTAGGCCTACCAACACAAGTGAGGTATCATTTTTATCGGGAGACTTGGGGGAACGCTGGGTGGAAGGAAATTTGTGGCTCCTCTCAGATTCCAGAACTTTCTGCCACAGAAATGTGAGGAACATGTGTTTTTTTAGCCAAATTTTGAGGTTTGCAAAGGATTCAGGGTAACAGAACCTGGTCCGAGCCACACAAGTCACCTCATCTTGGATTCCCCTAGGTCTCTAGTTTTCAGAAATGCACAGGTTTGGTAGGTTTCCTTAGGTGCCGGCTGAGCTAGAGGCCAAAATCTACAGGTAGGCACTTTGCAAAAAACACCTCTGTTTTCTTTCAAAAATGTGGATGTGTCCACGATGCGCTTTGGGGCGTTTCCTGTCGCGGGCGCTAGGCCTACCCACACAAGTGAGGTATCATTTTTATCGGGAGACTTGGGGGAACGCTGAGTGGAAGGAAATTTGTGACTCCTCTCAGATTCCAGAACTTTCTGCCACAGAAATGTGAGGAACATGTGTTTTTTTAGCCAAATTTTGAGGTTTGCAAAGGATTCTGGGTAACAGAACCTGGTCCGATCCACACAAGTCACCCCATCTTGGATTCCCCTAGGTCTCTAGTTTTCAGAAATGCACAGGTTTGGTAGGTTTCCCTAGGTGCCGGCTGAGCTAGAGGCCAAAATCTACAGGTAGGCACTTTGCAAAAAACACCTCTGTTTTCTTTCAAAAATTTGGATGTGTCCACGTTGCGCTTTGGGGCGTTTCCTGTTGCGGGCGCTAGGCCTACCCACACAAGTGAGGTATCATTTTTATCGGGAGACTTGGGGGAAAGCTGGGTGGAAGGAAATTTGTGGCTCCTCTCAGATTTCAGAACTTTCTGCCACAGAAATGTGAGGAACATGTGTTTTTTTTGCCAAATTTTGAGGTTTGCAAAGGATTCAGGGTAACAGAACCTGGTCCGAGCCGCACAAGTCACCCCATCTTGGATTCCCCTAGGTCTCTAGTTTTCAGAAATGCACAGGTTTGGTAGGTTTCCCTAGGTGCCGGCTGAGCTAGAGGCCAAAATCTACAGGTAGGCACTTTGCAAAAAACACCTCTGTTTTCTTTCAAAAATTTGGATGTGTCCACGTTGCGCTTTGGGGCGTTTCCTGTCGCGGGCGCTAGGCCTACCCACCCAAGTGAGGTATCATTTTTATCGGGAGACTTGGGGGAACGCTGGGTGGAAGGAAATTTGTGGCTCCTCTCAGATTCCAGAACTTTCTGCCACAGAAAAGTGAGGAACATGTGTTTTTTTAGCCAAATTTTGAGGTTTGCAAAGGAGTCAGAGTAACAGAACTTGGTCCGAGCCACACAAGTCACCTCATCTTGGATTCCCCTAGGTCTCTAGTTTTCAGAAATGCACAGGTTTGGTAGGTTTCCCTAGGTGCCGGCTGAGCTAGAGGTCAAAATCTACAGGTAGGCACTTTGCAAAAAACACCTCTGTTTTCTTTCAAAAATTTGGATGTGTCCACGTTGCGCTGTGGGGCGTTTCCTGTTGCGGGCGCTAGGCCTACCCTCACAAGTGAGGTATCATTTTTATCGGGAGACTTGGGGGAACGCTGGGTGGAAGGAAATTTGTGGCTCCTCTCAGATTCCAGACCTTTCTGCCACAGAAATGTGAGGAACATGTGTTTTTTTAGCCAAATTTTGTGGTTTGCAAAGGATTCAGGGTAACAGAACCTGGTCCGAGCCACACAAGTCACCTCATCTTGGATTCCCCTAGGTCTCTAGTTTTCAGAAATGCACAGGTTTGGTAGGTTTCCCTAGGTGCCGGCTGAGCTAGAGGTCAAAATCTACAGGTAGGCACTTTTCAAAAAACACCTCTGTTTTCTTTCAAAAATTTGGATGTGTCCACGATGCGCTTTGGGGTATTTCCTGTCGCGGGCGCTAGGCCTACCCACACAAGTGAGGTATCATTTTTATCGGGAGACTTGGGGGAACGCTGGGTGGAAGGAAATTTGTGGCTCCTCTCAGATTCCAGAACTTTCTGCCACAGAAATGTGAGGAACATGTGTTTTTTTAGCCAAATTTTGAGGTTTGCAAAGGAGTCAGGGTAACAGAACTTGGTCCGAGCCACACAAGTCACCTCATCTTGGATTCCCCTAGGTCTCTAGTTTTCAGAAATGCACAGGTTTGGTAGGTTTCCCTAGGTGCCGGCTGAGCTAGAGGCCAAAATCTACAGGTAGGCACTTTGCAAAAAACACCTCTGTTTTCTTTCAAAAATTTGGATGTGTCCACGTTGCGCTTTGGGGCGTTTCCTTTTGCGGGCTCTAGGCCTACCAACACAAGTGAGGTATCATTTTTATCGGGAGACTTGGGGGAACGCTGGGTGGAAGGAAATTTGTGGTTCCTCTCAGATTCCAGAACTTTCTGCCACAGAAATGTGAGGAACATGTGTTTTTTTAGCCAAATTTTGAGGTTTGCAAAGGATTCAGGGTAACAGAACTTGGTCCGAGCCACACAAGTCACCTCATCTTGGATTCCCCTAGGTCTCTAGTTTTCAGAAATGCACAGGTTTGGTAGGTTTCCCTAGGTGCCGGCTGAGCTAGAGGCCAAAATCTACAGGTAGGCACTTTGCAAAAAACACCTCTGTTTTCTTTCAAAAATTTGGATGTGTCCACGATGCGCTTTGGGGCGTTTCCTGTCGCGGGCGCTAGGCCTACCCACACAAGTGAGGTATCATTTAATCGGGAGACTTGGGGGAATGCTGGGTGGAAGGAAATTTGTGACTCCTCTCAGATTCCAGAACTTTCTGCCACAGAAATGTGAGGAACATGTGTTTTTTTAGCCAAATTTTGAGGTTTGCAAAGGATTCTGGGTAACAGAACCTGGTCCGAGCCACAAAAGTCACCCCATCTTGGATTCCCCTAGGTCTCTAGTTTTCAGAAATGCACAGGTTTGGTAGGTTTCCCTGGGTGCCGGCTGAGCTAGAGGCCAAAATTTACAGGTAGGCACTTTGCAAAAAACACCTCTGTTTTCTTTCAAATATTTGGATGTGTCCACGTTGCGCTTTGGGGCGTTTCCTGTTGTGGGCGCTAGGCCTAACCACACAAGTGAGGTATCATTTTTATCGGGAGACTTGGGGGAACGCTGGGTGAAAGGAAATTTGTGGCTCCTCTCAGATTCCAGACCTTTCTGCCACAGAAATGTGAGGAACATGTGTTTTTTTAGCCAAATTTTGAGGTTTGCAAAGGATTCAGGGTAACAGAACCTGGTCCGAGCCGCACAAGTCACCCCATCTTGGATTCCCCTAGGTCTCTAGTTTTCAGAAATGCACAGGTTTGGTAGGTTTCCCTAGGTGCCGGCTGAGCTAGAGGCCAAAATCTACAGGTAGGCACTTTGCAAAAAACACCTCTGTTTTCTTTCAAAAATTTGGATGTGTCCACGTTGCGCTTTGGGGCGTTTCCTGTCGCGGGCGCTAGGCCTACCCACACAAGTGAGGTATCATTTTTATCGGGAGACTTGGGGGAACGCTGGGTGGAAGGAAATTTGTGGCTCCTCTCAGATTCCAGAACTTTCTGCCACAGAAATGTGAGGAACATGTGTTTTTTTAGCCAAATTTTGAGGTTTGCAAAGGAGTCAGAGTAACAGAACTTGGTCCGAGCCACACAAGTCACCTCATCTTGGATTCCCCTAGGTCTCTAGTTTTCAGAAATGCACAGGTTTGGTAGGTTTCCCTAGGTGCCGGCTGAGCTAGAGGTCAAAATCTACAGGTAGGCACTTTGCAAAAAACACCTCTGTTTTCTTTCAAAAATTTGGATGTGTCCACGTTGCGCTTTGGGGCGTTTCCTGTTGCGGGCGCTAGGCCTACCCTCACAAGTGAGGTATCATTTTTATCGGGAGACTTGGGGGAACGCTGGGTGGAAGGAAATTTGTGGCTCCTCTCAGATTCCAGAACTTTCTGCCACAGAAATGTGAGGAACATGTGTTTTTTTAGCCAAATTTTGAGGTTTGCAAAGGATTCAGGGTAACAGAACCTGGTCCGAGCCACACAAGTCACCTCATCTTGGATTCCCCTAGGTCTCTAGTTTTCAGAAATGCACAGGTTTGGTAGGTTTCCCTAGGTGCCGGCTGAGCTAGAGGTCAAAATCTACAGGTAGGCACTTTTCAAAAAACACCTCTGTTTTCTTTCAAAAATTTGGATGTGTCCACGATGCGCTTTGGGGCATTTCCTGTCGCGGGCGCTAGGCCTACCCACACAAGTGAGGTATCATTTTTATCGGGAGACTTGGGGGAACGCTGGGTGGAAGGAAATTTGTGGCTCCTCTCAGATTCCAGAACTTTCTGCCACAGAAATGTGAGGAAGATGTGTTTTTTTAGCCAAATTTTGAGGTTTGCAAAGGAGTCAGGGTAACAGAACTTGGTCCGAGCCACACAAGTCACCTCATCTTGGATTCCCCTAGGTCTCTAGTTTTCAGAAATGCACAGGTTTGGTAGGTTTCCCTAGGTGCCGGCTGAGCTAGAGGCCAAAATCTACAGGTAGGCACTTTGCAAAAAACACCTCTGTTTTCTTTAAAAAATTTGGATGTGTCCACGTTGCGCTTTGGGGCGTTTCCTGTTGCGGGCTCTAGGCCTACCAACACAAGTGAGGTATCATTTTTATCGGGAGACTTGGGGGAACGCTGGGTGGAAGGAAATTTGTGGTTCCTCTAAGATTCCAGAACTTTCTGCCACAGAAATGTGAGGAACATGTGTTTTTTTAGCCAAATTTTGAGGTTTGCAAAGGATTCAGGGTAACAGAACTTGGTCCGAGCCACACAAGTCACCTCATCTTGGATTCCCCTAGGTCTCTAGTTTTCAGAAATGCACAGGTTTGGTAGGTTTCCCTAGGTGCCGGCTGAGCTAGAGGCCAAAATCTACAGGTAGGCACTTTGCAAAAAACACCTCTGTTTTCTTTCAAAAATTTGGATGTGTCCACGATGCGCTTTGGGGCGTTTCCTGTCGCGGGCGCTAGGCCTACCCACACAAGTGAGGTATAATTTTTATCGGGAGACTTGGGGGAATGCTGGGTGGAAGGAAATTTGTGACTCCTCTCAGATTCCAGAACTTTCTGCCACAGAAATGTGAGGAACATGTGTTTTTTTAGCCAAATTTTGAGGTTTGCAAAGGATTCTGGGTAACAGAACCTGGTCCGAGCCACAAAAGTCACCCCATCTTGGATTCCCCTAGGTCTCTAGTTTTCAGAAATGCACAGGTTTGGTAGGTTTCCCTGGGTGCCGGCTGAGCTAGAGGCCAAAATTTACAGGTAGGCACTTTGCAAAAAACACCTCTGTTTTCTTTCAAATATTTGGATGTGTCCACGTTGCGCTTTGGGGCGTTTCCTGTTGTGGGCGCTAGGCCTAACCACACAAGTGAGGTATCATTTTTATCGGGAGACTTGGGGGAACGCTGGGTGGAAGGAAATTTGTGGCTCCTCTCAGATTCCAGAACTTTCTGCCACAGAAATGTGAGGAACATGTGTTTTTTTAGCCAAATTTTGAGGTTTGCAAAGGATTCAGGGTAACAGAACCTGGTCCGAGCCACACAAGTCACCTCATCTTGGATTCCCATAGGTCTCTAGTTTTCAGAAATGCACAGGTTTGGTAGGTTTCCCTAGGTGCCGGCTGAGCTAGAGGCCAAAATCTACAGGTAGGCACTTTGCAAAAAACACCTCTGTTTTCTTTAAAAAATTTGGATGTGTCCACGTTGCGCTTTGGTGCGTTTCCTGTCGCGGGCGCTAGGCCTACCCACACAAGTGAGGTATCATTTTTATCGGGAGACTTGGGGGAACGCTGGGTGGAAGGAAATTTGTGGCTCCTCTCAGATTCCAGAACATTCTGCCACAGAAATGTGAGGAACATGTGTTTTTTTAGCCAAATTTTGAGGTTTGCAAAGGAGTCAGGGTAACAGAACTTGGTCCAAGCCACACAAGTCACCTCATCTTGGATTCCCCTAGGTCTCTAGTTTTCAGAAATGCACAGGTTTGGTAGGTTTCCCTAGGTGCCGGCTGAGCTAGAGGCCAAAATCTACAGGTAGGCACTTTGCAAAAAACACCTCTGTTTTCTTTCAAAAATTTGGATGTGTCCACGTTGCGCTTTGGGGCGTTTCCTGTTGCGGGCGCTAGGCCTACCCACACAAGTGAGGTATCATTTTTATCGGGAGAATTGGGGGAACGCTGGGTGGAAGGAAATTTGTGGCTCCTCTCAGATTCCAGAACTTTCTGCCACAGAAATGTGAGGAACATGTGTTTTTTTAGCCAAATTTTGAGGTTTGCAAAAGATTCAGGGTAACAGAACCTGGTCCGAGCCACACAAGTCACCTCATCTTGGATTCCCCTAGGTCTCTAGTTTTCAGAAATGCACAGGTTTGGTAGGTTTCCCTAGGTGCCGGCTGAGCTAGAGGTCAAAATCTACAGGTAGGCACTTTTCAAAAAACACCTCTGTTTTCTTTCAAAAATTTGGATGTGTCCACGATGCGCTTTGGGGCATTTCCTGTCGCGGGCGCTAGGCCTACCCACACAAGTGAGGTATCATTTTTATCGGGAGACTTGGGGGAACGCTGGGTGGAAGGAAATTTGTGGCTCCTCTCAGATTCCAGAACTTTCTGCCACAGAAATGTGAGGAACATGTGTTTTTTTAGCCAAATTTTGAGGTTTGCAAAGGAGTCAGGGTAACAGAACTTGGTCCGAGCCACACAAGTCACCTCATCTTGGATTCCCCTAGGTCTCTAGTTTTCAGAAATGCACAGGTTTGGTAGGTTTCCCTAGGTGCCGGCTGAGCTAGAGGCCAAAATCTACAGGTAGGCACTTTGCAAAAAACACCTCTGTTTTCTTTCAAAAATTTGGATGTGTCCACGTTGCGCTTTGGGGCGTTTCCTGTTCCGGGCTCTAGGCCTACCAACACAAGTGAGGTATCATTTTTATCGGGAGACTTGGGGGAACGCTGGGTGGAAGGAAATTTGTGGTTCCTCTAAGATTCCAGAACTTTCTGCCACAGAAATGTGAGGAACATGTGTTTTTTTAGCCAAATTTTGAGGTTTGCAAAGGATTCAGGGTAACAGAACTTGGTCCGAGCCACACAAGTCACCTCATCTTGGATTCCCCTAGGTCTCTAGTTTTCAGAAATGCACAGGTTTGGTAGGTTTCCCTAGGTGCCGGCTGAGCTAGAGGCCAAAATCTACAGGTAGGCACTTTGCAAAAAACACCTCTGTTTTCTTTCAAAAATTTGGATGTGTCCACGATGCGCTTTGGGGCGTTTCCTGTCGCGGGCGCTAGGCCTACCCACACAAGTGAGGTATAATTTTTATCGGGAGACTTGGGGGAATGCTGGGTGGAAGGAAATTTGTGACTCCTCTCAGATTCCAGAACTTTCTGCCACAGAAATGTGAGGAACATGTGTTTTTTTAGCCAAATTTTGAGGTTTGCAAAGGATTCTGGGTAACAGAACCTGGTCCGAGCCACAAAAGTCACCCCATCTTGGATTCCCCTAGGTCTCTAGTTTTCAGAAATGCACAGGTTTGGTAGGTTTCCCTGGGTGCCGGCTGAGCTAGAGGCCAAAATTTACAGGTAGGCACTTTGCAAAAAACACCTCTGTTTTCTTTCAAATATTTGGATGTGTCCACGTTGCGCTTTGGGGCGTTTCCTGTTGTGGGCGCTAGGCCTAACCACACAAGTGAGGTATCATTTTTATCGGGAGACTTGGGGGAACGCTGGGTGAAAGGAAATTTGTGGCTCCTCTCAGATTCCAGACCTTTCTGCCACAGAAATGTGAGGAACATGTGTTTTTTTAGCCAGATTTTGAGGTTTGCAAAGGATTCTGGGTAACAGAACCTGGTCCGAGCCACACAAGTCACCCCATCTTGGATTCCCCTAGGTCTCTAGTTTTCAGAAATGCACAGGTTTGGTAGGTTTCCCTAGGTGCCGGCTGAGCTAGAGGCCAAAATCTACAGGTAGGCACTTTGCAAAAAACACCTCTGTTTTCTTTCAAAAATTTGGATGTGTCCACGTTGCGCTTTGGGGCGTTTCCTGTTGCGGGCGCTAGGCCTACCCACACAAGTGAGGTATCATTTTTATCGGGAGACTTGGGGGAAAGCTGGGTGGAAGGAAATTTGTGGCTCCTCTCAGATTCCAGAACTTTCTGCCACAGAAATGTGAGGAACATGTGTTTTTTTAGCCAAATTTTGAGGTTTGCAAAGGAGTCAGGGTAACAGAACTTGGTCCGAGCCACACAAGTCACCTCATCTTGGATTCCCCTAGGTCTCTAGTTTTCAGAAATGCACAGGTTTGGTAGGTTTCCCTAGGTGCCGGCTGAGCCTGTAGGCCAAAATCTACAGGTAGGCACTTTGCAAAAAACACCTCTGTTTTCTTTCAAAAATTTGGATGTGTCCACGTTGCGCTTTGGGGCGTTTCCTGTTGCGGGCGCTAGGCCTACCCACACAAGTGAGGTATCATTTTTATCGGGAGACTTGGGGGAACGCTGGGTGGAAGGAAATTTGTGGCTCCTCTCAGATTCCAGAACTTTCTGCCACAGAAATGTGAGGAACATGTGTTTTTTTAGCCAAATTTTGAGGTTTGCAAAGGAGTCAGAGTAACAGAACTTGGTCCGAGCCACACAAGTCACCTCCTCTTGGATTCCCCTAGGTCTCTAGTTTTCAGAAATGCACAGGTTTGGTAGGTTTCCCTAGGTGCCGGCTGAGCTAGAGGTCAAAATCTACAGGTAGGCTCTTTGCAAAAAACACCTCTGTTTTCTTTCAAAAATTTGGATGTGTCCACGTTGCGCTTTGGGGCGTCTCCTGTTGCGGGCGCTAGGCCTACCCACACAAGTGAGGTATCATTTTTATCGGGAGACTTGGGGGAACGCTGGGTGGAAGGAAATTTGTGGCTCCTCTCAGATTCCAGAACTTTCTGCCACAGAAATGTGAGGAACATGTGTTTTTTTAGCCAAATTTTGAGGTTTGCAAAGGATTCAGGGTAACAGAACCTGGTCCGAGCCACACAAGTCACCTCATCTTGGATTCCCATAGGTCTCTAGTTTTCAGAAATGCACAGGTTTGGTAGGTTTCCCTAGGTGCCGGCTGAGCTAGAGGCCAAAATCTACAGGTAGGCACTTTGCAAAAAACACCTCTGTTTTCTTTAAAAAATTTGGATGTGTCCACGTTGCGCTTTGGTGCGTTTCCTGTCGCGGGCGCTAGGCCTACCCACACAAGTGAGGTATCATTTTTATCGGGAGACTTGGGGGAACGCTGGGTGGAAGGAAATTTGTGGCTCCTCTCAGATTCCACAACATTCTGCAACAGAAATGTGAGGAACATGTGTTTTTTTAGCCAAATTTTGAGGTTTGCAAAGGAGTCAGGGTAACAGAACTTGGTCCGAGCCACACAAGTCACCTCATCTTGGATTCCCCTAGGTCTCTAGTTTTCAGAAATGCACAGGTTTGGTAGGTTTCCCTAGGTGCCGGCTGAGCTAGAGGTCAAAATCTACAGGTAGGCACTTTTAAAAAAACACCTCTGTTTTCTTTCAAAAATTTGGATGTGTCCACAATGCGCTTTGGGGCATTTCCTGTCGCGGGCGCTAGGCCTACCCACACAAGTGAGGTATCATTTTTATCGGGAGACTTGGGGGAACGCTGGGTGGAAGGAAATTTGTGGCTCCTCTCAGATTCCAGAACTTTCTGCCACAGAAATGTGAGGAACATGTGTTTTTTTAGCCAAATTTTGAGGTTTGCAAAGGAGTCAGGGTAACAGAACTTGGTCCGAGCCACACAAGTCACCTCATCTTGGATTCCCCTAGGTCTCTAGTTTTCAGAAATGCACAGGTTTGGTAGGTTTCCCTAGGTGCCGGCTGAGATAGAGGTCAAAATCTACAGGTACGCACTTTGCAAAAAACACCTCTGTTTTCTTTCAAAAATTTTGATGTGTCCACGTTGCGCTTTGGGGCGTTTCCTGTTGCGGGCGCTAGGCCTACCCTCACAAGTGAGGTATCATTTTTATCGGGAGACTTGGGGGAACGCTGGGTGGAAGGAAATTTGTGGCTCCTCTCAGATTCCAGAACTTTCTGCCACAGAAATGTGAGGAACATGTGTTTTTTTAGCCAAATTTTGAGGTTTGCAAAGGATTCAGGGTAACAGAACCTGGTCCGAGCCACACAAGTCACCTCATCTTGGATTCCCCTAGGTCTCTAGTTTTCAGAAATGCACAGGTTTGGTAGGTTTCCCTAGGTGCCGGCTGAGCTAGAGGTCAAAATCTACAGGTAGGCACTTTTCAAAAAACACCTCTGTTTTCTTTCAAAAATTTGGATGTGTCCACGATGCGCTTTGGGGCATTTCCTGTCGCGGGCGCTAGGCCTACCCACACAAGTGAGGTATCATTTTTATCGGGAGACTTGGGGGAACGCTGGGTGGAAGGAAATTTGTGGCTCCTCTCAGATTCCAGAACTTTCTGCCACAGAAATGTGAGGAACATGTGTTTTTTTAGCCAAATTTTGAGGTTTGCAAAGGAGTCAGGGTAACAGAACTTGGTCCGAGCCACACAAGTCACCTCATCTTGGATTCCCCTAGGTCTCTAGTTTTCAGAAATGCACAGGTTTGGTAGGTTTCCCTAGGTGCCGGCTGAGCTAGAGGCCAAAATCTACAGGTAGGCACTTTGCAAAAAACACCTCTGTTTTCTTTCAAAAATTTGGATGTGTCCACGTTGCACTTTGGGGCGTTTCCTGTTGCGGGCTCTAGGCCTACCAACACAAGTGAGGTATCATTTTTATCGGGAGACTTGGGGGAACGCTGGGTGGAAGGAAATTTGTGGCTCCTCTCAGATTCCAGAACTTTCTGCCACAGAAATGTGAGGAACATGTGTTTTTTTAGCCAAATTTTGAGGTTTGCAAAGGATTCAGGGTAACAACTTGGTCCGAGTCACACAAGTCACCTCATCTTGGATTCCCCTAGGTCTCTAGTTTTCAGAAATGCACAGGTTTGGTAGGTTTCCCTAGGTGCCGGCTGAGCTAGAGGCCAAAATCTACAGGTAGGCACTTTGCAAAAAACACCTCTGTTTTCTTTCAAAAATTTGGATGTGTCCACGATGCGCTTTGGGGCGTTTCCTGTCGCGGGCGCTAGGCCTACCCACACAAGTGAGGTATCATTTTTATCGGGAGACTTGGGGGAATGCTGGGTGGAAGGAAATTTGTGACTCCTCTCAGATTCCAGAATTTCTGCCACAGAAATGTGAGGAACATGTGTTTTTTTAGCCAAATTTTGAGGTTTGCAAAGGATTCTGGGTAACAGAACCTGGTCCGAGCCACAAAAGTCACCCCATCTTGGATTCCCCTAGGTCTCTAGTTTTCAGAAATGCACAGGTTTGGTAGGTTTCCCTAGGTGCCGGCTGAGCTAGAGGCCAAAATCTACAGGTAGGCACTTTGCAAAAAACACCTCTGTTTTCTTTCAAAAATTTGGATGTGTCCACGTTGCGCTTTGGGGCGTTTCCTGTCGCGGGCGCTAGGCCTACCCACACAAGTGAGGTATCATTTTTATCGGGAGACTTGGGGGAACGCTGGGTGGAAGGAAATTTGTGGCTCCTCTCAGATTCCAGAACTTTCTGCCACAGAAATGTGAGGAACATGTGTTTTTTTAGCCAAATTTTGAGGTTTGCAAAGGATTCAGGGTAACAGAACCTGGTCCGAGCCACACAAGTCACCTCATCTTGGATTCCCATAGGTCTCTAGTTTTCAGAAATGCACAGGTTTGGTAGGTTTCCCTAGGTGCCGGCTGAGCTAGAGGCCAAAATCTACAGGTAGGCACTTTGCAAAAAACACCTCTGTTTTCTTTAAAAAATTTGGATGTGTTCACGTTGCGCTTTGGTGCGTTTCCTGTCGCGGGCGCTAGGCCTACCCACACAAGTGAGGTATCATTTTTATCGGGAGACTTGGGGGAACGCTGGGTGGAAGAAAATTTGTGGCTCCTCTCAGATTCCAGAACATTCTGCCACAGAAATGTGAGGAACATGTGTTTTTTTAGCCAAATTTTGAGGTTTGCAAAGGAGTCAGGGTAACAGAACTTGGTCCAAGCCACACAAGTCACCTCATCTTGGATTCCCCTAGGTCTCTAGTTTTCAGAAATGCACAGGTTTGGTAGGTTTCCCTAGGTGCCGGCTGAGCTAGAGGCCAAAATCTACAGGTAGGCACTTTGCAAAAAACACCTCTGTTTTCTTTCAAAAATTTGGATGTGTCCACGTTGCGCTTCGGGGCGTTTCCTGTTGCGGGCGCTAGGCCTACCCACACAAGTGAGGTATCATTTTTATCGGGAGAATTGGGGGAACGCTGGGTGGAAGGAAATTTGTGGCTCCTCTCAGATTCCAGAACTTTCTGCCACAGAAATGTGAGGAACATGTGTTTTTTTAGCCAAATTTTGAGGTTTGCAAAAGATTCAGGGTAACAGAACCTGGTCCGAGCCACACAAGTCACCTCATCTTGGATTCCCCTAGGTCTCTAGTTTTCAGAAATGCACAGGTTTGGTAGGTTTCCCTAGGTGCCGGCTGAGCTAGAGGCCAAAATCTACAGGTAGGCACTTTGCAAAAAACACCTCTGTTTTCTTTCAAAAATTTGGATGTGTCCACGATGCGCTTTGGGGCGTTTCCTGTCGCGGGCGATAGGCCTACCCACACAAGTGAGGTATCATTTTTATCGGGAGACTTGGGGGAACGCTGTGTGGAAGGAAATTTGTGGCTCCTCTCAGATTCCAGAACTTTCTGCCACAGAAATGTGAGGAACATGTGTTTTTTTAGCCAAATTTTGAGGTTTGCAAAGGAGTCAGGGTAACAGAACTTGGTCCGAGCCACACAAGTCACCTCATCTTGGATTCCCCTAGGTCTCTAGTTTTCAGAAATGCACAGGTTTGGTAGGTTTCCCTAGGTGCCGGCTGAGCCTGTAGGCCAAAATCTACAGGTAGGCACTTTGCAAAAAACACCTCTGTTTTCTTTCAAAAATTTGGATGTGTTCACGTTGCGCTTTGGGGCGTTTCCTGTTGCGGGCGCTAGGCCTACCAACACAAGTGAGGTATCATTTTTATCGGGAGACTTGGGGGAACGCTGGGTGGAAGGAAATTTGTGGCTCCTCTCAGATTCCAGAACTTTCTGCCACAGAAATGTGAGGAACATGTGTTTTTTTAGCCAAATTTTGAGGTTTGCAAAGGATTCAGGGTAACAGAACCTGGTCCGAGCCACACAAGTCACCTCATCTTGGATTCCCCTAGGTCTCTAGTTTTCAGAAATGCACAGGTTTGGTAGGTTTCCTTAGGTGCCGGCTGAGCTAGAGGCCAAAATCTACAGGTAGGCACTTTGCAAAAAACACCTCTGTTTTCTTTAAAAAATGTGGATGTGTCCACGATGCGCTTTGGGGCGTTTCCTGTCGCGGGCGCTAGGCCTACCCACACAAGTGAGGTATCATTTTTATCGGGAGACTTGGGGGAACGCTGAGTGGAAGGAAATTTGTGACTCCTCTCAGATTCCAGAACCTTCTGCCACAGAAATGTGAGGAACATGTGTTTTTTTAGCCAAATTTTGAGGTTTGCAAAGGATTCTGGGTAACAGAACCTGGTCCGAGCCACACAAGTCACCCCATCTTGGATTCCCCTAGGTCTCTAGTTTTCAGAAATGCACAGGTTTGGTAGGTTTCCCTAGGTGCCGGCTGAGCTAGAGGCCAAAATCTACAGGTAGGCACTTTGCAAAAAACACCTCTGTTTTCTTTCAAAAATTTGGATGTGTCCACGTTGCGCTTTGGGGCGTTTCCTGTTGCGGGCGCTAGGCCTACCCACACAAGTGAGGTATCATTTTTATCGGGAGACTTGGGGGAAAGCTGGGTGGAAGGAAATTTGTGGCTCCTCTCAGATTCCAGAACTTTCTGCCACAGAAATGTGAGGAACATGTGTTTTTTTAGCCAAATTTTGAGGTTTGCAAAGGATTCAGGGTAACAGAACCTGGTCCGAGCCACACAAGTCACCCCATCTTGGATTCCCCTAGGTCTCTAGTTTTCAGAAATGCACAGGTTTGGTAGGTTTCCCTAGGTGCCGGCTGAGCTAGAGGCCAAAATCTACAGGTAGGCACTTTGCAAAAAACACCTCTGTTTTCTTTCAAAAATTTGGATGTGTCCACGTTGCGCTTTGGGGCGTTTCCTGTCGCGGGCGCTAGGCCTACCCACACAAGTGAGGTATCATTTTTATCGGGAGACTTGGGGGAACGCTGGGTGGAAGGAAATTTGTGGCTCCTCTCATATTCCAGAACTTTCTGCCACAGAAATGTGAGGAACATGTGTTTTTTTAGCCAAATTTTGAGGTTTGCAAAGGAGTCAGAGTAACAGAACTAGGTCCGAGCCACACAAGTCACCTCATCTTGGATTCCCCTAGGTCTCTAGTTTTCAGAAATGCACAGGTTTGGTAGGTTTCCCTAGGTGCCGGCTGAGCTAGAGGTCAAAATCTACAGGTAGGCACTTTGCAAAAAACACCTCTGTTTTCTTTCAAAAATTTGGATGTGTCCACGTTGCGCTTTGGGGCGTTTCCTGTTGCGGGCGCTAGGCCTACCCTCACAAGTGAGGTATCATTTTTATCGGGAGACTTGGGGGAACGCTGGGTTGAAGGAAATTTGTGGCTCCTCTCAGATTCCAGAACTTTCCGCCACAGAAATGTGAGGAACATGTGTTTTTTTAGCCAAATTTTGAGGTTTGCAAAGGATTCAGGGTAACAGAACCTGGTCCGAGCCACACAAGTCACCTCATCTTGGATTCCCCTAGGTCTCTAGTTTTCAGAAATGCACAGGTTTGGTAGGTTTCCCTAGGTGCCGGCTGAGCTAGAGGTCAAAATCTACAGGTAGGCACTTTTAAAAAAACACCTCTGTTTTCTCTCAAAAATTTGGATGTGTCCACAATGCGCTTTGGGGCATTTCCTGTCGCGGGCGCTAGGCCTACCCACACAAGTGAGGTATCATTTTTATCGGGAGACTTGGGGGAAAGCTGGGTGGAAGGAAATTTGTGGCTCCTCTCAGATTCCAGAACTTTCTGCCACAGAAATGTGAGGAACATGTGTTTTTTTAGCCAAATTTTGAGGTTTGCAAAGGATTCAGGGTAACAGAACCTGGTCCGAGCCACACAAGTCACCCCATCTTGGATTCCCCTAGGCCTCTAGTTTTCAGAAATGCACAGGTTTGGTAGGTTTCCCTAGGTGCCGGCTGAGCTAGAGGCCAAAATCTACAGGTAGGCACTTTGCAAAAAACACCTCTGTTTTCTTTCAAAAATTTGGATGTGTCCACGTTGCGCTTTGGGGCGTTTCCTGTCGCGGGCGCTAGGCCTACCCACACAAGTGAGGTATCATTTTTATCGGGAGACTTGGGGGAACGCTGGGTGGAAGGAAATTTGTGGCTCCTCTCAGATTCCAGAACTTTCTGCCACAGAAATGTGAGGAACATGTGTTTTTTTAGCCAAATTTTGAGGTTTGCAAAGGAGTCAGAGTAACAGAACTAGGTCCGAGCCACACAAGTCACCTCATCTTGGATTCCCCTAGGTCTCTAGTTTTCAGAAATGCACAGGTTTGGTAGGTTTCCCTAGGTGCCGGCTGAGCTAGAGGTCAAAATCTACAGGTAGGCACTTTGCAAAAAACACCTCTGTTTTCTTTCAAAAATTTGGATGTGTCCACGTTGCGCTTTGGGGCGTTTCCTGTTGCGGGCGCTAGGCCTACCCTCACAAGTGAGGTATCATTTTTATCGGGAGACTTGGGGGAACGCTGGGTTGAAGGAAATTTGTGGCTCCTCTCAGATTCCAGAACTTTCCGCCACAGAAATGTGAGGAACATGTGTTTTTTTAGCCAAATTTTGAGGTTTGCAAAGGATTCAGGGTAACAGAACCTGGTCCGAGCCACACAAGTCACCTCATCTTGGATTCCCCTAGGTCTCTAGTTTTCAGAAATGCACAGGTTTGGTAGGTTTCCCTAGGTGCCGGCTGAGCTAGAGGTCAAAATCTACAGGTAGGCACTTTTAAAAAAACACCTCTGTTTTCTCTCAAAAATTTGGATGTGTCCACAATGCGCTTTGGGGCATTTCCTGTCGCGGGCGCTAGGCCTACCCACACAAGTGAGGTATCATTTTTATCGGGAGACTTGGGGGAACGCAGGGTGGAAGGAAATTTGTGGCTCCTCTCAGATTCCAGAACTTTTTGCCACAGAAATGTGAGGAACATGTGTTTTTTTAGCCAAAATTTGAGGTTTGCAAAGGAGTCAGGGTAACAGAACTTGGTCCGAGCCACACAAGTCACCTCATCTTGGATTCCCCTAGGTCTCTAGTTTTCAGAAATGCACAGGTTTGGTAGGTTTCCCTAGGTGCCGGCTGAGCTAGAGGCCAAAATCTACAGGTAGGCACTTTGCAAAAAACACCTCTGTTTTCTTTCAAAAATTTGGATGTGTCCACGTTGCGCTTTGGGGCGTTTCCTCTTGCGGGCGCTAGGCCTACCAACACAAGTGAGGTATCATTTTTATCGGGAGACTTGGGGGAACGCTGGGTGGAAGGAAATTTGTGGCTCCTCTCAGATTCCAGAACTTTCTGCCACAGAAATGTGAGGAACATGTGTTTTTTTAGCCAAATTTTGAGGTTTGCAAAGGATTCAGTGTAACAGAACTTGGTCCGAGCCACACAAGTCACCTCATCTTGGATTCCCCTAGGTCTCTAGTTTTCAGAAATGCACAGGTTTGGTAGGTTTCCCTGGGTGCCGGCTGAGCTAGAGGCCAAAATCTACAGGTAGGCACTTTGCAAAAAACACCTCTGTTTTCTTTCAAAAATTTGGATGTGTCCACGTTGCGCTTTGGGGCGTTTCCTGTCGCGGGCGCTAGGCCTACCCACAAAGTGAGGTATCATTTTTATCGGGAGACTTGGGGGAACGCTGGGTGGAAGGAAATTTGTGGCTCCTCTCAGATTCCAGAACTTTCTGCCACAGAAATGTGAGGAACATGTGTTTTTTTAGCCAAATTTTGAGGTTTGCAAAGGAGTCAGAGTAACAGAACTTGGTCCGAGCCACACAAGTCACCTCATCTTGGATTCCCCTAGGTCTCTAGTTTTCAGAAATGCACAGGTTTGGTAGGTTTCCCTAGGTGCCGGCTGAGCTAGAGGTCAAAATCTACAGGTAGGCTCTTTGCAAAAAACACCTCTGTTTTCTTTCAAAAATTTGGATGTGTCCACGTTGCGCTTTGGGGCGTTTCCTGTTGCGGGCGCTAGGCCTACCCACACAAGTGAGGTATCATTTTTATCGGGAGACTTGGGGGAACGCTGGGTGGAAGGAAATTTGTGGCTCCTCTCAGATTCCAGAACTTTCTGCCACAGAAATGTGAGGAACATGTGTTTTTTTAGCCAAATTTTGAGGTTTGCAAAGGATTCAGGGTAACAGAACCTGGTCCGAGCCACACAAGTCACCTCATCTTGGATTCCCATAGGTCTCTAGTTTTCAGAAATGCACAGGTTTGGTAGGTTTCCCTAGGTGCCGGCTGAGCTAGAGGCCAAAATCTACAGGTAGGCACTTTGCAAAAAACACCTCTGTTTTCTTTAAAAAATTTGGATGTGTCCACGTTGCGCTTTTGGGCGTTTCCTGTCGCGGGCGCTAGGCCTACCCACACAAGTGAGGTATCATTTTTATCGGGAGACTTGGGGGAACGCTGGGTGGAAGGAAATTTGTGGCTCCTCTCAGACTCCAGAACATTCTGCCACAGAAATGTGAGGAACATGTGTTTTTTTAGCCAAATTTTGAGGTTTGCAAAGGAGTCAGGGTAACAGAACTTGGTCCGAGCCACACAAGTCACCTCATCTTGGATTCCCCTAGGTCTCTAGTTTTCAGAAATGCACAGGTTTGGTAGGTTTCCCTAGGTGCCGGCTGAGCTAGAGGCCAAAATCTACAGGTAGGCACTTTGCAAAAAACACATCTGTTTTCTTTCAAAAATTTGGATGTGTCCACGTTGCGCTTTGGGGCGTTTCCTGTTGCGGGCGCTAGGCCTACCCACACAAGTGAGGTATCATTTTTATCTGGAGAATTGGGGAAACGCTGGGTGGAAGGAAATTTGTGGCTCCTCTCAGATTCCAGAACTTTCTGCCACAGAAATGTGAGGAACATGTGTTTTTTTAGCCAAATTTTGAGGTTTGCAAAGGATTCAGTGTAACAGAACCTGGTCCGAGCCACACAAGTCACCTCATCTTGGATTCCCCTAGGTCTCTAGTTTTCAGAAATGCACAGGTTTGGTAGGTTTCCCTAGGTGCCGGCTGAGCTAGAGGCCAAAATCTACAGGTAGGCACTTTGCAAAAAACACCTCTGTTTCCTTTCAAAAATTTGGATGTGTCCACGATGCGCTTTGGGGCGTTTCCTGTCGCGGGCGATAGGCCTACCCACACAAGTGAGGTATCATTTTTATCGGGAGACTTGGGGGAACGCTGGGTGGAAGGAAATTTGTGGCTCCTCTCAGATTCCAGAACTTTCTGCCACAGAAATGTGAGGAACATGTGTTTTTTTAGCCAAATTTTGAGGTTTGCAAAGGAGTCAGGGTAACAGAACTTGGTCCGAGCCACACAAGTCACCTCATCTTGGATTCCCCTAGGTCTCTAGTTTTCAGAAATGCACAGGTTTGGTAGGTTTCCCTAGGTGCCGGCTGAGCCTGTAGGCCAAAATCTACAGGTAGGCACTTTGCAAAAAACACCTCTGTTTTCTTTCAAAAATTTGGATGTGTCCACGTTGCGCTTTGGGGCGTTTCCTGTTGCGGGCGCTAGGCCTACCCACACAAGTGAGGTATCATTTTTATCGGGAGACTTGGGGGAACGCTGGGTGGAAGGAAATTTGTGGCTCCTCTCAGATTCCAGAACTTTCTGCCACAGAAATGTGAGGAACATGTGTTTTTTTAGCCAAATTTTGAGGTTTGCAAAGGAGTCAGAGTAACAGAACTTGGTTCGAGCCACACAAGTCACCTCCTCTTGGATTCCCCTAGGTCTCTAGTTTTCAGAAATGCACAGGTTTGGTAGGTTTCCCTAGGTGCCGGCTGAGCTAGAGGTCAAAATCTACAGGTAGGCTCTTTGCAAAAAACACCTCTGTTTTCTTTCAAAAATTTGGATGTGTCCACGTTGCGCTTTGGGGCGTCTCCTGTTGCGGGCGCTAGGCCTACCCACACAAGTGAGGTATCATTTTTATCGGGAGACTTGGGGGAACGCTGGGTGGAAGGAAATTTGTGGCTCCTCTCAGATTCCAGAACTTTCTGCCACAGAAATGTGAGGAACATGTGTTTTTTTAGCCAAATTTTGAGGTTTGCAAAGGATTCAGGGTAACAGAACCTGGTCCGAGCCACACTAGTCACCTCATCTTGGATTCCCATAGGTCTCTAGTTTTCAGAAATGCACAGGTTTGGTAGGTTTCCCTAGGTGCCGGCTGAGCTAGAGGCCAAAATCTACAGGTAGGCACTTTGCAAAAAACACCTCTGTTTTCTTTAAAAAATTTGGATGTGTCCACGTTGCGCTTTGGTGCGTTTCCTGTTGCGGGCGCTAGGCCTACCCACACAAGTGAGGTATCATTTTTATCGGGAGACTTGGGGGAACGCTGGGTGGAAGGAAATTTGTGGCTCCTCTCAGATTCCACAACATTCTGCAACAGAAATGTGAGGAACATGTGTTTTTTTAGCCAAATTTTGAGGTTTGCAAAGGAGTCAGGGTAACAGAACTTGGTCCGAGCCACACAAGTCACCTCATCTTGGATTCCCCTAGGTCTCTAGTTTTCAGAAATGCACAGGTTTGGTAGGTTTCCCTAGGTGCCGGCTGAGCTAGAGGTCAAAATCTACAGGTAGGCACTTTTAAAAAAACACCTCTGTTTTCTTTCAAAAATTTGGATGTGTCCACAATGCGCTTTGGGGCATTTCCTGTCGCGGGCGCTAGGCCTACCCACACAAGTGAGGTATCATTTTTATCGGGAGACTTGGGGGAACGCTGGGTGGAAGGAAATTTGTGGCTCCTCTCAGATTCCAGAACTTTCTGCCACAGAAATGTGAGGAACATGTGTTTTTTTAGCCAAATTTTGAGGTTTGCAAAGGAGTCAGGGTAACAGAACTTGGTCCGAGCCACACAAGTCACCTCATCTTGGATTCCCCTAGGTCTCTAGTTTTCAGAAATGCACAGGTTTGGTAGGTTTCCCTAGGTGCCGGCTGAGCTAGAGGCCAAAATCTACAGGTAGGCACTTTGCAAAAAACACCTCTGTTTTCTTTCAAAAATTTGGATGTGTCCACGTTGCGCTTTGGGGCGTTTCCTGTTGCGGGCGCTAGGCCTACCCACACAAGTGAGGTATCATTTTTATCGGGAGAATTGGGGGAACGCTGGGTGGAAGGAAATTTGTGGCTCCTCTCAGATTCCAGAACTTTCTGCCACAGAAATGTGAGGAACATGTGTTTTTTTAGCCAAATTTTGAGGTTTGCAAAGGATTCAGGGTAACAGAACCTGGTCCGAGCCACACAAGTCACCTCATCTTGGATTCCCCTAGGTCTCTAGTTTTCAGAAATGCACAGGTTTGGTAGGTTTCCCTAGGTGCCGGCTGAGCTAGAGGCCAAAATCTACAGGTAGGCACTTTGCAAAAAACACCTCTGTTTTCTTTCAAAAATTTGGATGTGTCCACGATGCGCTTTGGGGCGTTTCCTGTCGCGGGCGATAGGCCTACCCACACAAGTGAGGTATCATTTTTATCGGGAGACTTGGGGGAACGCTGGGTGGAAGGAAATTTGTGGCTCCTCTCAGATTCCAGAACTTTCTGCCACAGAAATGTGAGGAACATGTGTTTTTTTAGCCAAATTTTGAGGTTTGCAAAGGAGTCAGGGTAACAGAACTTGGTCCGAGCCACACAAGTCACCTCATCTTGGATTCCCCTAGGTCTCTAGTTTTCAGAAATGCACAGGTTTGGTAGGTTTCCCTAGGTGCCGGCTGAGCCTGTAGGCCAAAATCTACAGGTAGGCACTTTGCAAAAAACACCTCTGTTTTCTTTCAAAAATGTGGATGTGTTCACGTTGCGCTTTGGGGCGTTTCCTGTTGCGGGCGCTAGGCCTACCAACACAAGTGAGGTATCATTTTTATCGGGAGACTTGGGGGAACGCTGGGTGGAAGGACATTTGTGGCTCCTCTCAGATTCCAGAACTTTCTGCCACAGAAATGTGAGGAACATGTGTTTTTTTAGCCAAATTTTGAGGTTTGCAAAGGATTCAGGGTAACAGAACCTGGTCCGAGCCACACAAGTCACCTCATCTTGGATTCCCCTAGGTCTCTAGTTTTCAGAAATGCACAGGTTTGGTAGGTTTCCCTAGGTGCCGGCTGAGTTAGAGGCCAAAATCTACAGGTAGGCACTTTGCAAAAAACACCTCTGTTTTCTTTCAAAAATTTGGATGTGTCCACGTTGCGCTTTGGGGCGTTTCCTGTTGCGGGCGCTAGGCCTACCCACACAAGTGAGGTATCATTTTTATCGGGAGACTTGGGGGAAAGCTGGGTGGAAGGAAATTTGTGGCTCCTCTCAGATTCCAGAACTTTCTGCCACAGAGATGTGAGGAACATGTGTTTTTTTAGCCAAATTTTGAGGTTTGCAAAGGATTCAGGGTAACAGAACCTGGTCCGAGCCGCACAAGTCACCCCATCTTGGATTCCCCTAGGTCTCTAGTTTTCAGAAATGCACAGGTTTGGTAGGTTTCCCTAGGTGCCGGCTGAGCTAGAGGCCAAAATCTACAGGTAGGCACTTTGCAAAAAACACCTCTGTTTTCTTTCAAAAATTTGGATGTGTCCACGATGCGCTTTGGGGCGTTTCCTGTCGCGGGCGCTAGGCCTACCCACACAAGTGAGGTATCATTTTTATCGGGAGACTTGGGGGAACGCTGGGTGGAAGGAAATTTGTGGCTCCTCTCAGATTCCAGAACTTTCTGCCACAGAAATGTGAGGAACATGTGTTTTTTTAGCCAAATTTTGAGGTTTGCAAAGGAGTCAGAGTAACAGAACTTGGTCCGAGCCACACAAGTCACCTCATCTTGGATTCCCCTAGGTCTCTAGTTTTCAGAAATGCACAGGTTTGGTAGGTTTCCCTAGGTGCCGGCTGAGCTAGAGGTCAAAATCTACAGGTAGGCACTTTGCAAAAAACACCTCTGTTTTCTTTAAAAAATTTGGATGTGTCCACGTTGCGCTTTGGGGCGTTTCCTGTTGCGGGCGCTAGGCCTACCCTCACAAGTGAGGTATCATTTTTATCGGGAGACTTGGGGGAACGCTGGGTGGAAGGAAATTTGTGGCTCCTCTCAGATTCCAGAACTTTCTGCCACAGAAATGTGAGGAACATGTGTTTTTTTAGCCAAATTTTGAGGTTTGCAAAGGATTCAGGGTAACAGAACCTGGTCCGAGCCACACAAGTCACCTCATCTTGGATTCCCCTAGGCCTCTAGTTTTCAGAAATGCACAGGTTTGGTAGGTTTCCCTAGGTGCCGGCTGAGCTAGAGGTCAAAATCTACAGGTAGGCACTTTTCAAAAAACACCTCTGTTTTCTTTCAAAAATTTGGATGTGTCCACAATGCGCTTTGGGGCATTTCCTGTCGCGGGCGCTAGGCCTACCCACACAAGTGAGGTATCATTTTTATCGGGAGACTTGGGGGAACGCTGGGTGGAAGGAAATTTGTGGCTCCTCTCAGATTCCAGAACTTTCTGCCACAGAAATGTGAGGAACATGTGTTTTTTTAGCCAAATTTTGAGGTTTGCAAAGGAGTCAGGGTAACAGAACTTGGTCCGAGCCACACAAGTCACCTCATCTTGGATTCCCCTAGGTCTCTAGTTTTCAGAAATGCACAGGTTTGGTAGGTTTCCCTAGGTGCTGGCTGACCTAGAGGCCAAAATCTACAGGTAGGCACTTTGCAAAAAACACCTCTGTTTTCTTTCAAAAATTTGGATGTGTCCACGTTGCGCTTTGGGGCGTTTCCTGTTGCGGGCGCTAGGCCTACCAACACAAGTGAGGTATCATTTTTATCGGGAGACTTGGGGGAACGCTGGGTGGAAGGAAATTTGTGGCTCCTCTCAGATTCCAGAACTTTCTGCCACAGAAATGTGAGGAACATGTGTTTTTTTAGCCAAATTTTGAGGTTTGCAAAGGATTCAGGGTAACAGAACTTGGTCCGAGCCACACAAGTCACCTCATCTTGGATTCCCCTAGGTCTCTAGTTTTCAGAAATGCACAGGTTTGGTAGGTTTCCCTAGGTGCCGGCTGAGCTAGAGGCCAAAATCTACAGGTAGGCACTTTGCAAAAAACACCTCTGTTTTCTTTCAAAAATTTGGATGTGTCCACGTTGCGCTTTGGGGCGTTTCCTGTTGCGGGCGCTAGGCCTACCCTCACAAGTGAGGTATCATTTTTATCGGGAGACTTGGGGGAACGCTGGGTGGAAGGAAATTTGTGGCTCCTCTCAGATTCCAGAACTTTCTGCCACAGAAATGTGAGGAACATGTGTTTTTTTAGCCAAATTTTGAGGTTTGCAAAGGATTCAGGGTAACAGAACCTGGTCCGAGCCACACAAGTCACCTCATCTTGGATTCCCCTAGGTCTCTAGTTTTCAGAAATGCACAGGTTTGGTAGGTTTCCCTAGGGGCCGGCTGAGCTAGAGGTCAAAATCTACAGGTAGGCACTTTGCAAAAAACACCTCTGTTTTCTTTCAAAAATTTGGATGTGTCCACGTTGCGCTTTGGGGCGTTTCCTGTTGCGGGCGCTAGGCCTACCCACACAAGTGAGGTATCATTTTTATCGGGAGACTTGGGGGAACGCTGGGTGGAAGGAAATTTGTGGCTCCTCTCAGATTCCAGAACTTTCTGCCACAGAAATGTGAGGAACATGTGTTTTTTAAGCCAAATTTTGAGGTTTGCAAAGGAGTCAGGGTAACAGAACTTGGTCCGAGCCACACAAGTCACCTCATCTTGGATTCCCCTAGGTCTCTAGTTTTCAGAAATGCACAGGTTTGGTAGGTTTCCCTAGGTGCCGGCTGAGCTAGAGGCCAAAATCTACAGGTAGGCACTTTGCAAAAAACACCTCTGTTTTCTTTCAAAAATTTGGATGTGTCCACGTTGCGCTTTGGGGCGTTTCCTGTTGCGGGCGCTAGGCCTACCAACACAAGTGAGGTATCATTTTTATCGGGAGACTTGGGGGAACGCTGGGTGGAAGGAAATTTGTGGCTCCTCTCAGATTCCAGAACTTTCTGCCACAGAAATGTGAGGAACATGTGTTTTTTTAGCCAAATTTTGAGGTTTGCAAAGGATTCAGGGTAACAGAACTTGGTCCGAGCCACACAAGTCACCTCATCTTGGATTCCCCTAGGTCTCTAGTTTTCAGAAATGCACAGGTTTGGTAGGTTTCCCTAGGTGCCGGCTGAGCTAGAGGCCAAAATCTACAGGTAGGCACTTTGCAAAAAACACCTCTGTTTTCTTTCAAAAATTTGGATGTGTCCACGTTGCGCTTTGGGGCGTTTCCTGTTGCGGGCGCTAGGCCTACCCTCACAAGTGAGGTATCATTTTTATCGGGAGACTTGGGGGAACGCTGGGTGGAAGGAAATTTGTGGCTCCTCTCAGATTCCAGAACTTTCTGCCACAGAAATGTGAGGAACATGTGTTTTTTTAGCCAAATTTTGAGGTTTGCAAAGGATTCAGGGTAACAGAACCTGGTCCGAGCCACACAAGTCACCTCATCTTGGATTCCCCTAGGTCTCTAGTTTTCAGAAATGCACAGGTTTGGTAGGTTTCCCTAGGGGCCGGCTGAGCTAGAGGTCAAAATCTACAGGTAGGCACTTTGCAAAAAACACCTCTGTTTTCTTTCAAAAATTTGGATGTGTCCACGTTGCGCTTTGGGGCGTTTCCTGTTGCGGGCGCTAGGCCTACCCACACAAGTGAGGTATCATTTTTATCGGGAGACTTGGGGGAACGCTGGGTGGAAGGAAATTTGTGGCTCCTCTCAGATTCCAGAACTTTCTGCCACAGAAATGTGAGGAACATGTGTTTTTTAAGCCAAATTTTGAGGTTTGCAAAGGAGTCAGGGTAACAGAACTTGGTCCGAGCCACACAAGTCACCTCATCTTGGATTCCCCTAGGTCTCTAGTTTTCAGAAATGCACAGGTTTGGTAGGTTTCCCTAGGTGCCGGCTGAGCTAGAGGCCAAAATCTACAGGTAGGCACTTTGCAAAAAACACCTCTGTTTTCTTTCAAAAATTTGGATGTGTCCACGTTGCGCTTTGGGGCGTTTCCTGTTGCGGGCGCTAGGCCTACCAACACAAGTGAGGTATCATTTTTATCGGGAGACTTGGGGGAACGCTGGGTGGAAGGAAATTTGTGGCTCCTCTCAGATTCCAGAACTTTCTGCCACAGAAATGTGAGGAACATGTGTTTTTTTAGCCAAATTTTGAGGTTTGCAAAGGATTCAGGGTAACAGAACTTGGTCCGAGCCACACAAGTCACCTCATCTTGGATTCCCCTAGGTCTCTAGTTTTCAGAAATGCACAGGTTTGGTAGGTTTCCCTAGGTGCCGGCTGAGCTAGAGGCCAAAATCTACAGGTAGGCACTTTGCAAAAAACACCTCTGTTTTCTTTCAAAAATTTGGATGTGTCCACGATGCGCTTTGGGGCGTTTCCTGTCGCGGGCGCTAGGCCTACCCACACAAGTGAGGTATCATTTTTATCGGGAGACTTGGGGGAATGCTGGGTGGAAGGAAATTTGTGACTCCTCTCAGATTCCAGAACTTTCTGCAACAGAAATGTGAGGAACATGTGTTTTTTTAGCCAAATTTTGAGGTTTGCAAAGGATTCTGGGTAACAGAACCTGGTCCGAACCACAAAAGTCACCACATCTTGGATTCCCCTAGGTCTCTAGTTTTCAGAAATGCACAGGTTTGGTAGGTTTCCCTGGGTGCCGGCTGAGCTAGAGGCCAAAATTTACAGGTAGGCACTTTGCAAAAAACACCTCTGTTTTCTTTCAAAAATTTGGATGTGTCCACGTTGCGCTTTGGGGCGTTTCCTGTTGTGGGCGCTAGGCCTAACCACACAAGTGAGGTATCATTTTTATCGGGAGACTTGGGGGAACGCTGGGTGAAAGGAAATTTGTGGCTCCTCTCAGATTCCAGACCTTTCTGCCACAGAAATGTGAGGAACATGTGTTTTTTTAGCCAGATTTTGAGGTTTGCAAAGGATTCTGGGTAACAGAACCTGGTCCGAGCCACACAAGTCACCCCATCTTGGATTCCCCTAGGTCTCTAGTTTTCAGAAATGCACAGGTTTGGTAGGTTTCCCTAGGTGCCGGCTGAGCTAGAGGCCAAAATCTACAGGTAGGCACTTTGCAAAAAACACCTCTGTTTTCTTTCAAAAATTTGGATGTGTCCACGTTGCGCTTTGGGGCGTTTCCTGTCGCGGGCGCTAGGCCTACGCAAACAAGTGAGGTATCATTTTTATCGGGAGACTTGGGGGAACGCTGGGTGGAAGGAAATTTGTGGCTCCTCTCAGATTCCAGAACTTTCTGCCACAGAAATGTGAGGAACATGTGTTTTTTTAGCCAAATTTTGAGGTTTGCAAAGGAGTCAGAGTAACAGAACTTGGTCCGAGCCACACAAGTCACCTCATCTTGGATTCCCCTAGGTCTCTAGTTTTCAGAAATGCACAGGTTTGGTAGGTTTCCCTAGGTGCCGGCTGAGCCTGTAGGCCAAAATCTACAGGTAGGCACTTTGCAAAAAACACCTCTGTTTTCTTTAAAAAATTTGGATGTGTCCACGTTGCGCTTTGGGGCGTTTCCTGTTGCGGGCGCTAGGCCTACCAACACAAGTGAGGTATCATTTTTATCGGGAGACTTGGGGGAACGCTGGGTGGAAGGAAATTTGTGGCTCCTCTCAGATTCCAGAACTTTCTGCCACAGAAATGTGAGGAACATGTGTTTTTTTAGCCAAATTTTGAGGTTTGCAAAGGATTCAGGGTAACAGAACCTGGTCCGAGCCACACAAGTCACCTCATCTTGGATTCCCCTAGGTCTCTAGTTTTCAGAAATGCACAGGTTTGGTAGGTTTCCCTAGGTGCCGGCTGAGCTAGAGGTCAAAATCTACAGGTAGGCACTTTGCAAAAAACACCTCTGTTTTCTTTCAAAAATTTGGATGTGTCCACAATGCGCTTTGGGACATTTCCTGTCGCGGGCGCTAGGCCTACCCACACAAGTGAGGTATCATTTTTATCGCGAGACTTGGGGGAACGCTGCGTGGAAGGAAATTTGTGGCTCATCTCAGATTCCAGAACTTTCTGCCACAGAAATGTGAGGAACATGTGTTTTTTTAGCCAAATTTTGAGGTTTGCAAAGGAGTCAGAGTAACAGAACTTGGTCCGAGCCACACAAGTCACCTCATCTTGGATTCCCCTAGGTCTCTAGTTTTCAGAAATGCACAGGTTTGGTAGGTTTCCCTAGGTGCCGGCAGAGCTAGAGGTCAAAATCTACAGATAGGCACTTTGCAAAAAACACCTCTGTTTTCTTTCAAAAATTTGGATGTGTCCACGTTGCGCTTTGGGGCGTTTCCTGTTGCGGGCGCTAGGCCTACCCTCACAAGTGAGGTATCATTTTTATCAGGAGACTTAGGGGAACGCTGGGTGGAAGGAAATTTGTGGCTCCTCTCAGATTCCAGAACTTTCTGCCACAGAAATGTGAGGAACATGTGTTTTTTTAGCCAAATTTTGAGGTTTGCAAAGGATTCAGGGTAACAGAACCTGGTCCGAGCCACACAAGTCACCTCATCTTGGATTCCTCTAGGTCTCTAGTTTTCAGAAATGCACAGGTTTGGTAGGTTTCCCTAGGTGCCGGCTGAGCTAGAGGCCAAAATCTACAGGTAGGCACTTTGCAAAAAACACCTCTGTTTTCTTTCAAAAATTTGGATGTGTCCACGTTGCGCTTTGGGGCGTTTCCTGTCGCGGGCGCTAGGCCTACCCACACAAGTGAGGTATCATTTTTATCGGGAGACTTGGGGGAACGCTGGGTGGAAGGAAATTTGTGGCTCCTCTCAGATTCCAGAACTTTCTGCCACAGAAATGTGAGGAACATGTGTTTTTTTAGCCAAATTTTGAGGTTTGCAAAGGAGTCAGAATAACAGAACTTGGTCCGAGCCACACAAGTCACCTCATCTTGGATTCCCCTAGGTCTCTAGTTTTCAGAAATACACAGGTTTGGTAGGTTTCCCTAGGTGCCGGCTGAGCTAGAGGTCAAAATCTACAGGTAGGCACTTTGCAAAAAACACCTCTGTTTTCTTTCAAAAATTTGGATGTGTCCACGTTGCGCTTTGGGGCGTTTCCTGTTGCTGGCGCTAGGCCTACCCACACAAGTGAGGTATCATTTTTATCGGGAGACTTGGGGGAACGCTGGGTGGAAGGAAATTCGTGGCTCCTCTCAGATGCCAGAACTTTGTGCCACAGAAATGTGAGGAACATGTGTTTTTTTAGCCAAATTTTGAGGTTTGCAAAGGATTCAGGGTAACAGAACCTGGTCCGAGCCACACAAGTCACCTCATCTTGGATTCCCCTAGGTCTCTAGTTTTCAGAAATGCACAGGTTTGGTAGGTTTCCCTAGGTGCCGGCTGAGCTAGAGGCCAAAATCTACAGGTAGGCACTTTGCAAAAAACACCTCTGTTTTCTTTAAAAAATTTGGATGTGTCCACGTTGCGCTTTGGGGCGTTTCCTGTCGCCGGCGCTAGGCCTACCCACACAAGTGAGGTATCATTTTTATCGGGAGACTTGGGGGAACGCTGGGTGGAAGGAAATTCGTGGCTCCTCTCAGATGCCAGAACTTTCTGCCACATAAATGTGAGGAACATGTGTTTTTTTAGCCAAATTTTGAGGTTTGCAAAGGATTCAGGGTAACAGAACCTGGTCCGAGCCACACAAGTCACCTCATCTTGGATTCCCCTAGGTCTCTAGTTTTCAGAAATACACAGGTTTGGTAGGTTTCCCTAGGTGCCGGCTGAGCTAGAGGTCAAAATCTACAGGTAGGCACTTTGCAAAAAACACCTCTGTTTTCTTTCAACAATTTTGATGTGTCCACGTTGCGCTTTGGGGCGTTTCCTGTTGCGGGCGCTAGGCCTACCCACACAAGTGAGGTATCATTTTTATCGGGAGACTTGGGGGAACGCTGGGTGGAAGGAAATTTGTGGCTCCTCTCAGATTCCAGAACTTTCTGCCACAGAAATGTGAGGAACATATGTTTTTTTAGCCAAATTTTGAGGTTTGCAAAGGATTCAGGGTAACAGAACCTGGTCCGAGCCACACAAGTCACCTCATCTTGGATTCCCCTAGGTCTCTAGTTTTCAGAAATGCACAGGTTTGGTAGGTTTCCATAGGTGCCGGCTGAGCTAGAGGCCAAAATCTACAGGTAGGCACTTTGCAAAAAACACCTCTGTTTTCTTTCAAAAATTTGGATGTGTCCACGATGCGCTTTGGGGCGTTTCTTGTCGCGGGCGATAGCCCTACCCACACAAGTGAGGTATCATTTTTATCGGGAGACTTGGGGGAACGCTGGGTGGAAGGAAATTTGTGGCTCCTCTCAGATTCCAGAACTTTCTGCCACAGAAATGTGAGGAACATGTGTTTTTTTAGCCAAATTTTGAGGTTTGCAAAGGAGTCAGTGTAACAGAACTTGGTCCGAGCCACACAAGTCACCTCATCTTGGATTCCCCTAGGTCTCTAGTTTTCAGAAATGCACAGGTTTGGTAGGTTTCCCTAGGTGCCGGCTGAGCCTGTAGGCCAAAATCTACAGGTAGGCACTTTGCAAAAAACACCTCTGTTTTCTTTCAAAAATTTGGATGTGTCCACGTTGCGCTTTGGGGCGTTTCCTGTTGCGGGCGCTAGGCCTACCCACACAAGTGAGGTATCATTTTTATCGGGAGACTTGGGGGAACGCTGGGTGGAAGGAAATTTGTGGCTCCTCTCAGATTCCAGAACTTTCTGCCACAGAAATGTGAGGAACATGTGTTTTTTTAGCCAAATTTTGAGGTTTGCAAAGGAGTCAGAGTAACAGAACTTGGTCCGAGCCACACAAGTCACCTCATCTTGGATTCCCATAGGTCTCTAGTTTTCAGAAATGCACAGGTTTGGTAGGTTTCCCTAGGTGCCGGCTGAGCTAGAGGCCAAAATCTACAGGTAGGCACTTTGCAAAAAACACCTCTGTTTTCTTTCAAAAATTTGGATGTGTCCACGTTGCGCTTTGGGGCGTTTCCTGTTGCGGGCACTAGGCCTACCCACACAAGTGAGGTATCATTTTTATCGGGAGAATTGGGGGAACGCTGGGTGGAAGGAAATTTGTGGCTCCTCTCAGATTCCAGAACTTTCTGCCACAGAAATGTGAGGAACATGTGTTTTTTTAGCCAAATTTTGAGGTTTGCAAAGGAGTCAGTGTAACAGAACTTGGTCCGAGCCACACAAGTCACCTCATCTTGGATTCCCCTAGGTCTCTAGTTTTCAGAAATGCACAGGTTTGGTAGGTTTCCCTAGGTGCCGGCTGAGCCTGTAGGCCAAAATCTACAGGTAGGCACTTTGCAAAAAACACCTCTGTTTTCTTTCAAAAATTTGGATGTGTCCACGTTGCGCTTTGGGGCGTTTCCTGTTGAGGGCGCTAGGCCTACCCACACAAGTGAGGTATCATTTTTATCGGGAGACTTGGGGGAACGCTGGGTGGAAGGAAATTTGTGGCTCCTCTCAGATTCCAGAACTTTCTGCCACAGAAATGTGAGGAACATGTGTTTTTTTAGCCAAATTTTGAGGTTTGCAAAGGAGTCAGAGTAACAGAACTTGGTCCGAGCCACACAAGTCACCTCATCTTGGATTCCCCTATGTCTCTAGTTTTCAGAAATGCACAGGTTTGGTAGGTTTCCCTAGGTGCCGGCTGAGCTAGAGGTCAAAATCTACAGGTAGGCTCTTTGCAAAAAACACCTCTGTTTTCTTTCAAAAATGTGGATGTGTCCACGTTGCGCTTTGGGGCGTTTCCTGTTGCGGGCGCTAGGCCTACCCACACAAGTGAGGTATCATTTTTATCGGGAGACTTGGGGGAACGCTGGGTGGAAGGAAATGTGTGGCTCCTCTCAGATTCCAGAACTTTCTGCCACAGAAATGTGAGGAACATGTGTTTTTTTAGCCGAATTTTGAGGTTTGCAAAGGATTCAGGGTAACAGAACCTGGTCCGAGCCACACAAGTCACCTCATCTTGGATTCCCATAGGTCTCTAGTTTTCAGAAATGCACAGGTTTGGTAGGTTTCCCTAGGTGCCGGCTGAGCTAGAGGCCAAAATCTACAGGTAGGCACTTTGCAAAAAACACCTCTGTTTTCTTTAAAAAATTTGGATGTGTCCACGTTGCGCTTTGGGGCGTTTCCTGTCGCGGGCGCTAGGCCTACCCACACAAGTGAGGTAACATTTTTATCGGGAGACTTGGGGGAACGCTGGGTGGAAGGAAATTTGTGGCTCCTCTCAGATTCCAGAACATTCTGCCACAGAAATGTGAGGAACATGTGTTTTTTTAGCCCAATTTTTAGGTTTGCAAAGGAGTCAGGGTAACAGAACTTGGTCCGAGCCACACAAGTCACCTCATCTTGGATTCCCCTAGGTCTCTAGTTTTCAGAAATGCACAGGTTTGGTAGGTTTCCCTAGGTGCCGGCTGAGCTAGAGGCCAAAATCTACAGGTAGGCACTTTGCAAAAAACACCTCTGTTTTCTTTCAAAAATTTGGATGTGTCCACGTTGCGCTTTGGGGCGTTTCCTGTTGCGGGCGCTAGGCCTACCCACACAAGTGAGGTATCATTTTTATCGGGAGAATTGGGGGAACGCTGGGTGGAAGGAAATTTGTGGCTCCTCTCAGATTCCAGAACTTTCTGCCACAGAAATGTGAGGAACATGTGTTTTTTTAGCCAAATTTTGAGGTTTGCAAAGGATTCAGGGTAACAGAACCTGGTCCGAGCCACACAAGTCACCTCATCTTGGATTCCCCTAGGTCTCTAGTTTTCAGAAATGCACAGGTTTGGTAGGTTTCCATAGGTGCCGGCTGAGCTAGAGGCCAAAATCTACAGGTAGGCACTTTGCAAAAAACACCTCTGTTTTCTTTCAAAAATTTGGATGTGTCCACGATGCGCTTTGGGGCGTTTCCTGTCGCGGGCGATAGCCCTACCCACACAAGTGAGGTATCATTTTTATCGGGAGACTTGGGGGAACGCTGGGTGGAAGGAAATTTGTGGCTCCTCTCAGATTCCAGAACTTTCTGCCACAGAAATGTGAGGAACATGTGTTTTTTTAGCCAAATTTTGAGGTTTGCAAAGGAGTCAGTGTAACAGAACTTGGTCCGAGCCACACAAGTCACCTCATCTTGGATTCCCCTAGGTCTCTAGTTTTCAGAAATGCACAGGTTTGGTAGGTTTCCCTAGGTGCCGGCTGAGCCTGTAGGCCAAAATCTACAGGTAGGCACTTTGCAAAAAACACCTCTGTTTTCTTTCAAAAATTTGGATGTGTCCACGTTGCGCTTTGGGGCGTTTCCTGTTGCGGGCGCTAGGCCTACCCACACAAGTGAGGTATCATTTTTATCGGGAGACTTGGGGGAACGCTGGGTGGAAGGAAATTTGTGGCTCCTCTCAGATTCCAGAACTTTCTGCCACAGAAATGTGAGGAACATGTGTTTTTTTAGCCAAATTTTGAGGTTTGCAAAGGAGTCAGAGTAACAGAACTTGGTCCGAGCCACACAAGTCACCTCATCTTGGATTCCCCTAGGTCTCTAGTTTTCAGAAATGCACAGGTTTGGTAGGTTTCCCTAGGTGCCGGCTGAGCTAGAGGTCAAAATCTACAGGTAGGCTCTTTGCAAAAAACACCTCTGTTTTCTTTCAAAAATGTGGATGTGTCCACGTTGCGCTTTGGGGCGTTTCCTGTTGCGGGCGCTAGGCCTACCCACACAAGTGAGGTATCATTTTTATCGGGAGACTTGGGGGAACGCTGGGTGGAAGGAAATTTGTGGCTCCTCTCAGATTCCAGAACTTTCTGCCACAGAAATGTGAGGAACATGTGTTTTTTTAGCCAAATTTTGAGGTTTGCAAAGGATTCAGGGTAACAGAACCTGGTCCGAGCCACACAAGTCACCTCATCTTGGATTCCCATAGGTCTCTAGTTTTCAGAAATGCACAGGTTTGGTAGGTTTCCCTAGGTGCCGTCTGAGCTAGAGGCCAAAATCTACAGGTAGGCACTTTGCAAAAAACACCTCTGTTTTCTTTAAAAAATTTGGATGTGTCCACGTTGCGCTTTGGGGCGTTTCCTGTCGCGGGCGCTAGGCCTACCCACACAAGTGAGGTATCATTTTTATCGGGAGACTTGGGGGAACGCTGGGTGGAAGGAAATTTGTGGCTCCTCTCAGATTTCAGAACATTCTGCCACAGAAATGTGAGGAACATGTGTTTTTTTAGCCAAATTTTGAGGTTTGCAAAGGAGTCAGGGTAACAGAACTTGGTCCGAGCCACACAAGTCACCTCATCTTGGATTCCCCTCGGTCTCTAGTTTTCAGAAATGCACAGGTTTGGTAGGTTTCCCTAGGTGCCGGCTGAGCTAGAGGCCAAAATCTACAGGTAGGCACTTTGCAAAAAACACCTCTGTTTTCTTTCAAAAATTTGGATGTGTCCACGTTGCGCTTTGGGGCGTTTCCTGTTGCGGGCGCTAGGCCTACCCACACAAGTGAGGTATCATTTTTATCGGGAGAATTGGGGGAACGCTGGGTGGAAGGAAATTTGTGGCTCCTCTCAGATTCCAGAACTTTCTGCCACAGAAATGTGAGGAACATGTGTTTTTTTAGCCAAATTTTGAGGTTTGCAAAGGATTCAGGGTAACAGAACCTGGTCCGAGCCACACAAGTCACCTCATCTTGGATTCCCCTAGGTCTCTAGTTTTCAGAAATGCACAGGTTTGGTAGGTTTCCCTAGGTGCCGGCTGAGCTAGAGGCCAAAATCTACAGGTAGGCACTTTGCAAAAAACACCTCTGTTTTCTTTCAAAAATTTGGATGTGTCCACGATGCGCTTTGGGGCGTTTCCTGTCGCGGGCGATAGGCCTACCCACACAAGTGAGGTATCATTGTTATCGGGAGACTTGGGGGAACGCTGGGTGGAAGGAAATTTGTGGCTCCTCTCAGATTCCAGAACTTTCTGCCACAGAAATGTGAGGAACATGTGTTTTTTTAGCCAAATTTTGAGGTTTGCAAAGGAGTCAGGGTAACAGAACTTGGTCCGAGCCACACAAGTCACCTCATCTTGGATTCCCCTAGGTCTCTAGTTTTCAGAAATGCACAGGTTTGGTAGGTTTCCCTAGGTGCCGGCTGAGCCTGTAGGCCAAAATCTACAGGTAGGCACTTTGCAAAAAACACCTCTGTTTTCTTTCAAAAATTTTGATGTGTTCACGTTGCGCTTTGGGGCGTTTCCTGTTGCGGGCGCTAGGCCTACCAACACAAGTGAGGTATCATTTTTATCGGGAGACTTGGGGGAATGCTGGGTGGAAGGAAATTTGTGGCTCCTCTCAGATTCCAGAACTTTCTGCCACAGAAATGTGAGGAACATGTGTTTTTTTAGCCAAATTTTGAGGTTTGCAAAGGATTCAGGGTAACAGAACCTGGTCCGAGCCACACAAGTCACCTCATCTTGGATTCCCCTAGGTCTCCAGTTTTCAGAAATGCACAGGTTTGGTAGGTTTCCTTAGGTGCCGGCTGAGATAGAGGCCAAAATCTACAGGTAAGCACTTTGCAAAAAACACCTCTGTTTTCTTTCAAAAATGTGGATGTGTCCACGATGCGCTTTGGGGCGTTTCCTGTCGCGGGCGCTAGGCCTACCCACACAAGTGAGGTATCATTTTTATCGGGAGACTTGGGGGAACGCTGAGTGGAAGGAAATTTGTGACTCCTCTCAGATTCCAGAACTTTCTGCCACAGAAATGTGTGGAACATGTGTTTTTTTAGCCAAATTTTGAGGTTTGCAAAGGATTCTGGGTAACAGAACCTGGTCCGAGCCACACAAGTCACCCCATCTTGGATTCCCCTAGGTCTCTAGTTTTCAGAAATGCACAGGTTTGGTAGGTTTCCCTAGGTGCCGGCTGAGCTAGAGGCCAAAATCTACAGGTAGGCACTTTGCAAAAAACACCTCTGTTTTCTTTCAAAAATTTGGATGTGTCCACGTTGCGCTTTGGGGCGTTTCCTGTTGCGGGCGCTAGGCCTACCCACACAAGTGAGGTATCATTTTTATCGGGAGACTTGGGGGAAAGCTGGGTGGAAGGAAATTTGTGGCTCCTCTCAGATTCCAGAACTTTCTGCCACAGAAATGTGAGGAACATGTGTTTTTTTAGCCAAATTTTGAGGTTTGCAAAGGATTCAGGGTAACAGAACCTGGTCCGAGCCACACAAGTCACCCCATCTTGGATTCCCCTAGATCTCTAGTTTTCAGAAATGCACAGGTTTGGTAGGTTTCCCTAGGTGCCGGCTGAGCTAGAGGCCAAAATCTACAGGTAGGCACTTTGCAAAAAACACCTCTGTTTTCTTTCAAAAATTTGGATGTGTCCACGTTGCGCTTTGGGGCGTTTCCTGTCGCGGGCGCTAGGCCTACCCACACAAGTGAGGTATCATTTTTATCGGGAGACTTGGGGGAACGCTGGGTGGAAGGAAATTTGTGGCTCCTCTCAGATTCCAGAACTTTCTGCCACAGAAATGTGAGGAACATGTGTTTTTTTAGCCAAATTTTGAGGTTTGCAAAGGAGTCAGAGTAACAGAACTTGGTCCGAGCCACACAAGTCACCTCATCTTGGATTCCCCTAGGTCTCTAGTTTTCAGAAATGCACAGGTTTGGTAGGTTTCCCTAGGTGCCGGCTGAGCTAGAGGTCAAAATCTACAGGTAGGCACTTTGCAAAAAACACCTCTGTTTTCTTTCAAAAATTTGGATGTGTCCACGTTGCGCTTTGGGGCGTTTCCTGTCGCGGGCGCTAGGCCTACCCACACAAGTGAGGTATCATTTTTATCGGGAGACTTGGGGGAACGCTGGGTGGAAGGAAATTTGTGGCTCCTCTCAGATTCCAGAACTTTCTGCCACAGAAATGTGAGGAACATGTGTTTTTTTAGCCAAATTTTGAGGTTTGCAAAGGAGTCAGAGTAACAGAACTTGGTCCGAGCCACACAAGTCACCTCATCTTGGATTCCCCTAGGTCTCTAGTTTTCAGAAATGCACAGGTTTGGTAGGTTTCCCTAGGTGCCGGCTGAGCTAGAGGTCAAAATCTACAGGTAGGCACTTTGCAAAAAACACCTCTGTTTTCTTTCAAAAATTTGGATGTGTCCACGTTGCGCTTTGGGGCGTTTCCTGTTGCGGGCGCTAGGCCTACCCTCACAAGTGAGGTATCATTTTTATCGGGAGACTTGGGGGAACGCTGGGTGGAAGGAAATTTGTGGCTCCTCTCAGATTCCAGAAATTTCTGCCACAGAAATGTGAGGAACATGTGTTTTTTTAGCCAAATTTTGAGGTTTGCAAAGGATTCAGGGTAACAGAACCTGGTCCGAGCCACACAAGTCACCTCATCTTGGATTCCCCTAGGTCTCTAGTTTTCAGAAATGCACAGGTTTGGTAGGTTTCCCTAGGTGCCGGCTGAGCTAGAGGTCAAAATCTACAGGTAGGCACTTTGCAAAAAACACCTCTGTTTTCTTTCAAAAATTTGGATGTGCCCACGATGCGCTTTGGGGCATTTCCTGTCTCGGGCGCTAGGCCTACCCACACAAGTGAGGTATCATTTTTATCGGGAGACTTGGGGGAACGCTGGGTGGAAGGAAATTTGTGGCTCCTCTCAGATTCCAGAACTTTCTGCCACAGAAATGTGAGGAACATGTGTTTTTTTAGCCAAATTTTGAGGTTTGCAAAGGAGTCAGGGTAACAGAACTTGGTCCGAGCCACACAAGTCACCTCATCTTGGATTCCCCTAGGTCTCTAGTTTTCAGAAATGCACAGGTTTGGTAGGTTTCCCTAGGTGCCGGCTGAGCTACAGGCCAAAATCTACAGGTAGGCACTTTGCAAAAAACACCTCTGTTTTCTTTCAAAAATTTGGATGTGTCCACGTTGCGCTTTGGGGCGTTTCCTGTTGCGGGCGCTAGGCCTACCAACACAAGCGAGGTATCATTTTTATCGGGAGACTTGGGGGAACGCTGGGTGGAAGGAAATTTGTGGCTCCTCTCAGATTCCAGAACTTTCTGCCACAGAAATGTGAGGAACATGTGTTTTTTTAGCCAAATTTTGAGGTTTGCAAAGGATTCAGGGTAACAGAACTTGGTCCGAGCCACACAAGTCACCTCATCTTGGATTCCCCTAGGTCTCTAGTTTTCAGAAATGCACAGGTTTGGTAGGTTTCCCTAGGTGCCGGCTGAGCTAGAGGCCAAAATCTACAGGTAGGCACTTTGCAAAAAACACCTCTGTTTTCTTTCAAAAATTTGGATGTGTCCACGTTGCGCTTTGGGGCGTTTCCTGTTGTGGGCGCTAGGCCTAACCACACAAGTGAGGTATCATTTTTATCGGGAGACTTGGGGGAACGCTGGGTGAAAGGAAATTTGTGGCTCCTCTCAGATTCCAGACCTTTCTGCCACAGAAATGTGAGGAACATGTGTTTTTTTAGCCAGATTTTGAGGTTTGCAAAGGATTCTGGGTAACAGAACCTGGTCCGAGCCACACAAGTCACCCCATCTTGGATTCCCCTAGGTCTCTAGTTTTCAGAAATGCACAGGTTTGGTAGGTTTCCCTAGGTGCCGGCTGAGCTAGAGGCCAAAATCTACAGGTAGGCACTTTGCAAAAAACACCTCTGTTTTCTTTAAAAAATTTGGATGTGTCCACTTTGCGCTTTGGGGCGTTTCCTGTCGCGGGCGCTAGGCCTACCCACACAAGTGAGGTATCATTTTTATCGGGAGACTTGGGGGAACGCTGGGTGGAAGGAAATTTGTGGCTCCTCTCAGATTCCAGAACTTTCTGCCACAGAAATGTGAGGAACATGTGTTTTTTTAGCCAAATGTTGAGGTTTGCAAAGGAGTCAGAGTAACAGAACTTGGTCCGAGCCACACAAGTCACCTCATCTTAGATTCCCCTAGGTCTCTAGTTTTCAGAAATGCACAGGTTTGGTAGGTTTCCCTAGGTGCCGGCTGAGCTAGAGGTCAAAATCTACAGGTAGGCACTTTGCAAAAAACACCTCTGTTTTCTTTCAAAAATTTGGATGTGTCCACGTTGCGCTTTGGGGCGTTTCCTGTTGCGGGCGCTAGGCCTACCCACACAAGTGAGGTATCATTTTTATCGGGAGACTTGGGGGAACGCTGGGTGGAAGGAAATTTGTGGCTCCTCTCAGATTCCAGAACTTTCTGCCACAGAAATGTGAGGAACATGTGTTTTTTTAGCCAAATTTTGAGGTTTGCAAAGGATTCAGGGTAACAGAACCTGGTCCGAGCTACACAAGTCACCTCATCTTGGATTCCCCTAGGTCTCTAGTTTTCAGAAATGCACAGGTTTGGTAGGTTTCCCTAGGTGCCGGCTGAGCTAGAGGCCAAAATTTACAGGTAGGCGCTTTGCAAAAAACACCTCTGTTTTCTTTCAAAAATTTGGATGTGTCCACGTTGCGCTTTGGGGCGTTTCCTGTCGCGGGGGCTAGGCCTACCCACACAAGTGAGGTATCATTTTTATCGGGAGACTTGGGGGAACGCTGGGTGGAAGGAAATTTGTGGCTCCTCTCAGATTCCAGAACTTTCTGCCACAGAAATGTGAGGAACATGTGTTTTTTTAGCCGAATTTTGAGGTTTGCAAAGGATTCAGGGTAACAGAACCTGGTCCGAGCCACACAAGTCACCTCATCTTGGATTCCCATAGGTCTCTAGTTTTCAGAAATGCACAGGTTTGGTAGGTTTCCCTAGGTGCCGGCTGAGCTAGAGGCCAAAATCTACAGGTAGGCACTTTGCAAAAAACACCTCTGTTTTCTTTAAAAAATTTGGATGTGTCCACGTTGCGCTTTGGGGCGTTTCCTGTCGCGGGCGCTAGGCCTACCCACACAAGTGAGGTAACATTTTTATCGGGAGACTTGGGGGAACGCTGGGTGGAAGGAAATTTGTGGCTCCTCTCAGATTCCAGAACATTCTGCCACAGAAATGTGAGGAACATGTGTTTTTTTAGCCCAATTTTTAGGTTTGCAAAGGAGTCAGGGTAACAGAACTTGGTCCGAGCCACACAAGTCACCTCATCTTGGATTCCCCTAGGTCTCTAGTTTTCAGAAATGCACAGGTTTGGTAGGTTTCCCTAGGTGCCGGCTGAGCTAGAGGCCAAAATCTACAGGTAGGCACTTTGCAAAAAACACCTCTGTTTTCTTTCAAAAATTTGGATGTGTCCACGTTGCGCTTTGGGGCGTTTCCTGTTGCGGGCGCTAGGCCTACCCACACAAGTGAGGTATCATTTTTATCGGGAGAATTGGGGGAACGCTGGGTGGAAGGAAATTTGTGGCTCCTCTCAGATTCCAGAACTTTCTGCCACAGAAATGTGAGGAACATGTGTTTTTTTAGCCAAATTTTGAGGTTTGCAAAGGATTCAGGGTAACAGAACCTGGTCCGAGCCACACAAGTCACCTCATCTTGGATTCCCCTAGGTCTCTAGTTTTCAGAAATGCACAGGTTTGGTAGGTTTCCATAGGTGCCGGCTGAGCTAGAGGCCAAAATCTACAGGTAGGCACTTTGCAAAAAACACCTCTGTTTTCTTTCAAAAATTTGGATGTGTCCACGATGCGCTTTGGGGCGTTTCCTGTCGCGGGCGATAGCCCTACCCACACAAGTGAGGTATCATTTTTATCGGGAGACTTGGGGGAACGCTGGGTGGAAGGAAATTTGTGGCTCCTCTCAGATTCCAGAACTTTCTGCCACAGAAATGTGAGGAACATGTGTTTTTTTAGCCAAATTTTGAGGTTTGCAAAGGAGTCAGTGTAACAGAACTTGGTCCGAGCCACACAAGTCACCTCATCTTGGATTCCCCTAGGTCTCTAGTTTTCAGAAATGCACAGGTTTGGTAGGTTTCCCTAGGTGCCGGCTGAGCCTGTAGGCCAAAATCTACAGGTAGGCACTTTGCAAAAAACACCTCTGTTTTCTTTCAAAAATTTGGATGTGTCCACGTTGCGCTTTGGGGCGTTTCCTGTTGCGGGCGCTAGGCCTACCCACACAAGTGAGGTATCATTTTTATCGGGAGACTTGGGGGAACGCTGGGTGGAAGGAAATTTGTGGCTCCTCTCAGATTCCAGAACTTTCTGCCACAGAAATGTGAGGAACATGTGTTTTTTTAGCCAAATTTTGAGGTTTGCAAAGGAGTCAGAGTAACAGAACTTGGTCCGAGCCACACAAGTCACCTCATCTTGGATTCCCCTAGGTCTCTAGTTTTCAGAAATGCACAGGTTTGGTAGGTTTCCCTAGGTGCCGGCTGAGCTAGAGGTCAAAATCTACAGGTAGGCTCTTTGCAAAAAACACCTCTGTTTTCTTTCAAAAATGTGGATGTGTCCACGTTGCGCTTTGGGGCGTTTCCTGTTGCGGGCGCTAGGCCTACCCACACAAGTGAGGTATCATTTTTATCGGGAGACTTGGGGGAACGCTGGGTGGAAGGAAATTTGTGGCTCCTCTCAGATTCCAGAACTTTCTGCCACAGAAATGTGAGGAACATGTGTTTTTTTAGCCAAATTTTGAGGTTTGCAAAGGATTCAGGGTAACAGAACCTGGTCCGAGCCACACAAGTCACCTCATCTTGGATTCCCATAGGTCTCTAGTTTTCAGAAATGCACAGGTTTGGTAGGTTTCCCTAGGTGCCGTCTGAGCTAGAGGCCAAAATCTACAGGTAGGCACTTTGCAAAAAACACCTCTGTTTTCTTTAAAAAATTTGGATGTGTCCACGTTGCGCTTTGGGGCGTTTCCTGTCGCGGGCGCTAGGCCTACCCACACAAGTGAGGTATCATTTTTATCGGGAGACTTGGGGGAACGCTGGGTGGAAGGAAATTTGTGGCTCCTCTCAGATTTCAGAACATTCTGCCACAGAAATGTGAGGAACATGTGTTTTTTTAGCCAAATTTTGAGGTTTGCAAAGGAGTCAGGGTAACAGAACTTGGTCCGAGCCACACAAGTCACCTCATCTTGGATTCCCCTCGGTCTCTAGTTTTCAGAAATGCACAGGTTTGGTAGGTTTCCCTAGGTGCCGGCTGAGCTAGAGGCCAAAATCTACAGGTAGGCACTTTGCAAAAAACACCTCTGTTTTCTTTCAAAAATTTGGATGTGTCCACGTTGCGCTTTGGGGCGTTTCCTGTTGCGGGCGCTAGGCCTACCCACACAAGTGAGGTATCATTTTTATCGGGAGAATTGGGGGAACGCTGGGTGGAAGGAAATTTGTGGCTCCTCTCAGATTCCAGAACTTTCTGCCACAGAAATGTGAGGAACATGTGTTTTTTTAGCCAAATTTTGAGGTTTGCAAAGGATTCAGGGTAACAGAACCTGGTCCGAGCCACACAAGTCACCTCATCTTGGATTCCCCTAGGTCTCTAGTTTTCAGAAATGCACAGGTTTGGTAGGTTTCCCTAGGTGCCGGATGAGCTAGAGGCCAAAATCTACAGGTAGGCACTTTGCAAAAAACACCTCTGTTTTCTTTCAAAAATTTGGATGTGTCCACGATGCGCTTTGGGGCGTTTCCTGTCGCGGGCGATAGGCCTACCCACACAAGTGAGGTATCATTGTTATCGGGAGACTTGGGGGAACGCTGGGTGGAAGGAAATTTGTGGCTCCTCTCAGATTCCAGAACTTTCTGCCACAGAAATGTGAGGAACATGTGTTTTTTTAGCCAAATTTTGAGGTTTGCAAAGGAGTCAGGGTAACAGAACTTGGTCCGAGCCACACAAGTCACCTCATCTTGGATTCCCCTAGGTCTCTAGTTTTCAGAAATGCACAGGTTTGGTAGGTTTCCCTAGGTGCCGGCTGAGCCTGTAGGCCAAAATCTACAGGTAGGCACTTTGCAAAAAACACCTCTGTTTTCTTTCAAAAATTTTGATGTGTTCACGTTGCGCTTTGGGGCGTTTCCTGTTGCGGGCGCTAGGCCTACCAACACAAGTGAGGTATCATTTTTATCGGGAGACTTGGGGGAATGCTGGGTGGAAGGAAATTTGTGGCTCCTCTCAGATTCCAGAACTTTCTGCCACAGAAATGTGAGGAACATGTGTTTTTTTAGCCAAATTTTGAGGTTTGCAAAGGATTCAGGGTAACAGAACCTGGTCCGAGCCACACAAGTCACCTCATCTTGGATTCCCCTAGGTCTCCAGTTTTCAGAAATGCACAGGTTTGGTAGGTTTCCTTAGGTGCCGGCTGAGATAGAGGCCAAAATCTACAGGTAAGCACTTTGCAAAAAACACCTCTGTTTTCTTTCAAAAATGTGGATGTGTCCACGATGCGCTTTGGGGCGTTTCCTGTCGCGGGCGCTAGGCCTACCCACACAAGTGAGGTATCATTTTTATCGGGAGACTTGGGGGAACGCTGAGTGGAAGGAAATTTGTGACTCCTCTCAGATTCCAGAACTTTCTGCCACAGAAATGTGTGGAACATGTGTTTTTTTAGCCAAATTTTGAGGTTTGCAAAGGATTCTGGGTAACAGAACCTGGTCCGAGCCACACAAGTCACCCCATCTTGGATTCCCCTAGGTCTCTAGTTTTCAGAAATGCACAGGTTTGGTAGGTTTCCCTAGGTGCCGGCTGAGCTAGAGGCCAAAATCTACAGGTAGGCACTTTGCAAAAAACACCTCTGTTTTCTTTCAAAAATTTGGATGTGTCCACGTTGCGCTTTGGGGCGTTTCCTGTTGCGGGCGCTAGGCCTACCCACACAAGTGAGGTATCATTTTTATCGGGAGACTTGGGGGAAAGCTGGGTGGAAGGAAATTTGTGGCTCCTCTCAGATTCCAGAACTTTCTGCCACAGAAATGTGAGGAACATGTGTTTTTTTAGCCAAATTTTGAGGTTTGCAAAGGATTCAGGGTAACAGAACCTGGTCCGAGCCACACAAGTCACCCCATCTTGGATTCCCCTAGATCTCTAGTTTTCAGAAATGCACAGGTTTGGTAGGTTTCCCTAGGTGCCGGCTGAGCTAGAGGCCAAAATCTACAGGTAGGCACTTTGCAAAAAACACCTCTGTTTTCTTTCAAAAATTTGGATGTGTCCACGTTGCGCTTTGGGGCGTTTCCTGTCGCGGGCGCTAGGCCTACCCACACAAGTGAGGTATCATTTTTATCGGGAGACTTGGGGGAACGCTGGGTGGAAGGAAATTTGTGGCTCCTCTCAGATTCCAGAACTTTCTGCCACAGAAATGTGAGGAACATGTGTTTTTTTAGCCAAATTTTGAGGTTTGCAAAGGAGTCAGAGTAACAGAACTTGGTCCGAGCCACACAAGTCACCTCATCTTGGATTCCCCTAGGTCTCTAGTTTTCAGAAATGCACAGGTTTGGTAGGTTTCCCTAGGTGCCGGCTGAGCTAGAGGTCAAAATCTACAGGTAGGCACTTTGCAAAAAACACCTCTGTTTTCTTTCAAAAATTTGGATGTGTCCACGTTGCGCTTTGGGGCGTTTCCTGTCGCGGGCGCTAGGCCTACCCACACAAGTGAGGTATCATTTTTATCGGGAGACTTGGGGGAACGCTGGGTGGAAGGAAATTTGTGGCTCCTCTCAGATTCCAGAACTTTCTGCCACAGAAATGTGAGGAACATGTGTTTTTTTAGCCAAATTTTGAGGTTTGCAAAGGAGTCAGAGTAACAGAACTTGGTCCGAGCCACACAAGTCACCTCATCTTGGATTCCCCTAGGTCTCTAGTTTTCAGAAATGCACAGGTTTGGTAGGTTTCCCTAGGTGCCGGCTGAGCTAGAGGTCAAAATCTACAGGTAGGCACTTTGCAAAAAACACCTCTGTTTTCTTTCAAAAATTTGGATGTGTCCACGTTGCGCTTTGGGGCGTTTCCTGTTGCGGGCGCTAGGCCTACCCTCACAAGTGAGGTATCATTTTTATCGGGAGACTTGGGGGAACGCTGGGTGGAAGGAAATTTGTGGCTCCTCTCAGATTCCAGAAATTTCTGCCACAGAAATGTGAGGAACATGTGTTTTTTTAGCCAAATTTTGAGGTTTGCAAAGGATTCAGGGTAACAGAACCTGGTCCGAGCCACACAAGTCACCTCATCTTGGATTCCCCTAGGTCTCTAGTTTTCAGAAATGCACAGGTTTGGTAGGTTTCCCTAGGTGCCGGCTGAGCTAGAGGTCAAAATCTACAGGTAGGCACTTTGCAAAAAACACCTCTGTTTTCTTTCAAAAATTTGGATGTGCCCACGATGCGCTTTGGGGCATTTCCTGTCTCGGGCGCTAGGCCTACCCACACAAGTGAGGTATCATTTTTATCGGGAGACTTGGGGGAACGCTGGGTGGAAGGAAATTTGTGGCTCCTCTCAGATTCCAGAACTTTCTGCCACAGAAATGTGAGGAACATGTGTTTTTTTAGCCAAATTTTGAGGTTTGCAAAGGAGTCAGGGTAACAGAACTTGGTCCGAGCCACACAAGTCACCTCATCTTGGATTCCCCTAGGTCTCTAGTTTTCAGAAATGCACAGGTTTGGTAGGTTTCCCTAGGTGCCGGCTGAGCTACAGGCCAAAATCTACAGGTAGGCACTTTGCAAAAAACACCTCTGTTTTCTTTCAAAAATTTGGATGTGTCCACGTTGCGCTTTGGGGCGTTTCCTGTTGCGGGCGCTAGGCCTACCAACACAAGCGAGGTATCATTTTTATCGGGAGACTTGGGGGAACGCTGGGTGGAAGGAAATTTGTGGCTCCTCTCAGATTCCAGAACTTTCTGCCACAGAAATGTGAGGAACATGTGTTTTTTTAGCCAAATTTTGAGGTTTGCAAAGGATTCAGGGTAACAGAACTTGGTCCGAGCCACACAAGTCACCTCATCTTGGATTCCCCTAGGTCTCTAGTTTTCAGAAATGCACAGGTTTGGTAGGTTTCCCTAGGTGCCGGCTGAGCTAGAGGCCAAAATCTACAGGTAGGCACTTTGCAAAAAACACCTCTGTTTTCTTTCAAAAATTTGGATGTGTCCACGTTGCGCTTTGGGGCGTTTCCTGTTGTGGGCGCTAGGCCTAACCACACAAGTGAGGTATCATTTTTATCGGGAGACTTGGGGGAACGCTGGGTGAAAGGAAATTTGTGGCTCCTCTCAGATTCCAGACCTTTCTGCCACAGAAATGTGAGGAACATGTGTTTTTTTAGCCAGATTTTGAGGTTTGCAAAGGATTCTGGGTAACAGAACCTGGTCCGAGCCACACAAGTCACCCCATCTTGGATTCCCCTAGGTCTCTAGTTTTCAGAAATGCACAGGTTTGGTAGGTTTCCCTAGGTGCCGGCTGAGCTAGAGGCCAAAATCTACAGGTAGGCACTTTGCAAAAAACACCTCTGTTTTCTTTAAAAAATTTGGATGTGTCCACTTTGCGCTTTGGGGCGTTTCCTGTCGCGGGCGCTAGGCCTACCCACACAAGTGAGGTATCATTTTTATCGGGAGACTTGGGGGAACGCTGGGTGGAAGGAAATTTGTGGCTCCTCTCAGATTCCAGAACTTTCTGCCACAGAAATGTGAGGAACATGTGTTTTTTTAGCCAAATGTTGAGGTTTGCAAAGGAGTCAGAGTAACAGAACTTGGTCCGAGCCACACAAGTCACCTCATCTTAGATTCCCCTAGGTCTCTAGTTTTCAGAAATGCACAGGTTTGGTAGGTTTCCCTAGGTGCCGGCTGAGCTAGAGGTCAAAATCTACAGGTAGGCACTTTGCAAAAAACACCTCTGTTTTCTTTCAAAAATTTGGATGTGTCCACGTTGCGCTTTGGGGCGTTTCCTGTTGCGGGCGCTAGGCCTACCCACACAAGTGAGGTATCATTTTTATCGGGAGACTTGGGGGAACGCTGGGTGGAAGGAAATTTGTGGCTCCTCTCAGATTCCAGAACTTTCTGCCACAGAAATGTGAGGAACATGTGTTTTTTTAGCCAAATTTTGAGGTTTGCAAAGGATTCAGGGTAACAGAACCTGGTCCGAGCTACACAAGTCACCTCATCTTGGATTCCCCTAGGTCTCTAGTTTTCAGAAATGCACAGGTTTGGTAGGTTTCCCTAGGTGCCGGCTGAGCTAGAGGCCAAAATTTACAGGTAGGCGCTTTGCAAAAAACACCTCTGTTTTCTTTCAAAAATTTGGATGTGTCCACGTTGCGCTTTGGGGCGTTTCCTGTCGCGGGGGCTAGGCCTACCCACACAAGTGAGGTATCATTTTTATCGGGAGACTTGAGGGAACGCTGGGTGGAAGGAAATTTGTGGCTCCTCTCAGATTCCAGAACTTTCTGCCACAGAAATGTGAGGAACATGTGTTTTTTTAGCCAAATTTTGAGGTTTGCAAAGGATTCTGGGTAACAGAACCTGGTCCGAGCCACACAAGTCCCCTCATCTTGGCTTCCCCTAGGTCTCTAGTTTTCTGAAATGCAAAGGTTTGGTAGGTTTCCCTAGGTGCCGGCTGAGCTAGAGTCCAAAATCTACAGGTAGGCACTTTGCAAAAAACACCTCTGTTTTCTTTCAAAAATTTGGATGTGTCCACGATGCGCTTTGGGGCGTTTCCTGTTGCGGGCGCTTGGCCTACCCACACAAGTGAGGTATCATTTTTATCGGGAGACTTGGGGGAACGCTGGGTGGAAGGAAATTTGTGGCTCCTCTCAGATTCCAGTACTTTCTGCCACAGAAATGTGAGGAACATGTGTTTTTTTAGCCAAATTTTGAGGTTTGCAAAGGATTCAGGGTAACAGAACCTGGTCCGAGCCACACAAATCACCTCATCTTGGATTCCCCTAGGTCTCTAGTTTTCAGAAATGCGCAGGTTTGGTAGGTTTCCCTAGGTGCCGGCTCAGTTAGAGGCCAAAATCTACAGGTAGGCACTTTGCAAAAAACACCTCTGTTTTCTTTCAAAAATTTGGATGTGTCCACGTTGCGCTTTGGGGCGTTTCCTGTCGCGGGCGCTAGGCCTACCCACACAAGTGAGGCATCATTTTTATCGGGAGACTTGGGGGAACGGTGGGTGGAAGGAAATTTGTGCCTCCTCTCAGATTCCAGAACTTTCTGCCACAGAAATGTGAGGAACATGTGTTTTTTTAGCCAAATTCTGAGGTTTGCTAAGGATTCTGGGTAACAGAACCTGGTCCGAGCCACACAAATCACCCCATCTTGGATTCCCCTAGGTCTCTAGTTTTCAGAAATGCACAGGTTTGGTAGGTTTCCCTATGTGCCGGCTGAGCTAGAGGCCAAAATCTACAGGTAGGCACTTTGCAAAAAACACCTCTGTTTTCTTTCAAAAATTTGGATGTGTCCACGATGCGCTTTGGGGCGTTTCCTGTCGCGGGCGCTAGGCCTACCCACACAAGTGAGGTATCATTTGTATCGGGAGACTTGGGGGAACGCTGGGTGGAAGGAAATTTGTGCCTCCTCTCAGATTCCAGAACTTTCTGCCACAGAAATGTGAGGAACATGTGTTTTTTTAGCCAAATTCTGAGGTTTGCAAAGGATTCTGGGTAATAGAGCCTGGTCCGAGCCACACAAGTCACCCCATCTTGGATTCCCCTAGATCTCTAGTTTTCAGAAATGCACAGGTTTGGTAGGTTTCCCTAGGTGCCGGCTGAGCTAGAGGCCAAAATCTACAGGTAGGCATTTTTCTAAAAACAGCTCTGTTTTCTGTGATGTGTCCACGTTGTGTTTTGGGGCATATCCTGTCACGGGCGCTAGGCCTACCCACACAAGTGATGTACCATTTTTATCGGGAGACTTGGCGGAGCGCTGGGTGGGAGGACATTTGTGGCTCCTCTCAGATTCCAGAACTTCCTGTCACCGAAATGTGAGGAAAATGTGTTTTTTTAGCCAAAATTTGAGGTTTGCAAACTATTCTGGGTTACAGAACCTGGTCAGAGCCCCATAAGTCACCCCATCCTGGATTCCCCTAGGTCTCTAGTTTTAAAAAATGCACAGGTTTGGTAGCTTTCCCTAGTTGCCGGCTGAGCTAGAGGCCAACATCTACAGGTAGGCACTTTGCAAAAAACAGCTCTGTTTTCTGTGATGTGTCCACGTTGTGTTTTGGGGCATATCCTGTCGCGGGCGCTAGGCCTACCCACACAAGTGAGGTATCATTTTTATCGGGAGACTTGGGGGTACATAGAATAGCAAAACAAGTGTTATTGCCCCTTGTCTTTCTCTACATTTTTCCCTTCCAAATGTAAGACAGTGTGTAAAAAAGGCGTCTATTTGAGAAATGCCCTGTAATTCACATGCTACTATGGGCACCCCGAAGTTCAGAGATGTGCAAATAACTACTGCTTCTCAACACCTTATCTTGTGCCCATTTTGGAAATACAAAGGTTTTCTTGATAGCGATTTTTTACTCTTTATATTTCAGCAAATGAATTGCTGTATACCCGGCATAGAATGAAAACCCACTGCAGGGTGCAGGTCATTTATTGGCTCTGGGTACCTAGAGTTCTTGATGAACCTACAAGCCCTATATATCCCCTCAACCAGAACAATCCAGCAGACGTAACAGTATATTGCTTTCGAAAATCTGACATTGCAGGAAAAAGTTACAGAGTAAAACGCAGAGAAAAATTGATGTTTTTTTCACCTCAATTTCAATATTTTTCTTTTTCAGTTGTTATTTTCTGTAGGAAACCCTTGTAGGATCTACACGAATTACCCCTTGCTGAATTCAGAATTTTGTCTACTTTTCAGAAATGTTGCGGTTTCTGGGATCCAGCATTGGTTTCATGCCAATTTCTGTCACTGACTGGAAGGAGGCTGAAAGCACAAAAAATCGTAAAAATGTGGTATGTCCCAGTAAAATGCCAAAATTGTGTTGAAAAATTGGGTTTTCAGATTCAAGTCTGCCTGTTCCTGAAAGCTGGGAAGCTGGTGATTTTAGCACCGTAAATCCTTCGTTGATGCCCTTTTCAGGGAAAAAAACACAAGCCTTCTTCTGCAGCCCCTTTTTCCCATTTTTAAAAAAAAAACGAAATTTTCACTGTATTTTGACTACTTTCTTGGCCTCCTTCTGGGAAACCCACAAAGTCTGGGTACCTCTAGAATCCCTAGGATGTTGGAAAAAAAGGACGCAAATTTGGCGTGGGTAGCTTATGTGAAGAAAAAGTTATGAGGGCCTAAGCGCAAACTGCTCCAAATAGCCAAAAAAAGGCTCGGCACAGGAGGGGGGAAAAGGCCTGGCAGCGAAGGGGTTAATATTAACTGTTACCTACATTTATTTAATATACATTATATTAATGTTATGTATTTAAATATTCAAAATATACTATTTTATAGTATATATTTCAAATAACGCTATTTTTGTGTTATTTTTCACAATATTAGTGCAAACAATATTTTTTGTATATGTTTGTGCTTACCATTATAACTGTAGAAGACCAATATCTGTGTCAATTATATTTTTGACACAATATTTGTGTACCACAACATTTTTTGCCTCAATATTATGTCACTGATCTGCTTGTTCTGTCCCAACTCAATAACTACACTTTCTTTGTTTGTGCTGTATGTTCTATCTGCCCCATCTCTGTTTATCTTTTAATTTTTTTAACCTTTGTTCCACTCAACTGCCCCCTTTTTCATATTTAGCTCCTCTTACTTGCCCATTTTGCATCTTGGTCTCTTCTACCAGTTGTGGCCCCCTACTTGCTCCACCAATTGTATTTTCTCACATTGTTGCTCCCACCAGGCTTTCTTAGATCTGTTAGACTTTCCCGCTCAACCACCAAACTTACCTGCTCTTGCTGAGCCCACCCATGCCCCCTGCTCCTCCCACTCCCCAAGGCCCTACTTAAGTAAGGCCTCAGTGCGGCGGTGGACTGGTGTTGTAGGTGCCCCAAAGGCAAGCCTGTTTGTACCCGTCTGTGCCTGAGCTGCACCTAGCACCAGACACCCGGTCCAAATGTCTCCCACAGCTGCACTACAGACGTGATGGGCCCCTTCGGCTGCTTGCATTGTCACTTCAAATGTCTCCACACACCCACTTGCACCACCCACACATACACTGCACCCCTCACCAAGTCAGAACTCAAGAGCTGCACAGCATCACATACCCACTGTGCACAACAACACTCACTTGCACGTGTGCATGCTCCTAAACACATGCAGACTCAGCAAGCAATCCACTGAGATGCGGGACCTTTGACTCCAATGCACTCGACCTCCTCTTCTTCACTCAGACCTGACTCTAACCCATTTCAGTGCTGGACATCATAGCAGCCACCTCTGCTTGATTTAAAATCCTGCACCAGGACCAACCTCACAAACCAGGAGGAGGATGTGCCATCATCCACAGAGACACCATCAAGTGTACCTCCTACACTGACCCAGAAGCCATCTTTATGTAACACATGCACTTCAAGGTTAGGACAGACAGCAAAAACACTATCAAACGCACCCTTACATTCTGGCTCCCAGGATCTCGCACCCCCTTCAGCAATGCCCTCACCAATCTCACTGCATCCCTCACCATGTGCATCACAGACTTCATACTTCTTGGTGATTTCAACTTTCGTCTTGACAACATCATGGACGTCGACTCCATGGACTTGCTTGAAAGTCTACAGAACATTGGGCTCACCCAGCTTGCACAAGGCCCTACCCAAATTGCTGGATACTCCCTGGACCGTACTGTCTCCTCCAGGAAGAAGGTTAAAGTGAGCCAGATCACTGCACTTGGGCAGAACACCCATTTGTCCTCTTCCACATAACACCGCAAAGGAATCAAGGAGCACCCCACACCAGTACTGGAAGTTACAGAAGCAAAATAGCTCAATGCTTTCCAATTACACTATCCCAACCTTAACAATGAATTAATCAACAACGCAAACAACTTAAATGACTGGATCACTACCTTCACCAATATCCTGGTGCCCTAAAAAAACCTAACTCTAAAGATCCAGCAAATAATCTAGCAGGTACAATGCTAACCTCAGAGTGTCCAAGGGAGTTTACAAACAACTTGAAAAGAATTGGAGAACCACTCAAGGAGCTACCACAAGAACATCTACAAAGCTGCGCTTAGTCACTTTCACCATCAAGTGAAAGAGACCAAGGAAAAGACCCTGACCTTGAGAAACAAATCTTGCTCCAACAACTGAATGGGTCGTTTCACCATCATCAAGAAATTCATCAACCCAACAACCACAACCAACACCATCACTCTTACACCGGAACTCTGCAACAACCTCTCCAACTTCTTCCATTGAATTATCACCAAGATCTACAGCAACTTTGAACCCCACCCACCCACCATCAACCTATCCAACTTGTTGTTTATCTCTTCAACCAAAGATGACCAACTGAACCCTCTATCCATTAAGGATCCTGCAGCAATAGTGAAGACAATCCACCCTGGTGTCCACAGAACCCTCCACCCGCCATATCTACAACCTGGGAAGATCCACATTCAGCACTGCATTCACCTCCATCATCAACACCTCCCTCGAAGCAGCCATCTACCCAGATAGCTGGAAACATGTAGAAGACATCAACCTTGTCAAAAAACCCTCAGCAGTCCCGAATTACTCAGATACTACCAACCTATCTTGCTTTTCACCTTCCCAGACAAATTAATTGAGAAGACCCTCAACAGACAGCTCTCTGACCACCTTGAATGCAACAAACTCCTGGACAACTTGGAACCAAGATTCTGAAACAACCACAGCATAGAAAAAGCCCTCATCGCTGCCACAGATGACATATGTTGTTAGACCTGACGTCTTTTGGCATAGTTTTCCTGACTGTTTGCTTTCTGACCTCCTGTTTTGACTGTGCGCTGAGCTTCATTTTTGCTGGCATTTTGTCTGTGCATGTGAAGAGAACCCCGATATAGAACCCCTCATACCTGGTGTCAGAGCTCCCATGTGTTACCCAGTCTTTGACGCATCTAGAAAAAGAAAATTAAACCATCAATCATAATAAAGCAAAGGAGGAAACAAGAAAGACATTAACAAGAGACTTATCTTTTCAGGAGCCAAGCCCTGTAAGCACTTTCAAACAAAACCATCTGTATTGGCACTTCCGGAGTAGACGGCATGGGGCAGATCACGGACGTCACAAAGGAGGATAGAAGACAAACAAGGGAACGATACAGCATTACAGGGGAGGACCCACATTCTGGTAGTGCGGAATCAGCCTGTGAGAGGGAGCCAGATGAAGGCAGGGAAGGTGACGTGGCTGAGGAGGAGGTGGTGGATACATGGACAGAAGAGTGGTGGACCCCAGAACTACCAGAGGATGTGATAACGCCCGCCACAACTCCAGGAAGAGTTGTGACACGCGGTGAGTAAATAGGAGGCTGCTGGTTCCTTCAGTTACATGGGCCACCCAGCGGAGGCCTTCCTCTGTTTGCCTGCTCTTTACATAATACTTCACAGTGTTTTTATTGTTCTGTAAAAGCCCAAATATAGGAAGGAGGGAAGGAATGGCTAAATAGGGGACAATACCTGTATACCTGTTTACCCTATTCCAAACTGCCTACAATATCGAACAAAGGACATTTTTTTTCTTATCCGTAAACCCTTCCTGAGGATTTGTTTCTGGTGGGTTATCACACTGGTTAATATGGTAGTGGCCTACAGGAAATTACAAAGAGAATACAATACTCACCACTCTGTCTTTCTCCCGAGGGTGTTGGTGGGTGACCATATGGACACCTAGAGAAATAAAGAGAGAACAAGAAGAGAATCACCATCTTGACATCATCCTCAGGGGAAATCAACCCTTACAGAAGAACCTATGTTTTATATAAGATCTTGCACCATATATTCTTTGTTAATAGATTAAACAAAACAGCACTATTCAGCAAAAACCAAAGCCTCCTCAGCCCTATTTCCTCCCCAGCATCCGGCAGTGCACTTTTCCCTACTGACCAGTTCTCAAGTGCATGTGTACTGTGTTTAAAAACATCATAACATTGGCTTCTCCATGAGAGGCGTATTTGAGTTATTAGTAAGTCCCTAGTAATGTGTACTATGTATGCCCCGGGACTATAAGTCAAATGCTGCTAGTGGGCCTGCAGCCGTGGTTGTTTGCTTAAAAACATATCGGAGGCCTGCCATTGCAGAGCACATGTTTGCTGTTCAAGTTGCAAAGTCAACCTGGCAAGTGTACCAACTTGCCAGGACCAAACCTTCCTTTTATTACATGTAAGTCACCCCTAAGGAAGTGATGTATAGCTACTTTAGCCATATTTTTGACACATTATTTTCGCAAACCAGGCCTGCTGTTGTGCACTTTAGCCCAATTACATTTTATAGAGCATTGCTTTATTTTTCTAGCAATAGCCACTTTTGAGGTGTTGCTTTATTTTTCTCTATCTAATTTTTCTTTCGCCTTGGAAAGCAATATGTTCTCAGTTGGACATTCATTTCATGTTGTGCTTTCTTCAAGGCAGCAGTCAGATAGGGTTACCGGCAAAAGTGGTACGCTGTGTCTCCAACATTCATAGATACACACATATTCTTACATGGGGACCCTTTCTTAGAATGTCAATTTTTTTATTATAAAAACACTCCTTTGTCCCATACACGCTAGAGGGAGATTCCAGCCAGATGACCACGACTGCATGCTGATTGCCTCACTACAGCTGCTTGTTTAGACTGCTGAACCCCTGGCCTACATGGGGACGGTGTCTCTCTAGACTGCAGGCTTCCTTACTCAGGTATGAGGGATGATGTTTTCCAACGGGGGAAACCTGAAGGGCTGAATCAGCTTATTATGCTGTGCTCTAATATTGCTTAGGTAGGAGAACTATATATCACTCCAAGTGACAGCATGGTGGGATTGTTTTTGTGTTTCACTCTGCTTGTCACAACTTTGCTTTTATTGTTTTATCATCCTAGTTATTGCAATACATGCCATTTTATCTAGAATGCAGTTACTTCAATAAATCCTTATTGAACTATATTCTGCCTCTGTTTGTCTTGTCCTGTATGAGACTAATGCAACTGAGAGAAAGGGATGAGATCTGATCGACCACGATTCCCCTGAGGAGTCTTTCTTGTCATGTGCCCATTTTCCACAATCATCCCTGTTCTTGGACAGAGATGAGGTGCTGCTAGTTAGCCGGGAAACAAGGATTGGGCTGACAGGTGTCACATAGCGTGGAATTGTACTTAGTACCTACAGTCTATGCAATTCTGCTGTCAAAATCCAATAGCCTGATTAGGATAATGAGAACCTATGCAACATGGCGCCACCAATGTTTGGTCAGGCACAAATTTTCTGATCCTCCTCAGTATCTAAGTCTCGCTAAAGGCTAAATACACCTTAATACTACATATGGAGACATCCGTGGTATTAAGGATTTCCCCCTCAGCTGAGTAGGTAGTACCTATCTAATGCTGTAGGTTCTTCAAGCTTGAACTTTGAAAAGATCAATCCCCACTTGGTATCATTATCGCTCAATAACAACCTTTACCATTAACATGGCGAACCCACAATGGGAAGCAATTGCAGTAAATATGCGACTGCCCCTTACTCCATATTTATAGTCAAGTGGCCTAACGTCTCAGGGAAGTCAGGTCACATTTGTCGTTGAGGCTCATCCAGCCTACAGAACAGAAACATTTTATTCTTGGGTCACTTTTCTAGCAGTTGATGAAAACACAAACGCATTTCATCACTATACACTTACAAACAAACCTGCACAATACAGAGCTTATGCAGATTTAGAAAAACCTCTTTCTTATCAAGACCATAATAATTGGATTGATGGCACCCTACCACATACAATATTACATGTTAGGTTAGGTCCTCTGGGCAACGACGGCCCAAACTGGCCTTTATTGGCCACAGATACACTGCACCCGGATGCAGCACCCTTAGCTGTGGCTGAGGTTCGCCGTTTATATATAGAGCTCACTGGAATATACAGACTATTGGTACAGTTTGTAATGCAAACAATATATACTAACCCAGCACATGCGACCCCAGCGCAAGCACACGCAGTTACACCATGCATTAACCCTGCAACCGTCCATTCGATCATGGGTAAGTTATCTGCCAAACGGGAGGAAATTCAGTTTTGGTTAGTTCAAAAAATAAACAAGCTGGAAGCAGTGTTTACTAATACGGGTCCTCAGGATAAACATAGAATCCTCACTATGTGCTTGCCATTTGGGATGGTTCCTACAGTAGATAAATGCAACACATGGGATACGATATTTGCCACGCTCTATACTACCGCACATGGTACACCAACACTTGCCAGTCTTCCGGAAGTATTAAAACTCTTTCAAGATGAATACGGGGTTGCCCCCCCCCTGGACTTAGGGATGCAATTAATGGGCAATGTTGCCACTGTGTCTTCAATCACATTAGGTAACCTAAAAGGGGAAGCAGTTGCACTAGCAGTGTTCATGCGGCTCTGGGACGTTCCTGTACATGATCAAGAATGTGAGCTGCCAAAGATTATCGCTGAGACCTATTCTAGCACTGGGTGAGATAGTCTGGGGGCTGGACCAATTAAACCACAATTGCAAGGTAGTTCTAAATAAAGATTCTACTAAGCAAGCACCTGATGGTTCCAAAAAAGCGGTGAGAAAAAAACAACAAATACCTAAAAAAGAAAGTGAAGAATCTCTGCTTTCGGAGACCCCTCAAAATAGCTATAACCTTAGAGATAGAGATAATATAAAAACACCTGCTAGATATCAACATACTGATACACGCCAATCTAGTTTCTTTCAGGACTCACCGAAAAATGCATTGACAGAGGTTTGGTGGTCAGAGCAGTGAACAGAGTACATGAAATCAAGAAAGGACTCACAACGCTTGTCTGAAGTTTCTGTTAAGAAAGAAGAGAAACCTTCCAAAAATAAACCCCAGTTAAAAAAGAAACAGGTGGCAGCAGTTGCAATATGACATGCCATTCAGGAAGTAGGCTTTACTGAAGAACAGGAAGTAGGCACTGGCACCACTGGACAGTGAGGCAGAGGTCACAATAATTCACCAGGATCTTCAAAGCATCTGGAGGTGAAAGCAACTATTGACTTCTTACAAACTGAGACTGTGGACATGCATGTCTCCACACCCGACAATGTGTATAAGTAAGTATACAGTTAGAGAGAGACATTGAATGCCCAATAAACGCTATCTTTTGGGACCGCATTGTCACCATTTATGATATCTTACTGGCCGAAAGAAATTGGCCGCCAAAATCTGTCCGTGATCTCCCATATGGAGAAGAGGTTATTGAAAAATCTTTCTCGCCCCTTGTTCCCAGAAAGTTAGTGAAAATACACGCCATTGATTGGCAAGAGGTGCAGGTACCTGCGTTCCATCACAACCACGTAGGGTGGTATAAAGATTCCCCTTATCTTGTAATACCAATTAAATCCCAACCTCAACCCCAATACCCAATAAAACATGAATCTAAAGCACCTGTGAGGGAAATCCTCAAACAATTAGGTACAAGGGCGTAATTGAACTCTGTGTCTCGTCAATGAACAATCCATCGTTCCCTGTCACTAAACCCGACCATTCATATAGAACAGTCTTAGACTATGGACATTTAAACAGTCATACATGCACATTTGCTATATAAAATGCACATGCACTGAACAATATAGTACACAAAAAATATAAAACAACCCTGGGTATCTCTAATGGGTTCTTCTGCCAAAACATAGCACCTGAAAGTAACAACTTAACAAGTTTCAGTGCTTTAGGCTCTAACAAACAATTCTGCAGGCTCCCACAAGTGTATAAGAACAGTCCAGGACTGTTCTCAGCTCGTGTTACATCTATTTTATATGACATTGACCCTGAGGCATTGTCATACGATGATGATATCTACTTTACAGACGACAACCTGTTGCAACATTAGGACGGGTAGCCCACATTGTTGTAGGATTTGCTGAATTTGAATACAAATTCAATTTAAAAAAATCAAAAATAGCCTTCCTTAGCATCCTATTTTTGGGATACGAACTGTCGGATGAAGGCAAGAGCCTCACACCCAATTTTTGGAAAAATGTGTACAACGGCAACCTCCAAAGGCCAACACAATATTCCAGACGTTATTGGGCTTTTTACATTTTGGCAGAACATACATTCCAGACTATGCACAATGCATTAAACCATTATACGACTTAATACGTCCTGACTGTCCCAGGAAATACTTGACCATTGAACATACACACATTCTCAGAGCATTACAAGACATGCTTGAAGCAAAACAACTATGTACAAGGGACAGCAAAAGACACCTGGTCATCAGAGTAATTTCTGGTGCCATTATTTTCATCTACGTAACATTCAATGAGGGTGAGACTGTCCCTACTGCATACAAATCACATTTGTACTCTACAGCTGAACAGCGCTTTGCTCCCACTGAGACAATTCTCACTGCTGTTCAGATGGCTGTCATTAAAGAGAGACCTCTGGCCCATGGGAAATGAATCATTATCATATCCCCCATCCCAGCCCTTGATGCTGTTACCAAAGCTAGTGTTCCTAAAGCTAAAGCATTACATCCACATTGGATCCAATGGGCAACGTTCCTGATGGTCACTGATGTTGATTATATTTTTTACTCAAAATTACAAACCCAATTGTTTTTGCAATATGATCTTCCAGTTCCATCAAACACATTGCTTATTGAACAATATCAGACAATTTTGTACACTGATGGTTCAGCCTAACCAGCTATAGGCATCAAACATCAAAATACCTCTGCTTGGGCAGTCATGAGTGGATATATGAAAGATGGCAAGTTCCATCCACAACACACTTACATGCAGAACCTAGGGTACTGCACTGCACAACTTGCAGATCTCAAGGCTCTGGTGATGGCACTGGAACATACGGATTCTGAGCAGATGACGCTGATTGTCTGTGATTTGTACTATTGTGTCCAGTCCATCAATGAATATCTGCATTACTGACGCCAAAATGAGTTCAGAGATTTAAAGGGAAACACCATTAAACACCGATTTCTGTTGGGCAAAGTAGCAGATCTGAAGGAAACGCTACCCAAAGTCAATGTTGTACATACACTAGGACATCAGCGTGTTGGAATACACATTGCAGACAACACTTTGGCTGATGAAGCAGCTAAATCAGCAGTAGCTACGGCTTCTGTTGCTGCAGTAACTTGTTTTAGAATGAAAGTGGATGATGAAACACTGGCAGCTATGAATGCGTCTGCTGACAGCACGCCCTTGCCAAAAACATATCATGCTAAATATTCCTACCGCATGTCATGCCTCAATACATCCCTAGCAGTTATACCAGGGGTGGGAAATCATGAGATCCTCAATAAAGACCAAAGACCAGAATTGAACAAAGCAGCGCATGAGGGAGTTGCTTCTGACCATGCTGGTGTGACGGCTACAATTTCACTACTACAAGCATGTAATTGGTGGCCAGGTCTCTGCAAACAGGCAAAGCAGTATGTCCTTTGTTGTGACATCTGCCAGCAAATAAAAAGATCCACCATCAAATACCCACCGCAGACAACCATCCTAATTTCCAACAAACCATTACAATGTGTGTACCTGGACCATTGTGGTCCCCTGACAGATTTCTATGGGTTTGGTCACAAATGTCGGCTGACGCTCGAACTTTTATTAAAGATTTGAAAGTCTTTATCAGCACATATGCTGTTGCGGCTTTCCACTCAGACCAGGGCCCTGCTTTTGCCTCAAGGGCTTTGATAGGGGTCCAACTGCATTACTCTTCTCTATTTCATCCTGAGCAAAATAGTGTTGTGGATTGACGAAACTGAGATTTAAAGCAATCCTTAACAGCCAGAGTATTAGGCATGGGTCGTAGTTGGCTTACACACCTATATGGCGTCCAGACAGTAATTCATACGAATGCCTGTTTGGAACACAAATGTATGTTCCAGACCTTGATGGTCCTGGCATGGAGGTGGCAGATACACCTTTTGACATAAATGAACGTATCATTGTCTTGCAGGACTTGCAACAGTTCTGTGACGACAACGCACTGCCACTGCTGCATCCTTGGGAATAAGGAATCTACTAGTAACATCTACCGGCTGGATTTCAAAAGCTGGGGATCTAGTGTGTGAAAAGATTGCTGTGAAAAAGGAATTCAGGGGGTCATTCTGACCTCGGAGGTAAAAGGCGCTTACCGCCGGTCAGAAGACTGCCATAACACCGCCGCGGCCGCGGTAAACCGCCACGGTCATTCTGACCCGCAACTTGGAAACCGCCAAAAACCCGACATCCACAAAAGTCCACCACACCAAAGGTCAGCGAAAAAATGGCGATGACCAAACCTCCACCGTCACGCCAACAGAAATACGCCCATACCATTCCGACCCACAAATCCACGCGGCGCTCTTTCAATGGCGGTATTCCATTGGCGGTACACACCGCCGCGGTCAAAATACACACACACATAGAAAACTCAGCCACATTGGTCAGTTTGAAACACACACACCTGATACACATACTAACACCTCTCCCACACACCCAACACAATATAAAACACACACCCACATCACCCACAAACCCCTACGACCCGAAATTATTGACGAAGGCTAGAGAGAGAGCACAGAATAGACAATCCCACAACACAGAGGCACACAACACCATCACCCACACAGAATCCACGCACCAAACACCACACACCACCACACGCACCACACTCATCACCACAAACGCCACCCCACACATCATCCACACCACCCCATGGCACCCCAAAGACACCCCAGGTTCACTGACGCAGAACTCAGGGTCATGGTGGAGGAAATAGTCTGTGTAGAGCCCCAGCTCTTCGGGGCACAGGTGCAGCACACCACAATTGCCAGGAAGATGGAGCTATGGCAAAGGATAGTGGACAGGGTCAACGCGGTGGGACAGCATCCACGCAATCGGGATGACATAAGGAAGCGCTGGAACGACCTACGGGGGAAGGTGCGTTCCATGGTATCAAGGCACAACATTGCGGTGCAGAAGACTGGCGGCGGACCCCCACCTACTCCCCCAGAATTTACAGCATGGGAGGAGGAAGTCTTGCACATCCTGCATCCTGAGGGCCTCACAGGAGTAGGCGGAGGAATGGACTCTGGTAAGTCAAATCTTCACTACTGCTTCCCACCCCCACCTGCATGCCAAATCATACCCCCACCCTCACCCCCACCCCCATCACACCAACTCCTTGCAAATGGCTCACCATCACAACCCACCCATCCCAACACCAAGCCCTGCATGCGACCACAAAGCATGGACACCCATCACCAAAGCATGCCCACTGCAAACACACATCACCCACACAAGCCACCCTTACAAAAGCCCCCACAAGGGAATGCCTGCACTTGGGTACACGGACACCCACCCATCACACGAAATGCCACACACAGAAGCAATAACCATACCTTTATACCCCTGCAGGACCCGAACGCCACCACACCGCCACGGAGGGTCCAGGGATGTCCATCCCACCCCCAGAAGAGGCCCCCAGCGATGACAGCAGCTCTGTCTCCCTGGACCCAGATGACCAGCCCGGCCCATCGGGGACCTCTGGACAGTCGGTTCCCCACAGACAGCCACAGGCTACACCATACCCAACCCCCTCTGGGAACACCAGCACAGCTCCCACCCAGCGGGCCTATGCCTCTGTCTCCAGGACACGTCAATCAGCGGTGTGTCCACCACTACAGGGCACCCAGGTTGACCCACCACCCCAACAACAACAGGGACCTGGGGACAGTGGTAGTGGACACACCGTCCAGGGGACAAAGGCCCAGGAACACAGGGGAACTGGGAGGGCTTCTGTGCGAAAGGGGAGGGACAGGCCCAGGGCCCCGACTCTCCAAGAGGCCCTCTCCTCCATCATGGGAGCTTACCACCACTCCCAGGAGACGATGGCGACGGTACTGGCCAGGTTCCAGGAGATCCAGGCACTGCAGGAGGAACGGTACATGGGGTTCAGAGAGGAACTGAGGAACATCGGTTCTGCAATGGGGACCATCGTCGTGGCCCTTAACCAGATAGTCACCACATTGCGGGACCATGTGGCACCCCAAAGGGCCCCTTTCACTAGCCCAGGCCAGGAACAGCCTACCACCTCCGCCGGCGCTAGTGGACAGGAGGCCCCCACACAACAACAGGCCACCAGAACCCCACCTCCTGCAGAAGAAGAACCACCCAGCAAGCGGAACCTGAGATCTCATAAGAAGACAGAGTAGGATTGCAAGACCCCCGCCAGCATAAGATACCTCCTGATGTCATCCCACTGTCCCACATTGTCACCCTGTCCAACCTTGAACTGCCCCTGCTCCATCCTTCCACAGGCATATGGACAATGCACCTGTGCGACTGAGAACTGGACTCTGACATGGACATTACTCCACCCCCACCCATCACCGTTTTACAATCATGTACCTATATGTAGCACTTAAAATAAATCACTTATTGCACTTAAAATAACAGGAGTCTGCTTGTATTCTTAACAAATGTATTACACATAACGGTGCAATAATATCCAGTTACTTTGTGATGACAACATACCAATTTCAATAAGCTTTAGTCCATGGGCAAACAAAGCAGAAGTCACGCAGTGGGTCATACAGCTCTGAAAAGGGAAGGGAAAGTCACAAATCAGTTAACAGGAACTGGGGGGAAACACAGACAGTGGAGACGCATGAGCCCTTAAGTAAATGTAAAATGGCGTGGGTGATTCTTACCTATGTGTTACTGAAAATATTGTCGTATGACTGTATCCCTGTTGTCCGTGTCGTCCCCGTCGTCTTCCTCCTCTTCACTCTCCACAGGCTCCACAGCTGCTACAACACCACCATCTGGACCATCCTCCTGCAGAAAAGGCACCTGGCGTCGCAAAGCAAGATTGTGAAGCATACAGCAGGCCACGATGATATGGCACACCTTCTTTGGTGAGTACATTAGGGATCCCCCTGTCATATGCAGACACCTAAACCTGGCCTTCAGGACCCCGAAGGTCCTTTCTATGATCCTCCCATGGGCCTCATTGTAACATTCCTCTGCCCTGGTCCGGGGATTCCTCACTGGGGTCAGTAGCCACGACAGGTTGGGGTAACCAGAGTCACCAATTAGCCACACACGGTGTCTCTGTAGCTGTTCCATCACATAAGGGATGCTGCTATTTCGCATGACATACGCGTCATGCACTGACCCAGGGAACTTGGCATTTACGTGGGAGATGTAGTGGTCAGCCAAGCAGACCACCTGGACATTCATCGAATGATAACTTTTTCTGTTTCTGTACACCTGCTCACTTTCTTTGGGGGGAACCAAAGCCACATGGGTCCCATCAATGGCACCAATGATGTTGGGGATATGTCCAAGGGCATAGAAATCACCCTTCACTGTAGCCAAATCGCCCACCTCAGGGAAAATAATGTAGCTCCGCATGTATTTCATCAGGGCAGACAACACTCTGGACAAAACCTTAGAAAACATAGGCTGAGACATCCCAGATGATATGGCCACTGTTGTCTGAAAAGACCCACTTGCCAAAAAATGGAGTACTGACAGAACCTGCACCAGATGGGGAATCCCTGTGGGTTGGCGGATGGGGGACATCAGGTCTGGCTCCAGCTGGGCACATAGTTCATGTATAGTTGCTCTGTCAAGCCTGTATGTAAGTATGATATGTCGTTCTTCCATTGTCGACAGGTCCACCAGCGGTCGGTACACGGGAGGATTCATCCTTCTCCTCGCAAGTCCCAGCGGATGGTGCCTAGGAAGGACAACATGGAGCACAGAGTCAAGCAACCCACAGGTTCGTTCACACAGCTTGCACAGTACACAAATCGCTATGCATTGAAAGGCTTGTATGAGTGGCAATGCAAGGCCTAGGCCTGTGTGACGCAGTAGAAATTCAGCCATGTGGGCCCTTGAAATGGCGGCTGCCTGACCTGTGAATTGTAACAGTGGGATGTGAGGGCAATTTCCCTGGCGTGGCACACCGTGGCGGTAGGCGATCGAAGACCACTGTGCTAAGCTGCATTGGTTAACATTGCACCCTATGGGTTTCAGTAGCCAATGAGGATGTGCGCCTGCGGTCGCGGGACGCACCGCCGCGGTAAGCACCGCCGCGGGCGTGACCGCCATTTTCTATCTGATTAATCACTCGAGACCTGATCATCCACAGGAGAGGACCGATACTGCAAGTGCTGCTGTGACCTCGGTCTGGGAGATACAATGGCTGCTGCGACTGGGGAAAGGGCCCCTGCCTTCACTTCTGAAGAATTGGAGAAACTTGTTGATGGGGTCCTCCCCCAGTATGCGCTACTCTACGGTCCTCCAGACCAACAGGTTAGCACACAGGGTGCACGTTGAATGGGCTATGCCTGTGTTGAGTGGGGTGTATGTGAGATGGTGGGGAGGGGAGCGAATGAGGAGTGCAACGCACGAAAGATGAGAGCATATGCCACATGGCAAGGTTGGGGAGGGGGGGGCCACTCACATTGACCAGGCAGAAAAGTGATGAGATTTCCTTTACCACCCTGTACATGTCACATAGGTCAGCGCCCATCAGAAGATCGTCATTTGGCGTGCCATCGCCAAGGACGTCCGGGCCCTGGGGGTCCACAACAGACGGGGCACCCACTGCCGAAAGAGGTGGGAGGACATCCGCCGCGGGACCAGAAAGACCGCCGAGTCTCTGCTGGGGATTGCCTCCCAACGTAGGAGGGGTGCCAGCCGCCAATTGACCCCCCTGATGTCCCGGATCCTGGCGGTGGCCTACCCCGATTTAGATGGGCGCGTGAGGACATCACAGCAGACACAAGGGGGTGATTATCAGCACATTCTGCTATCTTTGCGTGCAGTGAAGGTGTCTGGGTGGGGGAGGGGGGCTGAGGCTATCTCTAGGCCAGGGCGCATTCTGTAGGCTAGGCCCCTCCGTTAGGCATGGCCCTGTGCCCCCGCCCCCCACCTCTGTAGAGTGCCAAGTACAGCTATCCATGGTCCGGCCTCACCCATGTGTGCATTTGTCGTCCATAGACCTGCAGGCCTAGTCACAATAACTGTGTAGTGTACCCCGATTGCGCTGCCTAGTGCAGGGGGCTTCTGTGTCTGTCCTCTCCGACAACGGTGTTGCAAATGCATGCAATCAACGTGTCTTCATTTCTCCCCCCCCCATTTTATTTGTCTTCCTGTTCATGTGTGCAATAGCATCATCAGGCGGAGGAGAAGTGGCATCGGTGCACGAGGAAGCTGCATCTCACATGGCCCCGGAGGGCCATGCAACAGACTCCGAGTACACCAGTGAGACGGAGGGCGAGTGGAGCTCCACAACGGGGACCCGTGGAGACGTCAGCGACACCGACACGTCCTGGGAAGGGAGCTCCCTTGCGGTGGGGGCAACATCCGTGCCCACCGCCACAACAGGTACAGCCGCCACCCAGCGCACCAGCCCCGCCCTCCCAGCAGCCCCTCCGCGTTCGCCCCGTGCCCGCTCGGCCAGGAAGGCGGGCATCTCCTTCGCCCAAGGCACCTCAGGCCCTGCCCCAGTTACCCCTGCTGCCCTCAGTGAGGAGGTCATTGACCTCCTGCGGACGCTCATTGTTGGGCAGTCTACCCTTTTGAATGCCATCCAGGGTGTAGAAAGGGAGGTGCATCGGAGCAATGCATACCTGGAGGGCATTCATTCGGGTCAGGCTGCCCATCAGCGATCGTTCAACGCTCTGGCCTCAACACTGACGGCAGCCATTGTCCCTGTCTCCACCCTCCCTCTTCTGACTCCCTCCACCCAGTCCCAGTCTCCTGTTCCTCTGCCTATCCCATCCACACCATCAGACCAGCCTGCACACACCTCTACACCCAAGGGCAGCTCAGCCAGACATAAGCACCACAGATCCCACAAGCATTCACCCAAGCAACATCCAGATGCAGACATGCCAACAGTCACTACCACCTCTGTGTCCCCCACCTCCTCATCTCCCTCCTCCCTCCCTGTGACGTCTCCACTCACACCTGCATGCACACCACCATCAGCCAGTACTTCCATCACCAGCACACCCTCCATTACAGTCCGCACACATGCAGTCACCACCCCCACTGCCATTTACACGTCCCCTGTGTCCTCTCCCAGTGTGTCTGTCACCCCCTCTTCCAAACCACACAAACGCAGGCAGCCACCCACCCAACAGCCATCCACCTCACGACAGCCTCCGTCACAAGCACCTGCACCCAAAGACAGCACACTTGACTCTCCTACAACCACATCCTCTTCCTCCACTCCCATACCCACTACACCTACCCGTCCCTGTCCTTCCCAAGTGCTTTTCCTTTCCAACCTTGAGCTCGTTCCAATCACTGACCCACCCCCTCCATCTGGTAAGAGTCAAAAAAGCACCTCAGCCACAACCAGCCCTGCATCTACTATGACCATAGTGCAGGGCTATTGGAGTCCACCAGCTCCTAGGGCAGGAACATCGGCCAGCATCAAGGGGACAGCCAGCCCACCCCCTAGGAAGAGGACAAAAAAAACTACCGGCCGGCGCGACAAGCCTGAGACGGCTGCCACCAAGGACAGTAGCCTTGCCCCGTCACCTGCCACATCATCAAAGGGAGGCAAGGGCCACAGAGCTTCAGCGAAGGAGGGCAAGGGCAGCAGGGCGGAGAAGTCAGGCAGCAGGCGAGCTGCCCAGGAGGGCCCCACCAGCCCCATTCCGGTTGTGACGGACGACACCCACGGGCCCAGGACTCCATCACAGGAGGGCCCCGCGACCGCAAGGTCGGATGGCGACTGAGCGGGAAGTCTTGGCCAGGTCTGGCTCCCTAGAAACACAGGACAAGCACTGCTGAACAGGGCCTGCCGTGAGAAGCACCGCTGAACAGGGCCCCGCCGTGAGAAGCACCGCTGAACAGGGGCCCGCCGTGAGAAGAACCGCTGAACAGGGACCCGCCGTGAGAAGCACTGCTGAACAGGGGCCCGCCGTGAGAAGCACCGCTGAACAGGGGCCCGCCGTGAGAAGCACCGCTGAACAGGGGCCCGCCGTGAGAAGCACCGCTGAACAGGGCCCCGCCCTGACAAGAACCGCTGAACAGGGGCCCGCCGTGAGAAGAACCGCTGAACAGGGGCCCGCCGTGAGAAGCACCGCTGAACAGGGGCCCGCCGTGAGAAGCACCGCTGAACAGGGGCCCGCCGTGAGAAGCACCGCTGAACAGGGGCCCGCCGTGACAAGAACCGCTGAACAGGGGCCCGCCGTGAGAAGCACCGCTGAACAGGGGCCCGCCGTGAGAAGCACCGCTGACAGGGGCCCGCCGTGAGAAGCACTGCTGAACAGGGCCCCGCCGTGACAAGAACCGCTGAACAGGGGCCCGCCGTGAGAAGAACCGCTGAACAGGGGCCCGCCGTGAGAAGCACCGCTGAACAGGGGCCCGCCGTGAGAAGCACCGCTGAACAGGGCCCTGCCGTGACAAGAACCACTGAACAGGGGCCCGCCGTGAGAAGCACAGCTGAACAGGGCCCCGCCGTGAGAAGAACCGCTGAATAGGGGCCCGCCGTGACAAGAACCGCTCCGCTGGGCCCTTCCTGTCAAGCCCCGCTCTGCTGGGCCCTTCATCTCAAGCACCGCTCTGCTGGGCCCTTCATCTCAAGCACCGCTCCGCTGGGCCCTTCTTCTCAAGCACTGCTCTGCTGGGCCCTTCATCTCAAGCACCACTCCGCTGGGCCCTTCATCTCAAGCACCGCTCCGCTGGGCCCTTCATCTCAAGCACCGCTCCGCTGGGCACCGCCATCTCAAGCACCGCTCTGCTGGGCCCTTCATCTCAAGCACCGCTCCGCTGGGCCCTTCATCTCAAGCACCACTGCGCTGGGCCCTTTATCTCAAGCACCGCTCAGCTGGGCACCGCCGTCTCAAGCAGCGCTCTGCTGGGCCCTTCTTCTCAAGCACCGCTCCGCTGGGCCCTTCATCTCAAGCACCCCTCCGCTGGGCCCTTCATCTCAAGCACCGCTCCGCTGGGCCCTTCATCTCAAGCACCGCTCCGCTGGGCCCTTCATCTCAAGCACCGCTCCGCTGGGCCCTTCCTGTCAAGGCCCGCTCCGCTGGGCCCTTCCTGTCAAGCCCCGCTCCGCTGGGCCCTTCATCTCAAGCACCGCTCCGCTGGGCACCGCTGTGTCAAGCACCGCTCCGCTGGGCCCTTCATCTCAAGCACCGCTCCGCTGGGCCCTTCATCTCAAGCACCGCTCCGCTGGGCCCTTCATCTCAAGCACCGCTCCGCTCGGCACCGCCGTCTCAAGCACCGCACCGCTGGGCCCTTCATCTCAAGCACCGTTCCGCTGGGCCCTTCATCTCAAGCACCGCTCCGCTGGGCACCGCCGTCTCAAGCACCGCTCCGCTGGGCCCTTCATCTCAAGCACCGCTCCGCTGGGCCCTTCATCTCAAGCACCGCTCCGCTGGGCCCATCATCTCAAGCACCGCTCCGCTGGGCCCTTCATCTCAAGCACCGCTCCGCTGGGCAACGCCGTCTCAAGCACCGCTGGCCCATTGACAGTGCCGGTTCTGTGTCGAGCAGGGCTTCACGAAGCACTCTGGGCACCATGCCTCCTCCATTAACAGTGGAGTCGGTAATCCATCTGATGGACTGTGGCTTGGCACTTCCCAGGATGGAACAGTGGGTAAGCCACCCAGTGTAGAGACTTGAGAGACTGTGGCTTTGCACTCCCCAGGATGGCACAGTGGGCAAGCCACCCACTGTAGAGACTTGTGAGACTGTGGCTTTGCACTCCCCAGGATGGCACAGTGGGCAAGCCACCCACTTTAGAGACTTGTGATACTGTGGCTTTGCACTCCCCAGGATGTAACAGTGGGCAAGCCACCCACTGTAGAGACTTGTGAGACTGTGGCTTTGCACTCCCCAGGATGGGACAGTGGGCATGGAGGCCCCTCGTGGATCTGGCGTCGTGGACTCATGTGGCTGAGGTGCACCCCCTTCCCTTCCCCCTGAGGTGCCTGTAGTTTTATCATCTGATGCCCCAGCAGTGTTCTCTCCAATGGTATCTGGTCTCCTGTGTGGGCTTTGCCCATGTGTTTGTGCACATTGGCCCACGGACTATGGAACTTTGACAGAATGGCCAGGACTTATTGCCTATGTATATATTTTTAACTATGTTCATTCCTTATTTTGTATCTTTCATATTGCATATTTCCCATAACTTCAATGGAGCTATTTATACATATATTTTATAGATCATTTTAATTGTGTCTTTGCATTATTCCGGTGGGTTTGGGGGGTGTCACTCTGACTTGTTGCTCTGCATTGGGGTGTAGGTATTTGGGGTTGGGGGTGGGTGTATGGCGTATGTGTGTGCCCGTAAGCTTTCCTCCTCCCCCCTCCCCTGTGTCGTAGGTGCAGTACTCACCGTTGTCGTCTGCGCCGGCGTTCGTACTCCTGGTAGATGAGAAGGTAGACAATAGCTGGTAGGATGTTTAATTCGGGTTCCATGCTGTCCTCCTTCCTCGTGGAGTGTGTAGAGGTGAGCGTTTTTCCGTTCGTAGTCTGTTTCCGCTGTGTTTTTATCGGCGGGGCTCCTGCCTCGGAAAAGGTGGCGGATTGGTGAGTTGTGATAGGGTGGGCGGTACATTGTCTGCCGCCTGCCTGTTGGCGGTGACCGCCGCGCTGTTTGTCTGTCCCGCCGTGGCGGTCGGAGTGTTAAAGTGGCGGGCTGTGTTGCCGGTTCCCACCAGGGTCAGAATTCCATTTTTTTGACCACCTGCCTGTTGGCGGGTTGGCCGCCGCTTTATCACCGACCGCCAGGGTTGGAATGACCCCCTCAGTCCTTCTTATCATGCACCAGTTCATACCAGACTACACGGTACCAGAACTGTCATTTTACCACCGCTTCCTGGTTCTAAAGAAAATCGCTTCATCTCCATCGGTAATGTCAAACTACACCATTCGGCCGATCCTGCAAAGCAGACCTAGGGGACTCCTGGGTAGTACCCGAATCCATCTCACTACAAATCAGGATGCTGCTCTACAGGTTTTAACCTGCAACGCTGACACCTCTCCGAGCTTGAGGAGGGTGGAAAATGAGCTTTCATTGGTTCCACTAACTTCTACACAAATAACACCAATGGGATTGATCGGTTTTATTCAAATTCTACACAAATTGATGGCATACTCTACTATGAACCACCGAGGGAGTTCTCTGCAAGTTCTCCTCTTCAAAACACGGCTCCAGTTTTTGCACGAACTGCTTCTGGATATTTTGCCAACATCAATGACAATTTCACTGACTCATCTGCCTCTAATGCAACAGAACTGTCAAGAGCACGTAAGATGATAATTTGGCTCAAAATTAACAATTTCTTTTCTCCATGGAACTATCTATGGCTCTTATTAACTGCATGTGCCTTTGTCCTTTGGATTTGGTTTGTCATTGTTTTCTTTTTACTTATACATGGTTATTACCTTCCTGAATGCTCTTTAGTTGAACTGGTGGATGAGGTCTTAAAGCAAAATTTTTCTTCCCACAGAGACTTGTCTCTAGTGGAAATTTCTGCCATACCAATTCCTGATGGGAATGTATGGTATAAAGTATTTTTTTATACATATGGTCCGACGGAGGTCATTCAAATTCTATATGTATTTAAACTTTTCACGAACAAAGTAATTACACCTGGAGTGGTTTCTGATGATTGGGATGTAAAAACAGTTGATTCTATGATGTTTGATTTGCAGTATTATACTGTATTTGAAAATGAGGATGTGTATCAATCCAGAGAAAATTATGGAGAAATGTTCTTTTATAATTATTATGGACATCACTTCATTCACAGAGCAACTACCCCAAAGATGATTTTTAATTACACACAGTGGGAACACTGTCTGACTCCACCAGTTCGAAAACGTATACTGGAAAATATGCATATTTCTCTGGGCACAATGTTAAAAATGCTGAGTCGTATTATTTCAAATTGCCAGTGATGAAAAGTCAACATATTTTATTGACAGATACAGAATGAATTTAGTATGATTCCTTTCTTTCCCAGTTGGCTATTGAAGGCTATGATTACTTGTTGAAGTTGAAAGACTTGAAAAGTGTGTGGGGAACTAAGAATTTGCAAATAAGGGGAAAGGAAGCTTTATTTAGAGCATGCCTGATACCTGCTCAAATGATATTTTTGAATTAAACTGTACAACAAACAAGTTGGTTAGGCTTAGCAAACATTAAGGAACTGAATGAGCCCAGCATTCTTACCTGTGCCCAATTTTACAAATGACAAAAGTATATAAATTAATCTGAAGATCAGCTCGATGAATGGGTCCAGAATGTAACATTTAACACATCACTTTCAGGTCCTGGTGAGTGGTTATTGTGGCCTGTAGACACCAATGGGTGCCATACACATTTTGTAAACTCCTCGGGGGTTTAGAACAAATAGGCTGGACCCTCGCAATGCGTCCTTAGAACACTCAGGTATTGTGACAACATATAGTGTAGGGAACTTATGCCAGCAATGGTTGAAAAGTTCCCTACTAGATGGTGTTAAAGAACACCTCAGTCTTCTGTCCAATCAAACAGACTTACAGGATTTCCTGTTAGCCCCCTGAAGACAGTGCAGAAAATGCTTCTTATGTGCAGTATATAATGAAATTTAGAAACTTTCCCAAAAAGAAGCGGCTGCCCGGTTAAAGCAATTTGATCAGGAAAATTTACAGAAAGCATTAGCTGTTGTAGATAATGGTATTAACACCTTGTCCGACAGAATATACACCTTAAACAACATTGTATCCTCTGCAAGAGACATAGGGGGTCATTCTGACCCTGGCGGTAGACTACCACCAGGGCCAACGACCGCGGATGCACCGCCAACAGGCTGGCGGTGCATCCATGGGCATTCTGACCGCGGCGGTAAAGCTGCAGTCAGAAACGGAAAACCGGCGGTGTCCCGCCGGTTTCCCGCTGCCCTGTGGAATCCTCCATGGCGGCGCTGGGGATTCCGACTCCCTTACCGCCAGCCTGGCTCTGGCGATTTTGACCGCCAGAACCTGGCTGGTGGTAACGGGTGTCGCGGGGCCCCTGGGGGCCCCTGCAGTGCCCATGCCACTGGCATGGGCACTGCAGGGGCCCCCTAACAGGGCCCCACCAAGATTTTCAGTGTCTGCCAAGCAGACACTGAAAATCGCGACGGGTGCAAATGCACCCGTCGCACCCCTTCCACTCCGCCGGCTCCATTCGGAACCGGCATCCTAATGGAAGGGGGTTTCCCGCTGGGCTGGCGGGCGGCCTTCTGGTGGTCGCCCGCCAGCCCAGCGGGAAACTCAGAATAACCGCGGCGGTCTTTTGACCGCACAGCGGTATTCTGGCGGTTCCCGCTTGGCAAGCTCAGAATGACCCCCATAGTACAGAGTGATGTGTCATCTCTACATCATGGACAGAGTCAGCTACAGTCCATTATGCAGTTAGTTTGGACACTACTAACACTGAAAGCAGGTCGCGTTCCCTGGCAACACGTTAGTGCCAGGGAACAATTTTCAACATTTAATTTAACGTTACAGCAATAAATAATGGCTAAGAAGGAAGTGACTTATGTCATGCTAAACACTAAAAATGAGAAATGTTGCCTTTTACTGTGGCCGAAATACCATCTGCTGAATGGCTAATACATGGGGTTATAAATTTGCCTATTTCAACACTTCAAGTTACATTCTGTCTAAAAACACATTCCAGTTTGCAGATATGAAAGGCTGGGAGAAGTTACATACACGAGGTGTGGGAGTTGCCCTTTTTGGACAAGTGTTTCAATGGCATGAAAGAGGTCTTTCTAAGCGGTAGTGAATGAGAGACGTCTGTCAGCCATTTAATGGTTTGGAAACAGCTGTCCTTGCACGGAGCATGCAATGCCTCGGCGGCAAATTTGGATTGTCATCTGAAGGGAGTTCCAATCCCCTTGATTAGACCTGCATTCCAGGTGCTCTCAAATGGCAGCTATGAGCTCCTTAACAGTGAGAGCTGTTGTGGAATGCGAGCCGGAATAGCTTATGTTGTTTCCGTATCCCAAATTGTAACATGTTGTGGGAATGTCCTTTTTCCCCCTGCACAACAAAGAGGAGTAGCAGACATTTGGCCTCATGTTGCTACTTATGATGTGAATTTTGATAAATTAAGCAGACTCAAGGCTTTATTGTTTCAAAAGCATGTGGCATTTACATCTGCACGCAAGACCTATGCATTTCAGGTTGTGAGGTCATCGGCAAAGATTCAGTCCCTTTTAAGCACAAACTTTCCAAGACACTTTGGTGAACTCATGGGACAAATATTCAACGCGCCCAGTACTACTGGAATTGTGCATTTCTTTAAGGCTGTTGGTTCTGGTTTCATTCACACGTTCTCCTCTATATTTGGCTTAATACCTTCAGCCATACACTCAATATTTTCAAATATTTTCTGGGGAATTCTGATTACTTTGGCTATAATGGGTGGCATCTTGCTGTTGCTACTTTTTCTGCACAATTGCTGTCCCTTCACAGCAAGGAGGACTGACAGTGCCTCCACCAGCAAAACTGTGCGATGATTGCATGATGCAGTATTTCGAAGCACTACTGCTGGAGCAATTGGAGTGTGACTGGTCTTTGTCATTCCGACCAGTTTTGGATTGTGTGCAGCCCGTGTTTCAATGCCTTTAGTGCATTTGTTAATGTACACTGAAAGTCTGTCTTTCTACGAAATGCTTATTTTCATTGGATGCGGATCTGTTGATGTTCTCAATGAGGGCTCAATGCCAGACATGCGGGTTGAGTGTACTATTGCTAAGGGAAGCTGTGTTTCAGTTGCCCTTTATGGATACTGTGTCTCTTAACTCAACATTAGGCACAACACGTAATGCTGCTGCTCCAGCTGGAGCTCAGGCTTAGGAACAAGAGTGCTCTGTGGTTTTCCTTGGCAACGGTTTGTATACTTTACCACCTGCTGAAGTGGAACATTTCCTGGTGTTAATTGTCTCTGATATAATTGCCAATTTTCAAAATGATACTGAACTTTGAATTTGGCTTTCTTTGGCACCAGTATCCCTCTTTTCATTCATGCTCAAGTGTCTTTTAACTTGTCCTTATTGACAGTTATGCTTGTATGCTTTACTGATAGATTTTTGGCTTTCTTTTCTTTAATTTAGGCTTTTAAACCACCTTTTCATGCAAGGGGAGGGTGTTGTATAGCTTTTTTAGCCATATTTTAGATACATTATTTTAGTAAACCAGGCCTCTTGTTGTGCACTCTAGCCCATTTACATTTTATACAGCATTGTTTTTTGTTTTTTTTACCAATCTAATTGTTATTTCGCCTCAGAAAGCATTACGTTCTCAGGACATTCATTTCACTTTGTGCTTTTTTAAAATCTGCAGGGTTGCCAGCAAAAGTGGTGCGCTGTGTCTCCAACATTCATAGAAACACACATATTCCTACATAGGGACCCTTTCTTAGAATGTCAACTGTTTTTTTATTAAAAAAACTCCTTTTACCCACACATGTTAGATGGAGATTCTAGCCAGATGACCACAACTGCATGCTGATTGCTGACTGCCTCACTACAGCTGCTTGCTTAGACTGCCGAACCCCTGGCCTACATGGGGACGGTGTCTCTCTAGACTACAGGCTTCCTTACTCAGGTCTGAGGAATGATGTTTTCCCAGGGGAGAAACATGAAGGTCGGATTAGGCTTATTAAGCTGTGTTCCAACATAGCTTAGGTAGGAGAACTATATATCAATCCTAGTGACAGTATGGTGGGACTGTTTTTGTGTTTCACTCTCCTTGACACAACTTTGCTTTCATTGTTTTATCATCCTAGTCATTGCAATACATTCCATTTTATCTAAGATGCAGTTAGTTCAATAAATCCTTATTGAACTATATTCTGCCTCTGTTTGTCTTTGCCTGTATGAGACTAATGCAACTGAGAGAAAGGGATGAGATCTGATCGACCACGATTCCCCTGAGGAGTCTTTCTTGTCATGTGCCCATTTGCCACAATCATCCCTGTTCTTGGACAGAGGTGAGGTGCTGCTAGTTAGCCGGGAAACACAGATTGGGCTGACAGGTGTCACATAGGCCCTCATTTTAAACATGGGGGTAATGACCACACCTCCGGCAGTGGCGGTCATTACCGCCTACGATATGGCTTTGCAGACCGCCATATAATGATGACACACACCCCCATGCACGCACTCACTCAACAAACATCCCCCTCCCCATCTTCCCTCTCGGGCAGCACTTACCTTTTCCATGGCGCTGCTCCGGGAGGGAACAGGCTCCCTGGATGCTGCTCCCCCAGCAGCGCTTCATCTCCTTACACTGCCATGCCTTTTATTGCCTCACAATAGGCGTGGCGGTGTCTGGACTGACATGGCGGTGAGGGTGGAGCAGCATCCACCCCCACCACCGACCGCCAGCATGGCAGCCCTCACTGCCATCAATGGCGGTGAGGCTCCAGGTGTCATTATTTGGCAGGATGCCTGCTGCTGCCACTGGCGGTCTTCTGTCGACCGTCAGCACAGTTGTCGGCATGGTATCCCGCAAAATTCAAAATGACCACCATAGTGTGGAATTGTACCTAGTACCCACAGTCTATGCGATTCTGCCACCCAAATACAGTGGCCTCATTAGGAAAATAAGAACCTATGTAACAGTAGGCTCTGGTTAGTCTCAAAGGCAGGATGTACTGTATTTAAAAAGTTGGATATGCACATTTGAGTTTAACATGTTCAGGTAATGAAAAACTCTTAAATTCATGTTTGACTATTGCAAGGACAATCTAGACTAACATCGGGGTTACCTTGAAACATCTTTTTAGTGTAATTTCCCATTAGGGAAAGATACACAAATGAAATTCATTGTCTCTGGACTCACAATTTAAAAATACATCTTTTAGTAAAGTTATTTTTTAAATTGCAGTTCAGGAAATGCCACATTTAGAATGATGTTAAAAGAACAGATGATGGACGGAAAGCTGAACAATGCAAACATTCAACCCCAGTCACAAAGATCTGGGTTTAATCCATCGTTTTTTTGCTCACCACGCCACCCTAGTTTGGGCCCAGCCATATGCAATCAGTCTTGACCCTGTTCCTGATGGGTACAGTCCAGAACTGCCAAGCCAGTTCATCCCTGGACCGGAAACAAGCATCCTACGACCGGTTTCAGGGTATCACCCTTCATCAGCTAGGCTAACTTGAATCCGGTGGCGTAGTGACTTTCAACACAGACAGATCTGTGACTGGGGGTGAATATTTGATTGGTTCTACATTCTGTCGATCATTTGTGTTTGTTTACATTTAGAATGATGGCATTTTCTTAATGTAACTATTCTGTATCCCATCCTGTCTCTGACTACATGTCTGATTTTAGGTATTCTTTCCAGACAGCCACAAATAGGATGGACTGGGTGTAACAGGAGATACATCTGCATTCATCTACATACTAATAGTCATCCTGGGTATGGAGATGGAGAGGTAGTTCACACTTATATCTAAATAGGTTGTGTCTTGTCTGGAGCCAGGGCTGGGTAAAAGAGATCTTTGTGCACTTCAGAGAATTAGTTTGAAGTTATCCCTACATCTTTGCCTCTTTGGGTTAATGTACTGGGCCTCTGTCGCCATATATTCAGAACATTTCTGGACTGAGGACAATCAGCCAGGAAAAAGGACTGCTGTGCTATCAGGGGAGACTGCCACTTTGCTGTTAGCTCTCCTGTCCTGGTCGGCTGCCTGCAGCTTATTGCTTGGGAGTGAGAAGACTGTATCCCATAATCTCCATCCTTCAATCTAAAGTTTCTCCAAGGACCTAACTGAGCTTGCCTCCTGTTTCTGAAGTCTCAGTGATCTCAAAGACTTCCCTGCATCTTGTTACCAGCAGCTGGGCTCCTGTGCTGTGAGTCCTGCTCAGCCAAGTGGTGCCAAATTCAGTCCTGGGTCCTTGGAGATGAGTGTGGTGCTGCAACACATGAGCTGACGCGGCACTTGGAGCTGATGTATTCCGCTGTAGAAACAATGCTTTGCCACTGCCTGTACCAAAGCCATTGACACTGCTTTGACTACACGAAGCAACAACCCTGACTTTCAACACAGTCAACAACGCATCTTCAACAAGCATTGACGCAACAAAGGTACTGTCAGGAGGTCTTCGTGACGCCTGTACCCAGCCCCTGCTCTATCATGGTTGGACTGAACTTTTGGATTTGCCCCAATCCAGCAAGATCAGATAGCCCTGGTTTGAGCTATTGTCTTCTAAGCACTGCATTCTGATTTATTATTTGAAACTTGATTTATGTATGTTCGATTTTTGTCATTTTGGTCTTGTTTGACTCAGATAAATATTGGCTATTTTCCTAAACTGGTGTGAAGTACTTTTTGGTATTTTAACTGTGTTACTGTGTGTGTGTGTGTGTGTGTGTGTGTGTGTGCACAAATACTTTATATATTGCCTCTTTAGTTTAGATTGACTGCTTTGTGCCAAGCTACCCGAGGGTGAGCACAGGTAAACTTTTAGTGTGTTTATTACTTACCATGACTAGGATTGTGGCCCCTACATGGACAGAGTGCAAACCTCTGCCAACTAGAGGCCCAATTTCTAAAATACACATAATCCTCAGTAGTGGACAGACCGCCGCCTCATCCTCTTTGACCTTTCCACCACTTTAAACACCATCTTCCCCACATACTCATCCCCAAACTACGCACAATGAAAATACAAAGACCAGCACTCTAATGGATAGCTTGCTTCCTCTCCCGAAGAACAGAACGAGTCAGGCTCATGCCATTTACATCAGAACCCAAGAACCTTATCTGTGAAGTCCCACAAGGAGCATCACTTTTCAACATATACATGACTCCTTTGGCTAACATCATCAGTCCCATAGAATCAACATCATCTTCTATGCTGAAGACACACAGCTAATTTTTCCACTCTCACACCACCACTCCCAGGACAAATTTCAAACAATGCTTGACCAGTGTGGTTATTTGGATGGAAGAGAAATGACTCATGTTCAACACTGACAAAACTGAAGTGCTGATCTTTGGGCATAAGAGCTCACTTTGGGACTCCACCTGGTGTCTGCTAACCTTGGACCCACACTCACTCAAACTGACCAAGCTAGGAGCCTAGGCCTCAACCTGAACACCAGTCTTACCATTAAGTCCAAGGTCAGTGCAATTACCTTTGCATGCTTCAACATTGTTAGGCCTGACAGCCTTAGGGTAGTCTCCTCCTCAACATTTTTCTTACCACCTCTACCTTTCTGACCTTGTTTTTGATGGCTTTTAGATTTTGTGCACTTTACCACTGCTAACTAGTGCTACTGTGCTTGCGCTCTCTCCCCTAAATCATGGTACATTGGCTTAACCCAATTGGCACATTTAATTTACTGATAAGTCTCTAGCAAAGTGCACTACGTGTGCCAAGGGCCTGTAAATTAAATTCTACTTGTGGGCCTACAGCACTGATTTTGCCACCCACTTAAGTAGCTCATGTCTCAGGCCTGCCATTGCAGAGCCTGTGTGTGCAGTAATACAATGCCATATTTACCTGCCAAAATAATCATTTTACCAGGACCATTACTTCAGTTTCTATGCATATTAGTAACCCCTAAGGTAGGCCCTGAACAACCAAGAGGGTAGGGGGCTATGTATTGAAAAGTCAGGACATTTACTTTTAAGTTTTACATGCACTGGTAGTAAAACACTCCCAAAGATGTTTTTTACTACAGCAAGGCCTATCTCTCCCAAAGGGTAACATTGGGTTTACCATCCTTCATCTTCTATGTGTAATTCCCAATCTGGAAGAGATTAGTTTATTGAGTTTGGTGTCTCTGAACTCACACTTTAAAATCACAACTTATACCAATGTCAGATTTTAAATTGCATTTAGAAAAAGCCACTTTTACAAAGTTGGCATTTTCTTACTTGAGCTACTTGGTGCCTACTCCCTGTCTCCAATACACCTCTGGGGTAGGGTGACAGCTGGACTTTGTGCATTTCCTCTAGACAGCCTCATGGAAGGGGAGCTTAGGTGTGTCTGATGTGCCATCAGCATCCTGATCAGGATGGGGAAAGAAGCTGGCACTTACACCTGAATAGGCAGTGTGGAGCCAGGGCAGGAAGGGAGGACATCTGTGCACTTCAATGAACTGTCTTTGAAGTCTCACCGACTTCAAAGGTACAACTGGGTACAAGTACTGGACCTCAGAAAACACCAATACAGTACACTTCTGGACTTGTGGATACTCTGCCAGGCTAAAGGGTGGCTGTGCTACTACAAAGACAGCAACTCTGCTGAGCTGCTTCTCGGCTGGATTCCTGCTTTGCTGTGTTGACCTGCTGCCATGCTGCCTGGGAGTGAGAAGGAGTGAACCTACAATCCTAAAATCGAGAACCCAGAGTGGCTCCAAGGGCCAGATGACTGGTCTCCTGTTTTCTGTAGTCTCGGGGACACAAAAGACTTCAACTCATCCTGATGCAGTACCTTGACTTTGCTTGCTGCAAGTCTTGCTATGTCAAGCGGTACTAACTCAGTCCTGGGCCCTTGGAAGTGGGTATAATGTGCTGTCTCAACCAGAGCCCAAGCATCCTCATCAGAACCAGTGCATCCTCACCTTTGCCTGAGTTGGAAACAGTGCACCCTCTTCATTGTGTAAGGTGGACCTGGGGTATTGCCCTTTGAACAAGCGCTTCGCCGTTGGATTTGATGCATCACCTACTACAGGAGCAACAGCTGTGCATTACATTTGGAACCAATGTATCATACTAAGAACAGCCGCATCTCCACAGTTTCGTGGAGAAAATTGACGCATCTCGACCACTGCATGGCTAAACACCGATGCATGCCTTGCATCTTCGTTGACAGTGACGGATTGCACTTTTGTTCAGCGGGCCCAAGGGGGGTCCCGGTATCCAGGCCGCGCTTTATCATGGTTGGCCTGAACTTTTGACTTTGCCCAGGTCCAGCCCAGCTTATTGCTTCTAAGCACAATTTTTCTTTTACTCTCTAAAAATTCATATATCGGCTTTTACTTTAATTAGATTTAATTAGATTTTGTTGTTTTAAGTCTTGTTATAATAATATAATTTAGTTCTATTTTGTTTTACCTGGTGTGGCTAATTTTTGTGTTCTGTTTTCACTGTTTTACTGTTTGAAGTGTTACACAAATACTTAACACACTGCCTCTTAAGTTAAGTCTGACCCTCTCTAAAAGAGGTGAGCATGGGCCAACCTAGTATGTGTTTATGACTTACCCTGACTAGGATTGTAGTTACTGCTTGGACAGGGTGCATACCACTGCCAATTGGAAACCCAGAACCCAGCTTCTAACACACATCCTCATCATGCTATGTAAAATATTAAAGTGGTCCCCACTGGACACCAGACGTACCATCAAGCATGCCCACATAACCAATAGGTTGGATTATGATAATGCACGCTATACTGGCATCCCAACCTTTCTTCTTCACAGACTTCAAACCATCCAATACTCCGCCGTCATACTCGTCCTTGACCTTCCGCACCAATCCCATGCCACACCACTTCTCGTCACTGGCACCCCATCCAAAGGGTATTCCAGTTCAAACTTCTCACACATGCATTCAAGTCACTACACAATACAGAATCTGCGTACCTCATTTACCAGCTTCACATTCAACAACCTACCAGACAACTTTTCTCAGCATCACTCTCACTGCAAACACACATACCCCACATCCACAGAAGCGCAACAGGAGGTTGTTCATTCTCCTACCAGGCTGCCAGATCTTTGAATGACCTCCCCCAACACAACTCAATTACTCACTTCTTGAATTCTGCATGAAGGGGAAGATCTGACTTTTCAATTAGTCTTCTTGCAGTACCATCATGACTTCTTCTATTCATGCCCAGTGTTGGAAAATGGGTTATTGGTAAGGGCAGGTAGGTACCTACACTTAGCAATAGGCCACTAACCTCCACTTAGGTTCAGTTAGGTCTCAGTTAATTAAACCCAGCTCAACCCTTCTCCGGATACGCGATGTGGGAATCCTCGGTGTAGGTTTTTACCTTCGGACTTAGTCGTTTTTTCGAGGTGAAAATCCTTCGACCGGGGTAAACCTGGATCTTGATCCGACGTCCCTGGAGCCCTCCTCAGATATGCTGGCTGGGAGGTCCCGGTCAACTTTTTACCTTCGGACTTAGGGGGTTATTTCAGCTTTGGAGGAGGTGTTAATCTGTCCCAAATGTGACGGATATACCACTAGCCGTATTATGAGTTCCATAGGATATAAAGGACTTGTAATACGGCTGGTGGTATATCCGCCACTTTACCGTCACTTTTGGGATGGATTAACACTTCCTCCAAAGTTGTAATAACCCCCTTAGTCTCTTTTTCAGAGATTTTCTTTACCAGGACGAACCAGCAAATCAGGCCGGGTCGCGGTTGAGGCAAGCCGGCTACAGTTGCCGCGGCAGGTCGTTCCTTCTATGGAGCTTTTTTTCAAAAGTTCTCCAAACTTCTCCAAACTTCTGGGGCTTCTCCCAGATGTCCTTTTAAGTTTCTTTTTAGGTCCACAGCTCACCCCAAGGGTCCAGAAGTTCTGAGATGGTCCTTGGGGGGTGCAGACTACAACTCCCAGAATGCACCTGGCGCAAACTCCTTTTTGGCCACTGGGCAGTGGCCAGCTGGTTGATTTCCTCAGGAGTTGGTGCAGGGGACTCTGGTTAGCAATTTTTCACCTGTAGCAAATAGGGACTCCCTCCTTGAACCAGTTGAAGCCAGGCAAAGTCCTTCTTGTGGTGAAGCCCAAGTGTGCAGCTGGTGCAGTCCTTCTGAGTGCAGGTTCCAGGTGCAGGCCAGGGGTCCAGCAGGGCAGTCCTTCTTCTCCTTTGGTTCTTCCTTGTTGGAATCTGATGGGGATCTGAGGTGTGGATGCAGGTCTGCCAGTTTTATCCTTGCTCCTGGGTGAAAAGCAGGGGGGTCCTGGTTCTCCAATCAGGTGAAGGGTCCTTCCCCCTGTGATGACCACTTACTGGGAAGTGTGGCAAAAATCTATCCCAGGAGGCAGCATTCTCCAGAAATCCATCATGGCTGAATCTGATTTTTTGAGATTACATCTGGCTGAGCCCACCCACTGATGTGGCTAAAAATCATAAACACACCCCTCTCCTGCCCTCTCCTAATCTAATCAAGGGGGCACCTAGTTGTCTGGGGTTGCAGGATGTGGGGGTGTTGCTGGTTGCTCCAAATGTCCTTCTCTGCCTTTAAAGACCAGTTTGGCAGCCCTCCCCCTTCCTGCCTCACCATCTGCTGAGGGGAGATTCCCTCCCACAGGCACATTCCTTTGTGTAAAGCCAGGGCACTTCACATCTCATCAAGGCAGCCTGGCCAGGCTGCTAGAGGCTGGCCAATGAGAGCACAGCAGCAAAAACAATGCAGGGCTGAAATTGGCAACTTTTCAGGTAAAGTTTTAAACTCTTTACCTGAACAAGTTATATTAAATCCAACAACTGGAAGTTGTGGGCTTTATTACAACAATTAATTTGATACCAAATTCTTGGTATCCATCATTTAAGGAGACTTTAAAAATTAAAATAAAGTCTCCCCATTCTAGCCTATGAAGGCCATTTACTACTATGAGGGAAAAACGAATTTGGCTCTTTTTACCTCACCAGGGCTTATACAACTATTTTTATAAGGTCCCTGCTTATAGTTACATGGCGCCCAGCCCTAGGGGCACATAGGGCACACCTTAGGGGTGGCCTATATGTAAAAGATAAGGTAGTTTAAGACTTTGGAACTACTTTTAATTCCAAAGTCGAATTTGCATACAACTTTAATTTAAAAGCAGCCAGCAAGGAAGGCCTGCCTTTAAAATGACACTGGGCACCTCAGCAGTGCACTATGCTGTGGTCCCTAAACCTACATGCCCTACCATATACTAGGGACTTATAGGTAGGTTAACTTAAGCAATTATAATTAGCCTAATTTGCATATCCATTTTACACAGAGCACTGGCCCTGGGACTGGTAAGCAGTACCCAGGGCATAGCCAAGAGTCAGTAACCACCAGTACCTGTCCAAAAAGTGTGGGGATGACCAGGGCAAAAAGGAGGGCTTTCCTACACCCAGCCACACCAGACACCTACTCTCACCTACTAAACACCTGGATAACCTCACAGGTGACAAGCAGTGCTCTACAAATCCACCTTACCTTACAGACCTCTGCCTGACTGGTAATGGTTTTTGAAGATGAAAGTCTTTCTTCTGTCATAGGGTCTCCCACTTTATCATTCGCCTTTTCCTAAATAAGGCCCTTTGTTAATCAAGCCACCTGTTTGTGTTTTCCTTTTAGTTAGATATACAGAAACGTGCAATAAAAAGTGGCATTCTAGGTAAAAAAAAGTTTGATAAACTCCATACCCATCTTCAGACATACCAGTTACCAAACTCAAATTAAGGTTTTTTGTCAATCAGACCACTGTTTGTCTGTTTTCTTCCGCTTACTCAAATGTACAGAGACATGTAACCAAAAATAAAAACATCAGATAAAATTACTTGATAAATTCGAAGAAATGCTTGGCCAGGGTATAGGATAAATTAAAATGACACTGTTTACCTTACAGTAATAAGTCACATACAAATCATAACAAGCAGTTGCAATGCAGGGGGTCTCACATTTGCCTGCGTTAGAGCTATTAGAGGTGTCAATTCCTAACCGGACTTTTCTTGCCACATGAACTGAAAATGAAAAGTAATACAATTTCACATAAGGGAGCAAATTTAAAGCACCACTCCATGAGCATGACGGTGACTAATCAGAACAAAAATACTGGTCCCGTTTTGCCTTTGCATAGTAATAAAATAAACATACGTGATTGCGCTGCGTAAAACCTTGAATTCGCAAAGGAGCGCTAGAATAAACAATAGAATTAAACTGGTAGTCATGAAAAGCCCTCCATTAGTACCCAGAGAGATCACAATCCCCATGAAATAAAGAGAAAAAGTAGCCCAGAAACCATATGAATACATGCAGCCTTGTATGTTTTCAGTAGTTGGCCAGCGCTCTCGAGGAGGGCTTAACAGCGGAAAAGACATGATGTATGCATGCCTTTCACTAATGAAATCAAACGAATTTTAAAAGGCAAGCACACGAACCAACAAAACTGATGGGCATGAGATGGGCGTGGTTAAAAGCCCACAGAGAGATTACAACAGGGATAGAGCGCTTGCGCGCTCGACCCTAAAAAGAAAACTGAAATTTGTTTCTGCATTTAACAGGTTTGAGTAGGAAAACTGGCCATACACCAAATGTCGTTCCAGGTAATCTAATAGAAATTCATCAGAACTGAATAAAACTATCACAGTATTAGGATAAGGCACTAGAACACTATTGTTGAATAATTTCAATTAACTAAGAACATAATGTAATATTCTGTGTTTAAAAATTCGAATTAAAGCACCGATGTTGACAGAAATTAAGCTCCGAGTGTCACATTAAATGGATCACGTCAGAAAGAATGAGTATACAAAAGGAAGAGCATGGATATGTGCGTTCCCTTACTGTGGTTGAATTAAGATTCCAATTTATAATCTGAACATTTCTAGGTAGCTCAGAATATATAGAATTTGGCAATGAGCCACTGCTTAGCAGTGGGAAAGTTGACACCGTCGTGCATTTTATTTCCCTCTGGTAGCCAGAAACGTACTGCATGCAAGGGATTTCTCAAACAAATTAAAAATACTTACATTGAAAAACTCATCCATAACCGAATAAGGCCCACGTTAATAGCAGCAGAGAAAAATTGTAAAATCAACAGAGCAGGACACGTTTCAATGCTGGCCCAAACAAAGATTATACATCACAATGCTGCATGTTACAAACTGTATACCATACACATTAAGAGGCACTGGTTAAGTTAATCCCACCTACAAACACATTCGATTTTAGTTGCAAAAAGTAGTATTGGACGGATGGCTAAGTGACAGAAATAGGGTACCTTCCCTTTATAGTCACCATGTATGAGTGAACTTAGGGGCATACTTGCAAGAAAGTGGTGCATCAGCTATGATGCGCCACTTTTCTTGCGCCTCCCTAAGGTCACCATTTTAGCGCCATATTTACAATATGGCACACCATGGCTCACGTTAGCACAGTAGCAGCAAAATATTTAGGCCCGTATTTATACTCCGTTTGCGCCGAATTAGCGTCGTTTTTTTCGACGCAAATTCGGCGCAAAACTAACGCCATATTTATACTTTGGCGTTAGACGCGTCTAGCGCCAAAGTATGGGCAAATAGCGTCATTTTTTTGCGTGAACGCCTTCCTTGCGTTAATGAGATGCAAGGAAGGCGTTCCCGTCTAAAAAAATGACGGCGACGCAAAGTCGTATTTATACTCCCGGGCAAAAATCACGCCCGGGAGGTGGCGGGTCAAAAAACCCCGCATTTGCGCCACTATTTAACGCCTGGGTCAGGGTAGGCGTTAAGGGGCCTGTGGGCTCATTTTGAGCCCACAGGTGCCCTCCCCTGCCCCCAGGGACCCCCCCTGCCACCCCTGCCCACCCCAGGAGGACACCCAAGGATGGAGGGACCCACCCCAGGGACATTCAGGTAAGTTCAGGTAAGTATAATTTTTTATATTTTTTAATTTTTTTGGGGTGGCATAGGGGGGCCTTATTTGTGCCCCCCTACATGCCACTATGCCCAATGACCATGCCCAGGGGACTTAAGTCCCCTGGGCATGGCCATTGGGCAAGGGGGCATGACTCCTGTCTTTACTAAGACAGGAGTCATTTAAATGGCGTCTGGGCGTTGAAAATAATGGCGCAAATCGGGTTGAGGCGATTTTTTTGCCTCAACCTGACTTGCCCCATTTTAAGACGCCCTAATGCCATTTTCCCCCTACGCCGGCGCTGCCTGGTCTACGTGGTTTTTTTCCACGCACACCAGGCAGCGCCGGTCTGCTAGCGCCGGCTAACGCCATTCCATAAATACGGCGCCCGCATGGCGCTTCAGAATGGCGTTAGACGGCGCTAAATTTTTTTACGCTAAACTGCGTTAGCGCAGTTTAGCGTCAAAAAGTATAAATATGGGCCTTAATGCTTTTGTGGCGCATTGGTCGACTAACGCCCAAAATTATGCCACTAGTCCAGCAATGCGTGGGGAGGCCCTTTGGAAATAATGGTAGCGTCACTTTAATGCCTGCCTTGGGCAGGCATTAAAAATAACCGGAAAAATAGCGCAGCGAATTCTCGTAAATTTAACTGCACTGTTTTTCGTGGGCTCCTAACAGAGGAACGCCCCACCTTGCATACATTTTGCCTGGCACAGGCATAAAGTGGTGCAAGGGGTTACAAATTGGCGGAAAGCTTGCATTGAGCCAGTTTATAAATCCGTTGCATGGAAAAGGCCTCATTGTCACCGCCTTAGCGTAAAAACAAATGATGGTAGGGCGGCGCAACGGGCTTGTAAATATGCCCTTTATTGTACTGTAGAAAATCCCTGGAACACGGATGAATCCCCATCTTTATTATAAAATGCTAAAGTTACCTCTGTACGATTTAAATCGTTGTGCTAAAACTTACTTTAGAAATCCAGATTCACCTGAGAGTATCCATTTAAAAAGTTTAATTTAAAAATTGAAATTCACATTAACTTCAGAATCTTTTTTATCGAGAAGGGCTAGTACAGAGTTGTTATCCTTATGTTAGGGCTGTCTTTATTCTGTCTTCTTGTCATTCAGAAATGTGCGCACTCTAAGAAGCATGTTTACTTTTGGCCGTATGATTCTGACTATAGCTATATACAAGTAATACTGAGAGGTTTCTTAGTTTAAACATACAATGCACATATACATAAACGTTTTTAAAAAAGGTATGCAGATTTTTTGCAGTTTTTTTTTTTTTGGCGACTGATATTTTGCCCCTGAGTTGCAGCACCCAATTAAACTGCGCTGCTGCTAAAGTTGGCAAAATGCTCGTGGACAGGATGGGGAGTTGAGCGGCAGTACAGGGCACCCCCATAGAACAAACAAGCATTTGCAATGTAATAGCTCTTGCATTTTATTGAGTTAGAGCTACTGGCATTGTAAATTCATAACCAGACTTTTCTTGCCATATAAATTGGTTAACCCTGCCTCATAATTTCATCTTTTCCTGCCATATAATTCCAATGGCCCTGCAAAACCTAAACCACTTCCACGTACCTTCTTCACCTATCTGCAGCAAAAGATGAAAATGTTGCTATTTAGCAACGTTTAATTGGGCAATGCTTAATTGAAGCATGCTACTGTTGGGTTTACTGAAGGCAAATATGGGCTTACAAAATACACAATTTCCTCTTAAAAACTATAGTCGAACCACGGAACACATTGGCCACACGGAAAATAAATATTTTTAAAAGCTAATGCCTGCATATTAATACAATTGTGTCTTTTAATATTTATGTGTATGTGTTGTTTTACTGCTGTGCCCCATATGGTGTTGGCTGCAATTTACACTGTTTGGGTGTGATTCACTCCACAAAGTTTTATAGCATCTGATAACATCACTGCTGTCTACACAGCAAGCCAGACAGCCGGTCATTTACACTGTTTCTTCTGGGTGATGCTGCCCTTTAATGAACACATGCTAATGTTTCTGCTCTGTGTTTTTCGTCTCCCCAGCAGTCTTCTTTTAAGTTAATTTGCTGTATTTCACAGTGTTTACAAGTAAAGAGTGATTCATGTCCTTGTGTTAAAAAATGTTTTCTAAAACATGATAACATCTTGCTGTTTAAACTTCCAGCCTGGCCGCTTGTTTATAGTTTGGACCAAAGGACATTTTCACATGTTGGAGTTTGCATTTCTAATAAATTCTTCTTTATTTTGCCCACAGTAAATAAGTGAGGCAGAAACATAACTGATGGCCCTTTAACAAAAAGTGTTTGTGCCCTGCATCAGAACTCACTGGCTCAAATTAAGAACTGCGAACATTCTTTAGATCCAGCTGTTACTCTGCACAGAAGGCTGATTTTTATTCCTTGATAGCGAAGCCATAAGCTTTATGTTCTTAGCTTACAAGACCCACAATTGCCTTGTTAGCATGCACAAAAGTATGTTTTTTCTAGGTTAAGCTGTCTCTTTACACTGCACGCTAATAACTGCTGCATATACTTTTACGAGTACTGAATACTAAAGCAGGCTAATATGAAAGTGCAAAGAAGCTAATTTTCCGTGTTTGTGTTGCGCTTTCAATTTGTTATGACTTTCTCAAGTGTCTCTTTTGAACATACTAAATGCAGCGCTGTAAGCAAGAGATGAAGCTTGGAATTATTGTAAGGCAGTGCAGAGGATTAAGGTGGCTGCTGCAAAGAACGTGTTGTAGGCAGATCACAGACTGCATTCAGTCTTCAAATGTTATAATAACTCTAGTGATTAATGTTATTTATGAAGATAGAACGTACTTTTCTCTAGTAGGAGCTTGGACTAATTATAAAATAGCGCAAAAGGTTAATGTGCCTGCTGCGAGGAACAAGAACTAGGCAGATCTGAACGAGCAACTAATGTAACAAGCTCACACGAAAGGCAATATTTACGGGCTGCTGGCAAGCAGCTGAAACTTCACTGGAAGGACAGATGGGGATTGTTTTAGTTAAAGCTCAGGTGTTTCTGAAAGCAATTGAAACCAGGGGCCAGCTCAGCCCCTTCACTCCTGATAGCCGGGGAGAATTTTGGTTTGTGCGCCATTTCTAAGCACACGAGCTGCTCAGAATGAAATATTCCCAAAACCACAGGCTGATCGTCCGTGCCCTTAAGACCGAGGCTTTTGTGAGAGGAAGAAATGGCATAAAAGAGAAATAAGTACAACACACACAAAAGACATGATCAGTAAACAACTAATAAAAAAATTAAAGTAATACAGTTTCACATAAGCGAGCCGACGGCCGCCATTAGCATCAGCGTGAAGAGACACAAAAGGAAAAGGAAGTCTGCTCGCAGTCACACATATCGGTAAAAGTGCAATTAGCCATATAACAGGGGTGATGGCCAAGGTGGTAAAAAAATCACCCTAAGGAGGGACAAATGTAAAGCATTTAGCAACGAAAATAAAGGATTTTTGAAAAGCAAGCCCATGAATGAGTGATAGTGATGGGAATGCGGTGGGTGTGGTTAAAAGACCAGATACATACCAACACGTCGGAAAAGCAGCACTTGCGCGCTGCTATGCTCGGCCTAAAAAGCGGTGGTCACCTGTGACCACAGCGTGTCATGAAATGTCCACAAATCTGTAAAAAAGCAAGACTATGGAGGTATGTACAAATAATCTTACTACATGTTACATTGTTTGAAGTTTATATTTATGTGTACATGAAGTAGACAGAATGGAATGCAGCACACAACACAAATAAATTGAGTACCATTCTCAATGGGGTGGAACAGGACACTAGTCACACCTGACCACAATCACACACTAGGCAGAGATAGTCATCGAAAACATATGGATGCATCTTACCTTGAGATGCATGTCATTTTGGAGCCACATAGCATCAGCACCACTCAAAGAGGAAATTCACTGAGGAGGACTCGGATGTTTTGGTCAGCTTTGTTGTTGAACAATAGGTGAAATATGTGGTCTACCTCCAAATAACCTCAGTGGAGATAAGAAGCAGCCATTCGTCACTAAAAAAGTTAATGCATTGGTGGTAGAGGTACGCACTCATGGCAGAGATAAAAAACAAGCATTTGCAATGCAATGGGTCCTGCTTTTGCTCGAGTTGGAGAAGTAAAACAGTTGACATACGCAAGCCAATTCAAAGCACCACCATGAGCGTGAAAGAGACACACAAAAGGAAAAAGAAGTTAGCTCGTAGTCAAAGTTATCGGTAAAAGCGCAATTATCCATGTAACAGGGTCAATGTCCAAGGCGGTAACCGAACCGCTCTAAAGAGGGACAAACAGAAAGCAGTCATCAATGAAAAGAAAGGATTTTGAAAGGCAAGTCCACAAACCAGTGATAGTGATGGGCCTGGGGTGGGCGTGGTTAAAAGCCCATATACATACCATCATGTCAGAAAAGCACCACTTGTGTGCTGCTATGCTTGACCTAAAAATGGCAAGTTGAGATGAGGTGTGAGCATTATAGGTTTGCATGGGAAGAGGAGACTACAGTGTTTCCCAGTGAGGGACTAAGGTCATGCCTCCTACTCATCTCCAGGGACAAGCATATCCTCTCAGCTACGCATCCCTACCGGCTTCATGGTCTGGCAGTTTTGGAAACCTCAATCATCAAGGCAGGTAAGGTCACACATGTCCTGATATGAATATATGGAATGTCCTGCAAATGTATCAATGTCAGCATACAGTTCATGTCCATCAAACACACAGGTCCAAGGATCACACACATATTTGTCCTGGTGACATTTTAAGTATACTGGAAAGATCACCAAAATTCCTGAATTTGTAAATGTTTAAAAATATAAGTAATAAAAAACACCCAAAACCTCCAAATACCAAACTCCCTCAAAAAAGAAGTAACAACAATCAATTAAAAAATAATAAAAATGCAATGTAATACACTACTTACCCAAACACCCATAAAACCCAACCACACATAAATGAATTACATTTTCCCATTCAAACTAATATCTGAAAAAAATCTAAAACAAAAAATACATAATTAAATATATGTATTTTTATATATATATATATATATATATATATATATATATATCCAAAATAGAAACTCAGAACTCCAGGAAACTTTCTATTTATATTTATTAGATTCAAGAGTGAAAAATAATACCATCACTGATGCATTTCGATTTACAAAGTTTTGATCACACTTAGTGAGTGCATCTTCTAGGGCAACCATATATACGATCCCATCATAAGCCCCTATGCAGCATTCTGGGCTACGTGGTTCCAATCTTTTCACCCATATAAAAAATATATGTCTCTGTAACATAAATTGACTGACAAATGCTAACACATGCTCAATGCCCGTTTTCTCATTTTCAGACATCACATTGTTTTTTTTTCCCTCTCTTTGTCAGCAGAGTCATAATACATCAATCATAGACACAGTATATTTTCTATGCACTGCACATCCAAAACTGTATTCCACTTTTTTGTTGTTTTTTTCATTTAGCAGGATGGGTTCTAGGTGCCTATTTGAGCCCTTAATGTAGATATAAACAATTGAATGTGTTCAGAGTATCTCTGATTGAGCAACATTCCCAGATACTTAGTTATATCCTATAGATGTCAGATGTTATTGTTTTCATACCCATCAATGATTGACCTGGTACCTGCAGAACTCAGTTATTTGCATTCTGATCAATTTGTTTGAAACAGACATCGGGAATAGTACCCTGATCATACAGTACTGATGACATATGACTCTCTATATCATCCAATATCTAATTCGACAGCGTCTCCCAGCTCTTAGTTGAATCCAATAGATGTCAGATGTCGTATTATTTTCATGCGACATCTTTCTATCTATCTATCTATCTATCTATCTATCTATCTATCTATCTATCTATCTATCTATCTATTCACAGTTTTCATACAAGATCTCATCAATGAAATAATAGGTGGAGTAATTAACTGTGCATGGCAAAGGTGTGAGTTATAGTTACCTTAGGGTGTGAGTTATAGTTACTTAAAAGAACTCGAACTATAACTACTCAATTTCTATGGCTTTATATGAGTAAATTCAGAACCTAACTACAACGTCCTTGTATCCTTTGTTTTTTTCATTGAATTTCTATGGTTTTTTAATGTAAAGCACATGTTATTCCAATCGATGACCGTGGATGGCAGGGATTGGTCACAAATCCTGGCCTCCAGCCAGACCTTGCAGCAAAGCCCTTATAACCACCCAACCCCATGCAACAAACGTCCTTTGGCTGCGGGCAGCAGAGATTGGCCACAGGGCGTGTCTCTGTCAGTGGATCTGTGAGTGCGTGTGTGAGTGTTTGAGTGGGTCTGAAAATGGGTGTCTGAGTCAGAGAGGGTGTGAGGGGGTGCATGATTGCCTGAGTGGTTGTGTGAGTGGACGCATGAGTCTCTGAGTGCATGTAAGAGTGAATGAATTAGTGTATGAATGAGTCTGTGGTTTTGCTTTCCATGATCCATATTTGCAAACAATTCTCAAATTTTTTTGAATTTTCACGAATATCATCCATGGTGACACAAAATTATTTTAAACCCATAATTTGCACCTAAACACATCTATACCACACCCCTGGGGTCAGGGTACCTTCACCCTGACCCCTTATGCCACATTTAATTTGGATTTTCACCTGGGGGGACTGTGTCCCTTGAAATAAAATGGCGACTGCAACTTTGTAGTAAGGTTGCAGTCAGCTAATTGCAATGCTTTTTTTCGCACGCGTATTCTCAAAATATTTGTGAATTTTGTGAATTATTTATAGCCAGAGATATACACATTTATTGTCCCTTTCATATGTCAAAAACTACTGAACAGATTCACACCAAATAAGCGAAATGGTAATCTGCGTACCAACATCTAGCTTTCTGCCCAATTTGGTGTAATTCTGTCCAGTGGATTGACCTGTAGTCGTGTCTAAAGAATCCTTTGAAAATTAACATGGGAAACACAACCTGTTTGAACCCCCTTTTTCTCAGCCTCTGCTTGACAGATCACCCCAAACCTTTCCATGAGCAACAGGAATCAGCGCAACACTTTTTTGGGAAAGTTTCATTTTCATGCCGATTCGTCAAAAGGTGTCAAAGATATAGGCAAGTCAAAAAATGCTTTTCCTATGGAAGCATGGTCCTAACTGAAGCTACATAGTGACGACAATATATATGTATATACATATTATATATATATATATATACATATATATATATATATACAAATATATATATATATATATTTATGGATATATACATGTATGTGTGTGTATATGTATGTGTGTGTGTGTGTGTATATATATTTATTTTTTATTATAACAGCCCTGCAAAAATGATGGCGTCACGAAACACGTGTTGGCTGTGTGATTTAATTTTATATATATATATATATAAAATTAAATAACACAGCCAACACGTGTTTTGTGACGCCATCATTTTTGCAGGGCTGTTATAATAAAAAATAAATATATATACATGATGGCGTCACGAAACACGTGTTGGCTGTGTTATTTAATTTTTTATATATATATATATATATATATATATAAAATTAAATAACACAGCCAACACGTGTTTCGTGACGCCATCATTTTTGCAGGGCTGTTAAAAAATAAACATGTTTAAAAGCTCATACATATCCTTCTCCACATAAAAAATGCATGATTATTGTTCAAACTAAATAATCTTGCCACACCAAAATCCTAAATATGCAGATTGAATATTCACAGATGAATTTCTTCATAATTAACATCACCACTTTATACTTTTTTCTTGCAAAATGAATGTGTGCTTTTGCAACACTGTTACATAAGTTTGATCAACAAAATGTGATCACAACCATTGACATTAAAAAATGGATACCCCAAAAAGACGAATGCATTATAAAACTATATCTATCAAAGTATGAAAATTAAATATAATTAATAATTTAAAGTACTTTTGAAATATTATCATACATTTTTTAAGGTTTATATATAAAACTTCAATATTATTGTATAAAATACAATACCAATCATAATATATACCTCAATTTAATCATACAATATTCTGTCTTTTTTTTAGTATAATATTCTGACTTTGTCATCAAAGGTACACACTAATTAAATTGTATTTATAAAATGACTTGAACATTTTGAGAGAGCATGTTAGACAGTGAAAATGTTTAATTGCTCAAGGAATATTAAACAAGCTATGCATCCAGTAGCAAAAGCACACTGGTAAAGATTTGTTAAGGGTTGTGTTAATAGTCATGTGGCACTGAGCAATTGTGCACTGTGCCTGCAGGTTTTCCTAACCATAAAAACCAATGCCTTGCATCAAAATGACACATCAATGACACAAGAACTCTCTTTCAGGAAGGCCCTAAAAACATGGCTGTTTAGAGCCTGATTTCCAGGGTATTGTTGTGTGATGTTACTGTTCGGTGGTTCTGTGCACTGTGAGGCCCCTGGGCAGTCAGGCGCTATATAAATCGATATAACATAACATACCATAACAAAATGAGGGCCTTTGCAAAATATTAATGTCAGATCAAGAGAAGACCCGACATGGCTTGGTGTCACACTAAATTGCAAATATTTAGCGTTGATGTGATATGTATGTGGTGTGTTAATGAATTTCTGAGCGGTGGTTTGAGTCCACTATGCCACAGGGTCACTTACTGTTTGACACCGAGAAGGGCCATGACAGCCCTTGATTCCAACCCCAACCAGAGTGTTGTATACCTAATGTATTGAATACAGCAGGCCTATGATGTACCTCTTTGCTAATACAACTAAGCGAAGCATACATGTGTTAGTACATGCTAGCAGTGATTACAGCTGTGTAGTATGTTTCAGTTAATCATTAATTGTACTTTGTCTTCCACTAACTATTTGGTTGGACATAGCTGATAGATCTACTGTTGGACTTGGCTTTTTGACAGGGACATCCCCAAACTTTTTGCCTCCTTCCTCCTATTTTTTCTGACCTGTTGTTGTTGGCTTTTGACCTCTGGGCCCTTTACCACTGCTAACCAGTGCTAAAGTGCATATGCTCTCTGGGTAAATTGTACTACTGATTGGTTTATCCATGATTGACTATTTAATTTACTTGTAAGTCCCTGGTAGAGTGCACTACATGTGCCTAGGGCAGGTAGATTAAATGCTACTAGTGGGCCTGCAGCACTGGTTGTGCCACCCACCTCAGTAGCCCCTTAACCCTGTCTCAGGCCTGCCATTGCAAGGCCTGTGTGTGCAGTTTCACTGCCACTTCGACTTGGCATTTAAAAGTACTTGCCAAGCCTAGAACTCCCCTTTTACTACACATAAGTCATCCCTAATGTGTGCCCTAGGTAACCCCTAGAGCAGGGTGCTGTGTAGGTAAAAGGCAGGACATGTACCTGTGTAGTTATATGTCCTGGTAGTGTGAAACGCCTAAATTCGTTTTTACACTACTGTGAGGCCTGCTCCTTTCATAGGCTAACATTGGGGCTGCCCTCATACACTGTTGAAGTGGCAGCTGCTGATCAGAAAGGAGCAGGAAGGTCATATTTAGTATGGCCAGAATGGTAATACAAAATCCTGCTGACTGGTGAAGTCGGATTTAATATTACTATTCTAGAAATGCCACTTTTAGAAAGTGAGCATTTCTTTGCACTAAAATCTTGTTGTGCCCTTCAATCCACGTCTGGCTAGGTTTAGTTGACAGCTCCTTGTGCATTCACTCAGACACACCCCAAACACAGGGTACTCAGCCTCACTTGCATACATCTGCATTTTGAATGGGTCTTCCTGGGCTGGGAGGGTGGAGGGCCTGCCCTCACACAAAGGACTGCCACACCCCCTACTGGGACTCTGGCAGACAGGATTGAGCTGAAAGGGAACTTGGTGCATTTCTTAGAGACTCTTTGAAGTCACCCCCACTTCAAAGGCACAACTTAGTATAAAACAGGGCCTCTGCCCTACCTCATCAGACACTTGCTGGAGAAGAAACCTGAACCAGAAACTACATCCTGCCAAGAAGAACTGCCTGGCTGCTCAAAGGACTCACCTGTCTGCTTTCTACAAAGGACTGCTGCCTTGCTGTTGCCCTGCTGCCTGGCTGAACTCTTGTCTGGCTGTGAAAGTGCTCTCCAAGGGCTTGGATAGAGCTTGCCTCCTGTTCCTTGAAGTCTCAGGGCCAAAAAGACTTCTCTCTTTTACTTGGACGCTCTGTGCGCCGAAAATTTCGACGCACAGCTTGTTCGGCGGCGAGAACAACGCTGCACACCGACGCTGATCGACGCGACGCTCATGGGACGATCGAAAATCCGACGCACGGCCTCGCAAGGACAACGCCGCCCGACCTCTAGAGGAGAAATCGACGCGACGCCTGCCGTGAGATCGTAATTTCAACGCGCAGCCCCGCAGATCGACATCCGGAGGAGAAATCGACACGACGCCTGCCGTGAGATCGTAATTTCAACACGCAGCCCCGCAGATCGACATCCAGAGGAGAAATCGCTGCGACGCCTGCCGTGAGATCGTAATTTCGACGCGCAGCCCCGCAGACCGACACGCAGCCGGAGAACAAGCAGGAAAATCCACGCACAGACCCGGGACATCTGGTAATCCCCGCGATCCACAGAAAGAGACAGTCCGCGCGCCGGAAAACGACGCCGGCCTCCCCGCGTGGAAAATAACGACGCAAGTCCGTGTGTGCTGGGGAGAAATCGACGCACACACCCTTTTTCCGCGCACCTCTTCTCTTGTGGCCCTCTGAGGAGATTTTTCCACGCTAAACCAGGTACTTGTGCTTGAAAGAGACTTTGTTAATATTCTAAAGACTTAAGACACTTTATATCACTTTTCAGTGATATCTTTACAAATTCGTATTGCAACTTTGATCATTTTGACCTGAAGATACCCAGATAAATATTATATATTTTTCTAAATACTGTGTGGTGTATTTTTGGGGTGTTATGCTATGGTGTTGTATGATTTATTGCACAAATGCTTTACACATTGCCTTCTAAGTTAAGCCTGTCTGCTCGTGCCAAGCTACCGGAGGGTGAGCACAGGCTGATTTTGGATTGTGTGTGACTTACCCTGACTAGAGTGAGGGTTCTTGCTTGGACAGAGGGCAACCTGATGCCAACCAAAAACCCCATTTCTTACATCTACCTTCCTACATCAATAGATACAGAAAAAGGCAGTAAGGAATTTCATCAGCAGTGAGCCTCCCAGCCCCTCTCTCTTTCTCTCTCTCTGTCATGTTCCTCTTTCCTGTTTGGCTTCTCAGACCACCACCTGTGGGGGGTTTTGAGCTGTTTGATGGAGAAAGGCTAGGGTGGTGTCTTTTGGTATAATGAGAATGAGTAACTTGAGGAAGCACTTGGTTGGATGTGTTTATCCAATGATCCATTGATTTGGGTTGTCAAGATATAATTTATTGATCTCATTCTCAGATGATTAGGAGTGTCTAAGATGAAGCAGAGTATTGTCTTTGTACTGCTTGATACCCATGCTGCCCCCTTTACTACTGGCCCCGGGTGTGGTATTCAGCCCATCAACCCATTGAGTAGTTTTGCAACCTGTATTATAGGAATTATGATGGTCCTGCATGATTGATCAACTTTCCCTGCAACTGCTCCTTAGGAAATGGGCTGGTGCATATGAGAATAAAAGTTTCATGATTCAATTCAGGCCACTCGAACAGGAGAAGATGAAAAACAACTGTAAGTGCACTGAAAGATCAGGTGCTCAACTAAGTCAGAAAACGTTAGTACTGTCAGGCAGACAGGTTGTCTCTGACACGAGAAATAACCACCTCAAAGGTCAAAATAATAATTTCATGCCAGCACCTGTACCTATTTACTATACTTCATACTAGGCAGGAAGGTGGTTAGGAAGCCAAGGCTGATTGCTCAGTTGTTCAGTTGGGGCAAATCAGGAATGGGAACGAAGGAGTGCACCACCCATGCAGAACTATACAAAGTAGCTTCTAGGAGTGGACATTCAGGGAGAGTCTGTGCACACTGCAGATGCCCAAAAGGTGCACAGAACATTGCATCTAGTCATGGTCAATTTAATGAAAGTGAGGGTTTGAGCAGCATTATTGTACTTTTTTTTACATTTGTTGATGCAAAAAAAGCTTCAAACACAGGTGTCTTTTGACTGTAGCACTGTTTCATGTCTAAAGGAAGTTGACAACATTTCAAAATGGAAGCTAGAAAAACAGCAATATTTAAAGAAAAGAAAGCAACAGGAAATGTCTCTGGAGTCATTTTGTGGTTGAAGGAAGTTGACAAAATATCAAAAGGAAGTTTGAAAACATCAATATTTTGATGTTCAAGAGCAAGATAATTTTACTTTTAATGTGTGATCCCTTCAAAAATCTCGGGAGAGATTTTAGAAGGCTGTTTTTTGTCTTGTACGAAGCAGTACCTTCAATTTGCTGCCTTGGCTGCAGCTTTAGCAGTGCTATTTTGAGATATAGGGTGATCACAAACTGCAGACGTGGTCCTTCCTGTATGCCTTTTCCTGCTTTAACTAATTGACTTTCACAGGATTGTGTGCTGCTGCAACAGAATTCAAAGCCAAAATGTCACTCTCAGATTCCATGCATCATTCAGCACCAGGTAGACAGTCCAAATATTGCATTAGATATAACAGTCTTTGTTGGAGGTGTAGTGGTCTGCTTGGCTGGGGCAGGATCCTAGCCAGGCAGAACCCACCACTCCTTTCAAGGGTGGGTGATTACACTTACTGTATTACTTGTGCTCAACCTTGGGTACCTTGGCACAGAGCAGTCAGGCTTATCAAAGAGGCAATTTATAAAGTAAAAACACATCACTTCCCTATCACAGCTGCTCTGTGTGGCACAAAGGAGACTTCACACACACTGTATGTATAAAAAGATTGTATTCAACACACACCCCGTCAACACAGTACGGGTATAATGTAACTGTGGTCCTATGCCCCATTTTCAATAGAAGTCACGATATCAGGCCCAGTTGTGTTAAACACTACTACTGTATGTACACATGAGGAAAATGCTACATTTCCTCCATGCACCCACATAAGGTGCCAAACATCAGCACAAGACCCATCCTAGAATTCCCCACAATCAGTGTACCATATAATTTTCAGGGAGCAATCCAGTTCCCAACATTAGCAGGAAAATGTACATACAAGGTTTCCAACACTTTTGCGTGGCATTCTGGCTGAAGCCAGACTGTAAGAACTTCCTGAAAGGATAAATGTGACTAGCAGCAACACGGTACTGCCTTTGCATTCACCTGCACTCACTCCCGCACATCCACTCTGCACTGCTTTGCTGGGCCACAGGTTTCATTCGCCATGTGCACACACTCACTTGTACATACTCACTCCCAGCCCCCTAATATGGTATCCTAATAACCAGATAGTGGATGTCACAATATTTTCAAGCACCCTGGGTCCCTAACCACCACTCCCCCACCAACCAGCTGCAGCTATCCCGCCCCTCCATGAACCAAAGATTGCATCAACCTTCTCCTGGTAACTATGCTTCTCATAGCTAAGTCACTGGTCTCAGGGTTTCGGGGTCAAGGTGGGAGAAAGGAAAGACAGCAGTTGGTAAACAATTAAGGTGTTCAGGCTCCACACACGAGGTTCACTCAGAGGTCTCCAAAGCACAGGTGGAGGGTCACTGGAGCCACCGTTGGACACTGAGGCACCCAGCCCCGCCAGACAGTTCAATGTTACTAAATAGTTACCAATTTCAGCACCACACCAGACCCTCCCGGACTCTCCCATAAAGGATGTAAATCCTGCATCACTCTGGGATGCCCAAAGTCTAGCACACAATGACTTGAGTCACATTAGACCATCGAGTCACACTAGGAACTTGGTTTCTGTACCTCTCTGGGAAGAGGCACACTATCTAGAACACGATGACTTGTGGTTGCACCGGACTCCCCAGTCACACACTTCAACGTAAATTCAGTTGTGCCATATGAGGCCAAGTACACCACAACTCAGGTTCCAGCCCCACCTTTGAGTGTTGCAACCAATGAACATGGCACCTCACACAATAAGCTTGCACCCGAGGCTCACACAAGAGAAATGCAACATACTTGACAGAAACGTGCCCCGCAGGGTCCTACACCAAGTGATACTGTTCACACCAACAAAATGTTTCGGTGCGCAGTAGTTCCCACAATGAAGGGCCACTCACCTGAAGTTCAGGCAGTCCTTTGCCAGCTTCACACCAGGCAATTCAGGTCTCCATACACGATACTTAGGCCACGCTACTGCTGCTACCACAAGGTGAAGTCCAGCATCTGATGTAGATGCAGCAGAGGGCACCGCTCTCCAGATATTACCGGTCATCGATGTAGGTCCCTCCCAGCAGGTCTTTGATGTCCCTGAGACCTCCTCAGAGAACGGAGGCAAGCCAACCTGCCCTTGGAGAGTTACCCTTCGGAGTGCTACACAGCAGCAAGCAATCAATCAGCCTCAGGCCAGCCTCTAAGTGGGAAGGGGAGCATGGATCCCCTCCTCAGACAGTTATCCTCCGGGACACATCAGAATTATGTGGCAGTGTGCCCACAAGGTCAAGCAGCACCAGTCCCGCATCACCGTAAAGGTTACTCTGCCTTGTAGACATTGAGTACCCCTAGTTATACTAGATGGTTCCTTTGACGTTGGGGAGGTTCAAAGGGTTCTCCTTTGAACCATAGATGTCCCCTTAAATTTCCTCCCTGTCCACCCTGAGGCTCTGAAATGCAGATTTTCATCTTTAGCGGGGCCATGCCCCTGCTTTGAGAGTCCAAGTGTCAAATGCCTCTCTCCCCAACTTATCTATCCAGGCCCCAAATGGCAGGGATCTGTCATTCTGGATGCCCAAGTTTTATAGCGGTCACTTGGGGAATGCACAGATCTGCTCTACCCCCTTGACCCGTAGAATGAAGCTGAATTTACGAGGCACCTGAACCAGTTCAGCACCTAGAAATGCCCACTTTCTAAAAGTGTCATTTCTAGGGCATCATTGACACCTTTCCCCTCAGAGGGGGGTTCGTCATTCTGAACTCAACAATACTAAACATCATGAGGCTGCTCCCCTGGCGCACAGCCATGCCTGCTGGGGCATGTGGGACACTTTCTTTAAAGTCATCACAAAGGAGCAAGTGTGCCAATACTGGCCTGGTTTATCAGTCTCAGTTCCTATCTTAGACTACCCTTGCGCAAATGTGCACACCCTGACAAGCAATGCCTGCTCCAGTACCTATATAGGAAAATCATTAGTGTGCAAGCTGCACACCCTGGCGAGTGTTACTTTTAGGTGGATGGAAGGATGGTGTAAGCACTTTCACACTGTAGTTCCAGTGGGGAAGTGTCCAGGGACTGTTGGTCCTTTGCAAGAACCACCAAAATCATCTTAGAGCAAAGCAAAAGATTTGGAGGAACCACTACCTCCACGTGTCATGCCTAACAGTCTTTCTCACTGATGTATTAGAGGTAGCTGCCATAGCTCAGAACCTGGAGATCCTTACACTACTAGAAGACACCTAGGTTGACATAGGGCTGAATGTTAAATTGGTTGCAAAAACTCTGCAGATTAGACTCCATCCAAGACTATTTGTGAGATGTTTTAGCGTTCAGCACCATAAAAGAGTCATAATACTTAACAGTTTAGAAGCATTTGTAAGCACTCATTTATTACGTAGCACCTTCAGTGCAACAAAGTGCAAGAAGATGTAGTGGTAATTGGCCCCAAATCTAACCCAAATTGATGATTAAAAAAGCAATTGAAATAAATTACAATTGACATTGCTTTTACATAGTGTCTACTACACCTGACAAGGTGTGAGAGTGCTTTACAGTGAGTAGCATGCTACCCAAGTGCACAAAGTTGGCGGTCAGTCCATTGGTTATTGGGGTTAGTCTTATATGATATAGGAAAACCATTCCATGCATTTGCCCCAGTTTCCTTGGGCTACATTAATTACTTAGGTGTTTTCATCAGAGGGGGCTATGTGAGAAGCAGATATTTGCTGGAAATAACAGATTTTGTTAGGTGGCAGGGCTATACTTTCACAAAAAGAGATTAAAACAGAAAGCATGAGATTTAGGGTAGTTTAAATACAAAAAAGATCGGCATAAGGTAGACGAAGGGAAGAGGTACACTCAAAATAAATAAGAGAGGGAAAACGTTAAAGTTGAATGACCAAGGTCAAATTTTCATGAAGGATTTTACGGAATATGGCAAGTGGAGATAGTTTGCGATAGCATGCAATCTATACCTATAGTTTTACACTGTGCTCTGTATGGATGGGGCTCCTACCAGTCATTCTCTAGAGACACTTTAACTCTTAGAGTGGTGGCCGATAGTTTACTCTTTACAAAAAGCAATACCAACCGTTGTTGAGTTCTCTTTGTGAGTGACCATCAGGCAGTGTGATATTTAAGCACACCCCAGGGCTCATATTTTCAATATCTATACCACCATTGCCTCACTGTATGCAATGCAAGCAAGGCTTTCAACCCAGAAAAAGCTCTGTGTGTACCTACAACAGCAGTATATTCAATACTAAAAAGTACTATTACAGTTTATGTAAATGATTTTACACCAATAATAAACTAAGCATGTGATATAAACATATCTTCTGTAAACATCTGCCAACTTAAAATGTAGTAAGACAGTTGATACACACGTTGCAGCAATCATAAACAGATAACTCAGTGCATGTTTATCTTTAACATTCACTATGTGGTGCGGAAGGGTTGATCCCCTGTGCCCAGCAGTCCACACAGAACGGATAACATGCTCTGCAGAATGGATATGTCTGTGGTCATTTTGCGTAGCCATCACACATTTGTTTTCGCTTTGCTGAGCAGTGGGCAGGACACTTGCCAAGTGTTCTAGGCTTTGCTGGTGCTCTTAGGCTTCCACTGGAAGCTGACTCGATGGCTGCTGAGCTCTGAAATGTTGGAAGGGCTCGGGACTAGTCAGTAAAGCTGGTACGAGCAAGCCTTCTGGTAAACTTGAAGAACAGCTGCAGCTGATGGAAGTTACTACATGCTAGAAAATACATGTTCCCTTATTTTGTCAGTGACCGGGGTTGTCAAGCTGACCTTTACACCCAAATTAATGGCCCTGTCCCCGGAGGCCTACTCACTCTTAGGAACCGTGTTGAGTTTTAAAAGATAGCCCAGAGAGGCAGCCCCTAGTAATGATTTAGAATTGGACCTGTTAAATGCTGAAATAAATGCACAGTGGTACACAGCATCATTCCTGAGATCTGCATAGCTTCCCTACATTCAGGATGTCTTTCTTTGTCTAATATGTTACGACCAAGTGTCAGAAAAAATGGCACGATTTTGAGGGAACAAATTTATTGTGAAATGCTGCAGCAGAGGGGGCAAAAAGTGGTCGTAGTAAAGCAATTACTTTTATGCCCCACCACCTTCAAAAGTCACAGGCTGTTACTGAACTAGAGGGCTCTTACATTCGTACAATTTTCGTTCACATAATATTGCGACATTTCTGCAAAATTATGTGACATTACGAATAATCATGTAAAACGCAAATTCATTACTTGCCAAAATATTTTAGTGAAAAATGCATGGTTGCATCAATTTCGATACAAGGAGCCTGAAAATATAGAACGGGAAATATAAATTCTGTGCTTGCGTAATAGTTGGTCGTATCATTCCTGTGCTTCTGTGCTACAACATAATCACTCAATGTGAAATAATGATGTACTTTCACCAAACAAGCATACTGCACAGTAATGTTTCGCTTCCTGATCTAGGAATTGCTTGAAAGGAAAATAGTTTATTTCATCAATGTAGTGTGTATTTGAAGACACAACTATATCAAGAAATAAAGGGAAGCAGCATCAACAACTAAGGCTAAACAACGGGATGCCTTTAAAACGAAGGCTTTACAGTGAAAAAACATTTACCTCAAACAAAGGTACTGTGCATAATGCAGCACTAGTTGAGCTGGTTTGCCACTTATAGCCCTCTCCCTTTTTTAGGTCGAGCCTAGGTAGCATGCAAGCGCTGTCTCTCCACATGTTGTAATCTACATCTGTGGGCTTGCAATACGAGGATCTCATGCCCATCATTTTAATTCGGTCCTTGGCCTGCTTTTCAAAATTCCCTTGATTTCGTAGGTAAATGCTTTCCGTTTGTCCCGCCTTGAGGCTGCTTTGTTACCGCCTTTGAGATGGTCCCCGTTACATGGATTATTGCATGATTGGCCATATACCTTGGTGTGGTGCACTGCTTTTTCCTTTTGCCTCACCGATGCATGGCTGCATGTTGTTTCTTCCTCTTCCTTGTTTTGGGAATTCCGCTGTTTCTTTGTGGTGTCTGTGCACAGAGGATGAACGCTAGGGGGGTGTTCTTTTTTATTTGTTTAGTAAGTTTTCTTTAATGTTCATATAGCGCAAACTTGATTGGAGGAGCGCTTTACGTTAGGTAGTGAAGTTTCATATAGTGCAAACTTGATCGGAGGAGTGCTTTACATGACTATGTGAAGTTTCGTATATTACAACCTTGATCTGAGGAGTGATATGCATGAATACCGCTTAACAAGTTTAGCTGTTGAAAAATATACAACCTGGAACATTTACAACAGAAAAAAACACAAAAATCCTCAAACTGGCTCTCATGGCACAGCAGGAGAGCCGATCCTACCATGCTCAATGTACTTGGGAAATTTGAATCATAATACTTTGCGGGGCATTTTCCATCAAAACGTTCAGCATGAGACACTCTTTCTGACTAGGTCGTCTATGGGTCCCCACACTAGGTTGAGAGGGAACCCAAAATAGTAACCTTTCACACCATTCAATGTCTTTTTAAGCTCTCTCATGGCTGCAATTTTTGTTCTACAGCTTGGAACAGTTTGTGTTTTAGGGGGCTTATTTGTAATAGTATTGCAGTAGGCCTGCTAGGCATGAAAATGTGTACAGCACATTTCCCTTTAGGGACTACATACATGGTTACAGTGCATTACTTTCTGCCATTCTGTTTTCATGTCGTTATGCCAAGGGACTGACCACATGCTATTTTTATTATGGTGTCGTATAGGGGCTTTTTTGAGCATTGCAGTCAATATACTACAATATTCGATGCACTCTAAAACTCATCCATTAATGCTTTGTGGACATTCTATTTACAAAACATTTTTGCCCGTAACTTACTGCACTATTTGCTCTTTCTGTCTAGGTCATCTCTGGGTCCCCCTACCAGGTCAGGGGAACCCAAAATATTAATATAAAAATATAATAAATAATGGCAATATTTTCTTTTTTACTGCATATAAAGGAAGAAGATAAATGGAAGTAGTTTAGTCATATTCAGGGACACTGGAACTATCTGGCAGAGAGGACCAAAATATGCAACTGGGTTGACCAATTTATGTGGCAAGAAAACTCCAGTTAAGCATTTTCAATGCCAATAGTTCTAACTCAAGCAAATGCAAGACCTATTACATTGCAAATGCTTGTTATTTTTGCCTACACATATCCTTCTACACCTTAGTACATAAAAAGACTGTAAAGTTTCCTGTTCATGATTTTTAACACTATTTATAACACTATCCTAAAACGTCAGCAGTGCAGAACGTAAAACGCAGCTGGGATATGTAAACATCATCTTTCCACCATCGTCCATATTACAAGGGATGTTTTATGCACATTAATACGTAGGAAATAGTGTATTACTCCAGTTGTATTCACTAGTTTCACCTCAATCTTAATAGTCATAATTACCTTGAGTACTAAAAATAAAAATGAGTTTTAATAAATGAATGGCTCATTGTGCGGATATCTATGTTTCCTTTACTAGCAGTCCTGGATCTATAAAATAAATGAAAATATTACAGCTTTCTCCAATACTTAGTACACAAATTTGAGGGTAGTTAATTATAAAAGGACTGACTTGTTCTTCAATAACCCACATCTCAATCATTAAATTATTTATAAATGAAGTAGTGAAATACCGGGCACTATGGGGCATTCCATGGATGAAAGGGCATTGACTCCTGGACATTCATTTTCTCCACAGCATGGAGGGGAGAGAGTGCAGGGAAATGTAGAGTTCTAATTTACAACATATTAATCACAATAATCGCTGCAAGGAAGTAAACATGCTGCATAAGACGTGTTCTAATGCTATCAAAGTTTCCTTGGCAGAGGCTGCCATTTCAATGACCAGTAATCTGGTGAGAACTTCTTTTCTGATTTCTTCTTTACAAAGGTTTAAAATGTGCACAGTTCGTATCTGAATGGGTGAGAAATTTGAGCACAATATGGAGTCCCCTAGACTTAGACTTTGAAGAGCAGGGAAAGTACTTAAAATAGAGATCATGCTACTTATAGGGACAGTTAGTTCTTTATATGAGTAGATTAAGATAAATCAATCAGTAGGTTTGTAAAGTGCTACTTGTCATCAGTGAGAATATCCAGCCCCTGGCAGGGTCCAGTTGATTAGCCAAATAGCCAGGTCTTCAGGGACTTTCAGAATTTTGTCAGTGATGCGGAGGTCTGTAGATGAAAGGGTAGCTTGTTCCATTTCTTCGCTGCCAAGTAGGAGAAGGAGAGACATCCACATCTGCGATGTCAGATGCTGGAAGTGAGGGTTAGAGAAAGGGACGCAGAGTGAAGGTGCCTTGTGGGCTGATGGAAGTCCATGGGGTAGTAGAAATAGGCCGGTCCGCAGTTGTATAGGGCCTTGTATGCATGGGTCAGGACCTTGAACTAGTATCTTTTCTATACAAGGAGCCAGTGGAGTCCTGTGAGATAGGGGTTGATGTGGGTTCAGCTAGGGAGATCCAGGACGAGTCTGGCTGCAGCGTTCTGTATGGTCTGTAGTCATTGGAGGATGTGAGCTGCAATCCCTGCATAGGGAGCATTACTGTAGTCCAGTTAGCTGGAGATGAGGGACTGGGTGATGGTGCATCTGGGGTAGCCATTTGAGTATCTTATAAAGAATGAGAAGGATGAAGAAGGAGAAGGAGGCAACAGAGTTGACCTGAGTCATCATGATTAACTTGCTGTCCACAATGATGCCTAGGTTCCTAGCATGGTCAGTGGAAGTAGGTATGAGGTCCACCAGGATGTGTCCTATGGGGATCTTTTGTTTCTAAAAACCCATTCATCTGTCTTCTTCGTGTTGAGCTTCAAGCAGTTGTCGTTCGTCCAATTGGCGACATCTGTCTTGGAATTGTGGAAGTTGAACCTGGTGTTGGCGGTGTCTGTGGAGAGGGATGGGATGAATTGTGTGTCATCCACATTGGATATGTTGTTGAGGCTGTAAGTTTTGGCGATGCTTGCCAGAGGGGTCAGATATGTGTTGAAGAGTGTGGTGCTGAGCAAGGATCCTTGGCAGTACTCCACAGATGATTTAGTTGGGTTTGGAGGTGAAGTGGGGGAGGCAGCCTTTTTGCACTTTTCTGGTGAGGACAGACGCAGTTCATCTGAGGGCAGCTCCTTCGATGCCTATGTTGTGCGGCCTTGTGATGAATGTGTGGTGAGAAATTGTAATGAAGGCTGCCACAAGGTCTAGGAGGATCAGAGCCGCAAAATCTCCTCGGTTGAATAGGGCTCAGATGTCCTCCGTAGCTGCAGTGAGGGATGTCATGGTGTTGTGGTTGCTGAAGAATCGAGATTGGGAAGAGACGAGTAGGAGGTTCCATTCCTGAATTGAGGAGAGTTGTTGGTTGATGTCTTTTTCAAATACTTTGACTGGGAATAGGTGCAGGGAGATCAGTCGGTATTAGTTGAGTTCACAGGAGTCTGCTGATGGTTTCTTTAGTAGGGTGTTGATTTCTGCATGTTTCCAGTTCTCTGGGAAGGCATCCATGGCAATTGAGGTAGTGAGTGCATGACTGATTCTGGCTTCGCCTAGGTTGAAGATGTTGTAATGGCATCGGTTGATTGGGCCCCCCCGAGTAGACCGAGTTCATGATGGAGGTGGTATCCTGTGCAGCGAACTGTCTCCTTTTGGTTAGTTTGATGTTTGCGGTGGTAGTGGGGTCGTTGTGTTGCTTGAAGAAGTCAGTGCCCTTTTGCTGGTGGTTTGAAGTTTCTGTAGATGTTAGTGATCTTGTTGTGGGTGAAGTTTGCAAGGTTGTTGCAGAGTTCCTGTGAGAGGGTAATGTTGTTTGTTGCAACAGAGGGGTTGGAGATTCTTCGATGATGGTGAAGAGTTCTTTGTTGTTATTGGAGCTTAATTTGAGGCATGAGGCTAAGGCCTTTTTCTTCTATTCTCTAAGCTGTCTGTGGTAGAGGTTGAGGGCTGTCTTGAAGGCAGTCTTGTCAGTTGTGTCCTTAATGGTGTGCCATTTCTTTTCCATTTGTTTCCAGCAGTTCTGAGGTCTTCAGTGTAACAGTTAGCCTGCTTGGTGTACCTTCTGTGGGTGTAATTTCCGATAGGAGCAACCCTGTTGGTGCAGTTGGTGATCCAATTGTTGAAGTCTCTGACGTTCTGGTCTAGGTTGTTGGAGGAGATGGGATGGTTGATGTTGAGAGCATTGATCCATGTGTCCTTTGAAACTTTGCTCTAGCTGCAGTAGGGAGCGTTGGGCTGATTGGGGACAGAGTACTGTGAGCTGGTGATGTTAAAGTGGACGATGGAGTGGTCCAGGTGAGTTCCGTGGTGTGCCTGTACCTGATGCGGACACTCGAGGTGAAGATGGGGTCTAGCATGTGCTCTACGGTGTGCATGGGGTCATGGACTAGTTGGGTGAGTCTGATTTTGCTGTTGAGAAGAGTGGTGGTGTTGATATAATTGCGGTTATCGAGAGAAAGTTGAGGTTGCAGAGGAAAATGTAGTTGTTGCAGGCTATGGCAAGGGGACGTTGAAGTTGGTGATGAAGTTGCAAAAGGTTGGACCTCATTCTGGAGGACAGTAGGCGAGTTTGAAAGTTGCATGTTTTAGTGATTAAATAAAGAAGGTGGGGATGTTTCTGATGGAGACAGGAAGTAAACTCCAAATCCTCAATGCACTGGTATAACAATGACATTTTGGAAGAGATGTATGTGAAACATGAATTAAGGCCTTGTTTTTTGACGGATGGAATACTCCATCACAAACTTGGCAGATATCCCGTTAACCATACTATAACCTATGGTGATATGATACAGCGGCCATGATATCTGTCAAATATTGATGGAGTATCACATCTTCCAAATTTTAAATAATGCCATTGACTTTTTCTTTTAAATAATTTATGAACTCTCAGTTATCTTAAACGTTTATACTAGGTATATAGGAATATTTCATGTTTGTGCATACTATATTATGCAAAGCATTTTCAGTGAACATTAAACTTTAATTGTAGACCATTTGAGCGTAGAAGAGACATCAGTAATGTGATAGTATATTTTTGGATTTGGTTCACCGTCAAGAATTGCTATTTGAATGAAAAGGTATATTTTAAAGAGTCCAACAACAAAAACACTTCGGTAACCAAGAAAAGAGGTGACTAGGACTAGGTTCAGATAACATTTCAGAATCCTGGTGATCTGCAAGTAAAATCTTGCTTGTTTGATTAGTGGCAAAGTGAAAGCAGTGGAGGCTCTCATTCAATGAGAAGCCAAGGATTTTTTTCTACATGTCTGCTTTCAGAGAGAGGCCAGCACCTTTTGCTGAATTAGTTCAAGGGTATGTCATGGTAATATTGGTAAGGGTAAATGGTAGAACCAAAGTCAATTTTTAATCTTAGTCATAGTGGTGTGTTTTTCTCACTCATTTGAATAAGAAACTACTCAGTTTACCAGGGTCTAGGGCTGAATTGCACAAAGAAGAGTGTGTAAATATCCTCAACCATCTTATTTATGCCTGGATTGCTGGCATTGTGGTGCAATGTGATGGACAAATGTGCTCTTTAGTGACCTCTTAACATGACAATGAACAACCAAACAGGGTTCTGTTATTTCAACTATTAGTATAGTCAGTGTACTTCTCTTTTGTGCCATTCCCTAGACATATATTTATTTCTATGCTTATTCATGGTTGAGTATTAGGACTTCCCCAGTGCATTTTTAGTTTTGTTCCTCAATTGGGCCCAATATATTAAATAGCAATTTTCCAATAGGTTAGCTGGTCAGTGTCAAACGAATATCTAACAATATACTAAGTGCAAAACACACACCTAATAATTACCTTTCTCGTCTTATTGCACTGACAATACATTTAGCTGAATCTAAACTACTTAATGTTGACAGTGTGAGAGATATTTGCAGGCAGACTTTAGACTCTGGTTTTGCTACTTGACAACACTCGTGCATTGAAACAAATTGATAGACTATTACATTGATTTCCTAATTAATAAGCCCCATAGTGAAAATATCAATATCATCACATTGGCCTAGTTGACAATTTTGCTTGAGAGAAAACGTAATTGGACTCAGTATACACATATGACAGCTGTCAGTTTCTTTGTGACATTCATACTGCCCTTGAAAGAAATATTTGCTGGCAATGCCTCATTGTAATTCTTCTGATTAACTCAGGTTTAGAGTTCATTCAGTCTCACTAGTTTCTTGAGTCCCATGACTCTTTTGAGCGTTCTACACTAAAGACAGCTTTTCATGTCTCAAACTGCTGAAGACAAGGCTGGAGCCCTTGTTACTTCCCTGTCAAGAACCCCAGTGTCACAATCTGAACCATATGGAATTAAAAGTTGTGTGGCATTAAAATCCCCATCCGTCTAGCTGTGCTTACTGAATGCTGCACAGTACCTGAAGTGCATCTCTGATCCACAAGTATGTCAACAAAACACTTTGTAAATGTTCTTACAACTGCAACACAGTCATACTGTAATCACCCTCAACCCTGTTACATTTTGGCTGCTACAAGGTGTTTCTGCTTAATGGACACACACCGCCCAGCAATAGTTCAGTCATGTAGGGGCTGTACCAACCATCCTTGTTGGACTTGCTATCTCTGCAGGGTCATCTCCAAACTTTTTGTCTTCACCCTCCTTTTTGCTAAGCCCATTTTTGTTGGCTATATGACTCTGTGCACTTTACTACAGCCAATGTGTGCAAATGTGTTTGTGCTTTCTTCTTTAAACATGGTAAAACTGGCTTATTCCCAATTGGCACATTTATGTTACTTGTAAGTTCCTAGTTAAGTGGTACTACAGGTACCCAGGACCTGTAAATTAAATACTACTAGTGGGACGGAAGTGCTTATTGTGCGACTCACTTCAGCAGCCTTTTTAAACAAACATGTCTCAGGTCTACCATTGCAGCTGGTGTGCAGTTCTAAACTGCCATTTCGACCTGGCAAAATAAACGTTTTGTGAGGCCTCAACTTTCCTTTTTTAATGCATATCAGTCAGCCCAAGAATTGGCCCTAGACATCTCTTAGGGCAGAGAAGAGTGTATTTAAAAAGTTGAATATATACTTGTAGGGGAAAGTTCTCAAATTCGTTTTTCACTGTTCTCTGCCATAGGATAAACTTGGGTTAGCTTCCTACATTTTGTAAATGATACCCTTTGTTTGAGAAGAGGTCAAATGTTGTGTTTGGTCTCTAATGAATTGTAGTGTAAAACTCTCTTTAACTGTAACATTGAGTTTGACTTACAATTCTGAAAATCCCATTTTTAGAAGGTTACCATTTTCTTGTCCTGACCAATTGCTTCCTGTATCCTAGGTTACATGATGATGTGTAGTTGGCAGTTGACCTTTGTATATTTCCCTAAGACAGTGATTCAAAGAGGTCAAAATAGTTTCTCCCACTTCAAAGCTAGCACCAGGTATAATTATTGGACCCTGAGAATGGCTAATCAGAACAAATATGGACCTTTAGATACTACAGAAGAAGGACTGTGATGCTGTCAGAGAACTGTCCTGATGCTTGAGGCCCGTTGCAGAAGAAGAATGGACATACTCCCTCCATCCCAGGCTACCTGAACAATTCCAAGTGTCGAATAGGTGACCTCCTTTCTGAGCTACAGGGATACATCAAGCTCAAGAGGCCACAGTGCAACTGCCCAGCAGTCCTGCTACAATTGGACTTGCCTGGAATTCCCTGAGCCCTGTTGGCCTTTTCAAGAGGAAGTCCTTGATCCCCAAGTGATGCCTCCCCAGATCCTGGACCCTTAGTTGTCATCAGAGTGCACTCCTCTGGACACAAAGGATAAATCATGAAGTTTTTAGCTCTTTGTGACTGTGAATAGGCCTGTTCACACCAAGATTCTGCTGCCTGCAATGGCAGCAAACACAAAACTCCAGTGAACCTGGTTCTTTGCACTACACTCCTGTAATGACTGGCAATGTGAGAACTGCACTTCACTACAGCATCCACAGCTTGTGGTGACCACCAGTGCAAAGCTCCAGCAATGACCATCTTCAACACCCAACAGGATCTTCATGCTACCGCGGTGACCATCTGTGACACTCTTTCTGCTCCTCGTGGCCTTCTCCACTGTGAACTGGACTCTCCACGACAGATTTTGAGAGGTAATTTTTTCTGTGGGACTAGCCCAGGCCTTCGATCCAGACTGCTGTCTATCATGGTCGGCCTGAATTTGTTACTTTCCCAAGTCTATCACACATGAGTAGCATTTTGTGCTTATATGCACTATACTTACCAACATTTTTGAAATTGCATGTCCCTAGTTCTCCCGATTGGACTTTGGTCATTTTGGTGTCAAATCATTTAATAAACTTTACTGTTTTATTTTTAATTCATGTGGGAATTTTGTTGTGATGTGTTTTCACTTTATTACTGTTTGTGTGTTGCATAAATACTTTACACATTGCCTCTAAGTTAAGCCTGGTTGCTTTTGTGCCAAGCTACCAGAGGGTAAAGCACAGGATAATTTAGTAACCCTTATGGTTCACCCTGACAAGGATTGTGGTTGTTGCTTGATTAGGGTTTCATCCCCCCAACCAAAGACCCTAGTTACTCACAACAACCCTCTAATGAAGATATGCATGTGCCTAAATTCTTCCTTGAAGGGCTAACAGTGCTTAGAAGCCATACTTTTAGTGATAGCTGTGCTCAAAATAAATGCAAGGAAAATAAAAATAACAAGTGATGCTTCAGTGAAATGTTTCTCAATCAAGAGCAAACATTTGAGATTACAGCCAGGCAGTCCTGGAAAATAATACAATTATAATGACTGAACACTGCTCTGACGGCAGAGTTTGTGGAATTTAGGCACTTTGTGATACGCAGAATAGCATGGAGTTCCTGAATTCCACACTCCTGTGCGGAGCGGAGTTTGTTTGCGCTTGCAAGATAGGGTTTTGACACTCTCTCACGCGAAGACACTCCTGAGCTGCTAGTGAGCACAGTGGTGTGACTTTACGTTCACTTGTGCTGCTTCCAGCCGTGCTGGTGGCCAAAACAGGGTCACTTGCAAGTGCGATCTCACTTCTGAATTCGATTTTCAACTTCAGAGCCACTAAATCTAGTCAAAAAGAGATTTTGACCAGATTTTTTTCCCCAATGGGCCCTGCAATTTGTTTTTTTCAGATTGAGAAGCCTTTTGTTTGCATACAGGAAGGAAGTGTGTCAGAGACTCCAACTTCGTGTTCCTGTCCAGCAGGCTTCTCCCAGTGCTTTATCAATCTCCTGGTCATTTTTAACGTGGGTTCCAATCACTCTCTTTGTCTCCTGGTAATACCTTTGGGTTTCAGGACTTTTTTTGTTGAATCACACAAGTAAATTCAAAAACTTTTGTGTAAGTGTGTTGTTTGTTTGCTTGGGCATGCACGAGTATTTCCTTGTACTTTAATTTGATATTTGATTTTAAAATTGTATAGTGTTGGTTGGGCTGGAGTTGAAGAATGGGCCTAGTTATTATTTACTTTGCATTTCATATATTTTTCACCTTCTGTAAAATAAAATGTTTGCATTGCTCAGTACCTGTTCTACGTTAGTAACAATTGCAATAACAGTTTAGTATGTGGCCTACATTTCCAAAGGGCCATTTAGTCAGTAGGCCCAGTACTAGTAGTTATCAGTGCATGAAATAAATGTTACATTGGCATGTGTTTTTAAAGCTTCATTTAAGACAGGGATGGCATTGGAGTGCATTTTAAATGTTGGCTATAGTTTGCATTTCATTTTGTTTTGCAAAAAGGGTATATATTGTTGAGTGATAATATTTGATGGCATAGGAGGATGATTTGTGACCAGGTGGCTGGCAGCCATTTTATACACTCAACTACTGTCCTTTTGCTATAGGCTTGCTTGTGTTCTTCTTTGTTCTCCTTGCTTCTTCTTGTTGTTGATTGGCTAGGTGGTTGGCGTCCATTTTGTGCATGCAGCCAGTGTCCCTTTGTCATAGGCTTACTTGTTTTCTTGTTTGCCATGCCTCCTTGTTCCTTGTTGTTGTTGTTTGACCATGTGGCTGGCAGCTATTTTGTGCATACAGACAGTGTCCCTTTGCCAAAGGCTTCCATGTGTTCTTAGTTTGCCATACCTCCTTGCTCCTCTTTGTTATCTGATCATGTGGCTGGCAGTCATTTTGTGTATGCAGCCAGTGTCCCTTTGCCATAGGCTTGCACGTGGTCTTTGTTTGTCATGACTTGTTGTTATTGTTTGACCATGTGGCTGGTAGCCATTTTTGTCCATCCAGTCAGTGTCTCTTGCCATAAGCTTGCATGTGTTCTTCGTTTGCCATGCCTCCTTGCTCCTTGTTGTTGTTTGACAATGTGGCTGTCTGGCAGACATTTTGTCCATCCAGCCAGTGTCCCTTGCCATTGGCTTGCATATGTTCTTTGTTCTCCATGCCTCCGTGTTTGCCCTTGTTGTTTGACCATGTGGAAGGTGGCCATTTTGTGCATGCAGCCCGTGTCCCTTTGCTATAAACTTACATGTGTTCTTTGTTCCCCATGCCTCCTTGTTGGCAGTTTTTAACCATGTGGCTGGCATCCATTTTGTTCATCCAGACAGTGTCGTTTTGCCTTAGGCTTGCATGTATTCTTCTTTTTCTCCTTGATCCTTGTAGTTGATGTTTGACTATGTGGCTGGCAGCTATTTTGTGAATGCAGCCAGTGTCCCTTCACCATAGGCTTGCATGTGTTCTTTGTTCCCCACGCCTTCTTGTTCCTTGTTGTTATTGTTTGACCATGTGGCTGGTAGCCATTTTGCCCATCCAGCCAGTGTCCCTTGCCATAGTCTTGAATGTGTTACTTGTTTGACATGCCTCCTTGCTCCTTGTTTGACCATGTGGATGGCTGGCAGCCATTTTGTCCATCCAGCCAGTGTCACTTGCCATCAGCTTGCATGTGTTCTTTGTTCTCCATGCCTCCTCCTTGCTCCTTTTTGTTGTTTGACCATGTGGCTGGCTGGCAGCTATTTTGTGCATGCAGCCAGTGTGTTCTTGACGTAGGCTTTCATACAGACATCGTTAATTATTGATTATTTGTTTTTGAGTTTCTATTTTTTTTTTTTCTAAATTAATTTCTTTTTTTATTTTTTATTTACATTTGAATGCCATTTTTATAGTTTTACTTTTTTTTAACTTTTTTTTTAATTTTAAGATTTTTGGTATTTTCTTATTTTTTTTTATTTTTTTTATATGTTTTTATTTTTATTTAATTTCTGCATCTTGTCTTGATCCATCCATCCACATCCATATGATCCATTCCTCCATCCATCCATCCACCAAAGATTCACTGCTACACTACAGCATTCAGTTTCCTTAGGTGTAATTCCATTTTCTTCAGGACACCCTGGCTGCAGATTATGGCAGACAAATCAACAGCATAATTCATTGTGTTAATGATTATTTCATTTCCCCTGGACCACTTTGCTGACACAGGTTATTTAAAGGAATATTCCATCTACCCATGCACCTCTCTCTGACTACCCCAGGTGTCTACTTTAAAAGAGATGAAGATAAAGCAATGAGCTAGATCTGCCTGTTGTGCTGAGAGAAGACACCCAACATCACCCCCAGTACTGCCAAAATGAAGGCCTTACAGTTACTTCAGTCCATAAGCACCAAACTCTTTTGCTTGTGCATCTTAGTTCCACTGCCAATTTAGACGTTAAGATGGCCCCAAAGGAAGTTGCTCCCAAGAAAGTGGTCAGTGAGAAGAAACAGCTTTCCACCAGTGGCATGCCAACCGCAAGCTTTTTCAGAAAATGTGTGCTTGCCACACCACCCTCTAGGGAGGAACCTGGGAACAGCACTCCCACATCAACAGCACCACTCCAACCCCAGTCCAAGACCATGCTTGTCAGTGATGTAGCCCCTGCAAACATGGCAACACAAACGAGCCGTGAAGTTGAATTGGATTTGTCCCTTTCGCAAAGTAGTACCCAATCATTTCAGGGAACAGAGCAAACTGCACAACAGCTGTAGCTAGATCTTACCGAAGTTGAAGCAGAAGAGGAGGTCGAGCTTCCTGCTGGGGGAAAAAAACACTTCTTTTAGAATCAATGGCTCCCAGACATCCAGCAAGAAAAAGGAAGGGTACCACTTCACCATCATCTCCGGGCACCAATTGTGATGACGATGGACATGGAATGATCCCTGGCAGAGTCTTGGAGATGCCAGGAGAGGAAAGGGAAAAGGAAACTTCCATTAAGCCTGAGAATCAGGGAAGATGATGACAAACCAGTCATTGTGGAAGAAGGCACAGAGGAGTCCGACATTACTATCCAGCCTGCTCTGAGTGATGTAGCACAGGCAGCATTGCCAGCTCCCATATTTGTAAGGCCCCAGCAGAGACCTGCACCAACCCATACTCAGTAGAAGTATGCACCACCACCACAGAGAGGCAATCGACACACCCATCTACATCCAAGTCTTCTTCATAGATTGGAAGTGGCCCAATAAGAAAGTTCTCACCAGTACTCATTTGCCAGACAAGTTTTCGTCGAGGTAAGCCAGGTTCACTTTAGGGTACTGGAGGTCACATGACTCATATGAAAAAACATCACACAATCCGGTGAGAGTAGCACCTTAAAAAAATGGCTCAACATGGTTTCAGTGGTGAAGGTGAGGAGAGCCAGGAAGCATCAGCTATATCTGGTCAAATCACAGTGAAAGGTGAAGAAGTAGAGGGTGACATCCTCATGCAAAGCAGCTCTGTTCCCAGCAGTACATCAGAATCATCCGCCTCAGCAACCCCATAATGGCACAGGAAGAGCCAAATGGAGACACCACAGCATATGGTGACTGCGCCACAACACACATTGAATCTACTGCCACCTACATCTCAAAAGTAACCTATATCAGTGGCCCCCCAAAAGGAGAAAATCCAGGCTACACTTAGGAGCATGTTTAGGCAGGTAGGGCCCTATGACCGAACCACCTAATGACACATTGTACAATGGGAAGCTGGCAAAAATGTTAGTGCTGGACCTCCTCCATTTTTTGGTGGACGGAGTGAGATCCTCAGAGTTTGTGGCAGCCCTGTGTCTGAAATGGTAGCTTCCAAGTGGGACCTATTTTGTGAGAGTTGCTGTTCCAGCATTGCATCATGAGGTGCTGCAATTGGTTGGGCAAGCTTTGCAGCAAAGTGTCCTCACTATTCACCTGACAACAGACATGTGGACCAGTTGTCAGATGACTGATTACATGTACATCACTGCATACTGTATCTCTTTTGCGTGGGTAAGCAAAAGCTACAGGTCTTGGCCCTGAATACATTTTTAAGAGCATTCGACAGCATGCCGTGTTCACCATGCTGAAATCACACACAGCGGGAAACATCTTTGAGGAATTTAATATCAAGGTGTCTGAATGACTGTTACCCAGAGGTCTTCGAGTTGGATTTGTTGCTACAGACAATGGCAGTAACATAGTCAAGGCCATGGCAGACAGTGGCTGTTTCACGGTTCTGTGTTTGCTGCACTGCATGAAACCTGTTTGTGAAAGACTTTCTTAAAAAAGAAGACATAGCCAGCAACATACTGATCACCTGCAGACAAATCTGCACTTATTTCAGCCATTCTTTTAAAGCACCAAAACAGTTGTGGATTATTCAGGGTGGTAACAGAGTACTGGTTAAAGCCCTGCTACAGGAGGTGCTAACACATTGGAACTCAACCTGTTATATGTTGCAACGGTTGTTTGAGCAGTACAAACAGATGAATAACTATGTCATTCAAAGAGGAGCTGATGCAATTGGGAAAGCTATGACCATGGATGCGGACACTTGGGGTCTAGTCAAATGCCTCGCACAGATGCTGCTCCCTTTTGAGGTTTTCACATGGAAGTAAGGATGACAGTACAATGGGCCAAGCTATCCTGCTATTGCATCTGCTATAGGAGCAGCTAAAGAAGGTATCTGAAAGGTTTCCCTTTGGGTCGCGAACAAAAACCTGGAAGCACATTCCTTGGTTGAGAGTCTAAGCTATCGCTTGACCTGTAATGCAAGGCTGCAAATTGACATAATATCATCCAAAAAGTACATCTGTGCCACCCTACTTGACCTCACTACAAAAAATTCTTTCCACTTCCATTCCTTTTTCTGAAGGGGGTGTTTCATTTTACAAGAGGTGGATTGTTGAGCAAGCAGGAGAACTGAAAGAAGAACGACTGGAACTTAGAGTCCCACTCCACAGGTCTGGGGTGCCAGCTTCAACTTCCAGAGAGGGCAGTCTTCTCTCACATCCGCCAACGCCACCAACAAGAAAACCAGTGAAAACAGAAGAATCAGACCCAACATCTGCATTGGCTTGATTTTCAAATGACAGGTCTTAATTCCAGTGCAGAGGCAAAGGGAAAAGCGGTCAAGCAGGTTGCAGCACCAATGACCATTCAGAGAATGTTTCAGGAGTATCTGGATGACCCGAAAGAGCTGTATGTGGATCAAAACCCAGTGGTGTATTGGTATGGGAAGATGCACCAATGGCCAGAGCTCAGGAGGCTGGCAATAAACTTTCTGGCTTGTCCTGTAGACCGTGTGTCGGCTGAATGTATGTTCAGTGTAGCTGGTGCAGTTGTTACAGTGAGTAGGACCAGTCTCTGGCCTCAAAATGTGGAGAGATTGACCATCATAAAAATGAACCAGCATTTTCTACCATCTGATTACACCGTTCCCAAAACACCGCAGGCGGAGGAAGATGATGATTGGTCAGACTCAAGGGTGTTAGTTGCCCAACTTCTGGGGGAACCACCAGAGTTGGAGGATGAACTCTCTTCTCAGATTGCATATGCCAGTGCCACCAAAGGACCTTTTAATCATTTCTCATTCAGCTTCTTTTTCTGTTTCTCTCTTTGCAAAAAAAACAACACATACTAGTGCAACATTATGTTTGTGTAAAATGTATTCTACACCACCATTGATTTTATAGTCACATATAAGCTCGGATTGGAGTTGGACCTGTGTGCATTGAAGAAGCCACCACATACCCTTCAGGACGTTGGAGACAGTGCTTGCCTCCCTCACATGCTATTGCCTATCCTATTTTTTACATCACCTAGCAGGGCTGCCTTAGAAGATCATTGAATAAAAGATTGCCATTGCCAATGCCTAATTCCAATGTGTGGGTACCATCAAAGAGGAGATATTTTGTGCTTGGATTGGAAGAGGTAACCACTAAGTAACTATTGAACCAATGAGTGGTGATATATTGATTGATTGTGAATTTGTGAGTGATGACTGATGTATGTGGTGGCTGCTCAATACATTTTGAACTTGTTTCTAATGATTTAAATGTTTGGAGGCTGATGGGTGATTAGTTTTTCCTGTAAATGATTGGCCTTTCAAAAGTAGTAATAATTATGTACAGGGTCTACTCCTTTTTTTCTGGTTCCTCAGAACAGACCAGCCACTTTAGTTACCAAATACAAAGCTACACATAAAATACTCCAGTTCTGTTTCTCTATTTGTTCTTCAACAGCAATGCACTTCACAGGTCTACCTTGCTTGGTTTGGGACTGGGATGGAGTTACTCTGAATCTGGTGGAGGAAGATGGAAGGACTCGGGCAGGAATACCTCAGCAGCTAGAAAGGAGAAAGTTATTGACTTCAAAGAGAATCCATGATGATGGTGAAGACTCTGAGGCCTACTATTTACTCACGCCTGTGAACTGGAAAGAGGTGTGTTGATTTGGAAATGCTGCTGAGTATGCGTTTGCTGCATTGCTAGCTCAAACATGAAACTCCTCTGATGTACTTGCTCTGCCTCTTAGTCTTCTTGGTACACTCCTGACTGCTCATGAAGCTTACCTTGGTATCTTTTTTCCTTTTCCTTTACTCTATAACACAGCTGCTGTTTTTTTTTCAATACACAGACCTTCTCCTAGTCCTCTCCTGCATGAACAAAACTTGGAGAAATGCAAGACTCAAGCTTACCTACAGGACAGGTTCAGACAGGCAGAAGAGTGATGGACATTCCAAGAAGTAGGGAAATGCATTTTCCAATTTGCCACAACAGTATCATTTTCCCTTTAAACAATCATAATTTTAAAAACTGGGTGGGTTATATTCAATCTTCCATATTTCCAAAGTAGAAGACATACCCCTCAGAATATACTATGTAAGGTCTTTCTGTGGCAGAAGGACTGTTTCCAATGCATTTACTCAACTGTGTCATACTTACTTATACCTTTGTTTCCTTCTACAACATATTGATGATGGTGTGCTGCTCAGTGCCCCAACAAATTTTGTTGTGGTTTCTTTTGTATAGTATTTGTCTTTGCCAAAACTTTCCCAAAAATCCCCTTTCCCATCCATTAATTGAGCCCCTAACCCTCTTTATCCGGGTTGTGTGATTTATTCAGGTGTGACCTAATTTTACAATATAAATGAATCACACTTGCTGGAGAGTCACTGCATGACCTTCTACCTTCTATTACCTAACCATTATTCTATACCGGACACATCAACGTCATCATTCATGCCTTGTGTGTGTGTTCTGTAAACGCTTAACCTGGTCCAACTACTTTTGAGTCTGAGCCCACTTTTTGTGACTCTATGATTTAATTTCCAAAATGTATTTTTATAGCTCCTCAACATTGCTCAGAAGAAATTGACATTGCTAGATTTTTTTATCATATGGTCTTCTTTGTTGTGTGTCTAATGCTGTCATTGTGATAGTCTGGTCTCAGTCTTTCTAAAGGTATGATACATGACCCACAAACTCGTTGTTATTTTCAATCTAGTTGGCTATGACGGATAACCCTTTAATTATTCCTGCAGTTGCAGTTCACATAGGTGGGAGTGGCACCTTCTGTCTTTCCTGTTAGTACACTAGCCTGCTACTACTACCCCTGCCACCCCCTTAAAATGCCACCTTAGGAAAAATCCTGCAGTAAGAATACTCCCACGCTTCATCTATTCAATTAAGAGAAGAACTATGGATTGAAGTGAACTTGTTTAGTTAGTAATTAACACCTACTGAAGAAGATGTTGTCTGTGTATACTGGGTTTTTGTAAGTAAAATGGGCAATGCAATCATCTCCTAGTGGTCAGTATATGGTTACAGAGGGAAATAGTGCAAGGGTATAAGTAAATTACATACACATTTTTTTTAGCAGATTAAAATAACTGGCTACAATAAAAGCAGCACAAACTAAAAATCTAAAGCACCAAAATAGAGATTGAGATGCAAATGAAGTAAAAAAAAATCTCCTTTAATTATTTACAAATAGAGAACCCTCCATGTCTACCACAACAGTCACACCCCTCTCCCCGAACAAGTAACCCCCTCCCAAAAAAGTCCAACAAAAAGTCCAAAGTCCATTCCAAATCACTCCCCACCTTCTCCACCCACAAGTCCCTCCCACCAAAACAAAAAATTAAAATAAAGAGCTTAAAAGAGGGCACTGTCAATAGGGCTCCAGAGCTGGGTAAGGCTCTGCTCAATGCTGCCAAGTCGGCTCTCCATCCAGTCCATCTGCTGCAGAATGCATCTAAGCAATGCCTGTTGCAGTGGAAGAAGCAACAGCAGGTACAGTCGGGGACCATGACTGCTGGAAGCAGCTCCGGCGATGTACTGGACAGGCAGCAGCTTCGGCCTCTTCCACTCTAGGATCACCTGCTAATCTGATTATGATTAGGAGAACCGCAGGGCCAATATTTTACCTACACATGCCTCACATAAAAAGCATTGACTGTCTGCTAGAAAAGAATTAAGGAGAATAAGACCAGACGACAAAAAACTGTGATTTGTTTTTAAAGGTGTTTCTAGTAACTAAGCAGAAACATTTCCTGGAAAAATAAAAATGAATTACTTTTCATTTACGAAGAATAAGGCATTATGCACTATGGAACACAAGTTGCTATGTCAAATGGTTGGAAGCATGCTAGCCAGCACTTTAAGTAGTTTTCTACTGTCTGCATCTCGTAAAGCTGTAGCTGACAATTAACTATCTTTAATTCCAATGTCCCTGCTCTTCCCCACATGCCTTTCACTTAGTTTAGTTTCTACCATGACTCAAAAGAGGCAGATTAATAAATAAGATATGTCACACATGTCATGTATAAAATATAAAATGCAGATATATTTATCCTGTCTGCCGTAAGTAGACGGGAGGAACAATGCACTGCACTAAAGGGAAAGGAATGGGCCACATAGGTTGTATTTGGCATGTTCGCCACAGAATATCCCCTTGGCCAAACTTGAAATCAAATCCTAGTCCAACTTTACCCACTGGTCTCTCCCACCATCACAAATTCTTTGCAACAAATTGATTTGCTGGGCAGTAGGGAAAGTAAAGAAACTTAACTTTACTGCAGAGTATGGCAGATAGAATAGGCAGTTAGGTAGAGCCTTTGCTATAGAAGAATAGAGGGGCATCACTGTTCTCTCTACAGAAGAAGAGCTCCCTTCTTTATTAATCCAAGCAATTTTTCAATCTTTTTTATTTTTCCCCTCTATCCTCCCATTGGCACCATGATTTAAGCTTTACTTTCTCTCATTCAGACTTCACCCAAATTCACAAACCTGTATCATCCATTCAGTACCCACGATATCCCCCCTTTCTTTCAATCATCCTTTCGCCTATCCATCCATTTACCCAATGCCAATACTTACCCACACATCTTTTCCTTTCTCTCTTTTCACCCATCTTTTGTTTACCTTCTGTTCTTTCACGTTTTCATCAAGCCATAAACTTTAGCATACATTATGGCCCTCATTACAACTTTGACGGGCGGCGGAGGCCGCCCGCCAAAGTTGCGCCGCAGGAATACCGCACCGCGGTCTGAAGACCGCGGCCGGCATTCTGAGTTTCCCGCTGGGCGGGCGGGCGGCCGCTTTAAGGCCGCCCGCCAGCCCAGCGGGAAACAACCTTCCCACGAGGACGCCGGCTCGGAATCGAGCCGGCGGAGTGGGAAGGTGCGACGGGTGCAGTGGCACCCGTCGCGTATTTCACTGTCTGCAATGCAGACAGTGAAATACAAAGTGGGGCCCTCTTACGGGGGCCCCTGCAGTGCCCATGCCATCGGCATGGGCACTGCAGGGGCCCACAAGGGCCCCGCGACACCCCCTACCGCCATCCTGTTCCTGGCGGGCGAACCGCCAGGAACAGGATGGCGGTAGGGGGTGTCAGAATCCCCTCGGCGGCGCAGCGAGCTGCGCCGCCTTGGAGGATTCAAAGGGGCAGCGGGAAACTGGCGGGAGACCGCCAGTTTCCCCTTTCTGACCGCGGCCAAACCGCCGCGGTCAGAATGCCCTGCGGGGCACCGCCGGCCTGTCGCCGGTGCCTCCGCGTCCAGCGGCCCTGGCGGTTACAAACCGCCAGGGTCGTAATGAGGGCCTATGTGTGCTTTTGTTGAGTTATGGATAGAAGAGGCCATAAGTAACCCAACAACCACCGTAGCTGTAATGCTGGGGGTTCATGAATCTGATCACAACACTCTTGTAGTTAGTGAGTAATATTAATTGTCAATAAGGAAGCAAAGTGACTTGCCATCGCCCATCCATGCTGCCGTATCTCCCCCTGCTTCACCTGCTCCTGCAGCAGTAGAACTTGAGCCAGCTCCACTGGTTGGTGTTGCTACAAAAACTGTATACAGTTTTTAGATGCCAGGTATACCTCCCATTCTTAAGTTTTTCAAATACAAAAAAATGCAACCACAATACATTATTACAGTTCGGCTAGCACTGCTGTATCTAATGTCTAAAATATCACTCTGGGCATTTTGTTGGAATATTAGAAAAGCCAGGTAGTCAAGTCAACCAAAAGCTGTGTGTAATAGAGGGGCAAAGGTGTAGCCTATGACTGACAACGACTCAGAATCATTGAAGAACAATGAAGGAGTGGAATACAAAATGGTCAATGAAAGACAGAAAAAAAAGATAATGCAGGGATTACAGGAATGAAATAGAACTTGGATAGGGGAGTTGGAAAAAGGTAGACAGTGTAGAAAAAGTAAACAAGGCAAAATTAAAAGTCGTCTAAATATGGTGAGTGGTAAAAGTTAGGTAAATAATAATAATAATAATAATATGATATAAGAGGACTTACTGGGATGAACTGAGCCATCAGCATCACCACAGGTGATCGGTGCCTACCCAGCTCCTGCCAGACCCACCGGTAGAGTGCCCCTCTTCTTGCCCTTGGGTGCTGATGTAAGAAATAAAGAGGATAAAAAGAAATACATTAGTGGTACCATTATTCTCCACAAAATTGTTATATGATAGGCAAATGCAATAACATTGTACTTAAATCAGATTGCGTATGTTACTATACTGGTATGATCAACTATTGTTGATTTGGCTCATAAAATACCTATTCCTAATTGCCTTAACAAAAACTACATTTGAAACTAATGCATTGCAATGAATGATCTTTCATTCTGTTCTAATTTCTCAAGTCCCTTGATAGACCAGCTCAGTCTCCCTTTTTTGCAATTCATGCATACTTGCATCACTCTGAAATTGCTTGGGGCTGTATGAGCTACATAAAGTCAGAGACATCAATAATTCACTATGGAGACATGAGGACATAGGAGTCTGCGTTGCAATGGCTTCTTAAATAATCATCCAAAAGCGAGTGGCTATAATGTATCCCCAAGCACCTGCCTAGCTCTAACTGGATTGCATAATAAATAATATTCTTAATGAAAATGAAACACAACTTACCTCTCAGTGGAGGCTATTCAGAAAAAAAGTTAGCGTTGAGGAAAACAAACACAATAAAAATATAAAACTCGCCAAGCCCCGGGATCTCAATGCCTAGAAGGTTGAACAGGTCCTGCTTGCAGTCAATTATATCTGCCCAACAGTGTGTTAGCTGTTGTGTGGTGAGCTGAAACTGGCTGGTGGCCCTGACCAACTGGCACACCCTAGCCCAACACTGCTGACGCTCCCCTAGGGGGTAACCACTTCCAGTCCTGCCGCCTGCTGCCTCCATGGAGGGGAGGTGGTGCTGCACATAAAAGACTGGAGCTGCCACCATCCACATGCTAAAGATTGGTCAGAGGCGGCTCCCCTAGATGGCGATATGGCCGACAAGGTAGGCGGCAGTTGTTACCCTGCTCTGCCATGATGCTGGATGCGGTATGATAAACATGAGAAGAAAAGAATCATGAAGAAAAGGAAGGAAGGGAGAAATAAGGGAAAAATCAACAAAAATACAACGTAAAAATAATCAGACACAAAAAATACACTAATAGAATAAATAAAAATAGGGATAGATTAAGTGTAATGGTAGAGGATGCAAATATTGAGGTTTGATGAAAAAACAGGCCAAGCACCATAAACAGTGAAAAAGAAGTTGGACGCACCCATGCAAACTGTGTGGTGCCGTTCACACGCTATTTTGAACGCTAGTATGTACTTTGCATTGTGTTTGACATCAAATGCAATGCAAACAGGTGCAACAGAGAACTCCCCCTGCTCGCTGACCTCCGCATAACATGGTGGAGTTTTTTTAATCCGTTCTGTGCCTTGGACGAGATCACTTCGTCCAAGGCTACAGTTCCCGTGTGCCTTGGACGAGGTCACCTCGTCCAAGGCACACGGGAACTTGGGGGAGCGCTAGCGTGCCCCCCCTGTGCACCCCCTTCCCCGAAGGTGGGGATGGAAGGGGAAGACCTTACCCTTCCACCCCCGACCCCCCCCCCCGGCAATCCGCGCTGACGTCATCAAGTGTTGCCGGACGCGCCGGAAGCCATTTCCGTTTTGGGGGTTTTGGGGGGGGGAAAAAACAGACACGGGGGAAAGGAAAGGGTTTTTCCTTTCCCCCTGTGCCTGTTTTCACAAAATTCCTGCTCCACGATCGCGGGCAGGGCCTCTCTAGACACCAGGGAATTTTTGGGCTATGTTTCTTTTGGGGGCGAAATCCACTAGACACCAGGGAGGCTATTTTTTTACTATTTTGCCCCCCCCCTGGGGCAGATCACCAATTTTGGGCTGATCTGCCCCCAAGGGGGGGGGGCGAAATCCACTAGACACTAGGGATTTTGTTTTTATTGTTTATTTTGGGGGCAACCCCTTGGGCAAGGGTCGCTCCCCTGGGGGCTATTTTTTTTTTCTGTTTCGGCCCCCCCCCCCGATGGCAGACCAGCCATTTTTTTGGACGATCTGGCCCCCGGGGGGGTGGAAGCACACTAGGCGCCAGGGATTGTGTGGTGTGTTTTTGGGGGCACCTCTTGGGCAACAGTCGCCCCCCTAAAGTGGGGAAAGTTCGTATTGGCCATCTCTGCCCCCTTTGGGGGTAGATGGGCCTAGTTTTGTAGGCCCATCTGCCCCCAAGGAGGGCAGAAACCACCAATACGCCAGGGATTTTTTTTGTTTGTTTTGTTTTGTGCTGGGGGTGCCCCCTTTGGGAAGGGTCGCCCCCTAATGGGGGCACAGAGGTGTTGTACATTTCTGTCCCCCTTGGGGGGCAGGATCCACTTAGGTACCAGGGACCACTTCTAAGTTCTTGGTGGTGGGGTGTTTGTCAACTGGCGAAGTATTTGTATTTGTGATTATAACAATTTATTTCTTCTTTTTCTTCTAGTTCAACGCTTTTGCTTCCTTTGCTGTGGATCCTTGCGGTTTTGGCAGTAGTTGTCCTGTGGTTTGCATGGTTGCACGTTTTAGGTAAGTGAAAGCAATTTACTCCAAAGGAGTATTGTTGACATGCATGAATGACATGTTTGTAGGTGGTGTACTAAATGCAGTATTGTGTGTTTGACATTGTCCTTAGATTTGAGCACAGTGATGTTTGTGTTTTCATATGTCTAATTTGCTTTTTTCTTTTTTCTTTTTAGTGGGATATCATTGGTGATTGCTGTGTCTGTGCAGAGTAGTTGCTTGGTGAGTAGCTTTTTCAGGCAAGTAAGTGGTATAGTTTTTTGTAGTACATAACTCTTTGTGATAAAGCTACACTTTGTGTATTACTTATTTTAGAGCTAGTTGTTGTTGGCAATCCATTTGTTGTTAGTGAGGATCATGGCTAGCCGCAGAGTGACCGCTCAGCAGGTTGTTCGCATGCTCTTTGAGTAGTCTTCAGACCATGATTACGACACTGACTCTGCATCTGAGGCAGAGGAGGAAGCAGGAGATTCTGGAAGTGAGTTTTCTGTCCGAGAGTATTCTTCTGATGAGGAAGCTACTCTCAGTGCAGATAAAGGGCCTGTGTTAGAGGAGGACATTGATGTGCCAAGAGTGCAGCAGCCTGGGGCTGAAGGGTTTCCCATTAGAAGACCTGACACCTGGATTGCCCCAAACATGGAGCAGCCACAGTTACCTGCATTTACTGGTCTCCCAGGGTGTAGATTTAATATGGAAAACTTTTTGCCTGTCCATTTCTTTCACTTGTTTATGGACGATGTATTTTTGGAAGAGATTGTGGAGCCGACAAATGTGTATGCAGAGCAATATTTGCGGGACAACGCTGCCAGACTTAAGCCTCAGTCTAGAGCTACTCAGTGGGTTCCCACATATATGGAAGAGATTAAAAGGTTTTTAGGTTTTACTTTTTTGATGGGGTTGATCAGGAAGCCGTCACTGGCTTCTTATTGGTCTACTAGTCCCTTGATGGCAACCGCTATATTTCCTGCAACTATGACACGTAATCGGTATTTGCTTCTTCTTCGTATGCTGCATTTTGTAGACAATGCTTTAGCCTTGCCACAAGATCACCCTGATTGTGACTGTCTTTTTAAGATTAGGCCTGTCCTTGATCATTTTGTGGATCGGTTTTCAGAGGTCTATGTTCCAGGCAAAGAGATAAGTGTGGACGAGTCTTTGGTCCTTTTCAAGGGGCGTTTAGTTTTTAAGCAGTATATTCCTAGTAAGAGGGCACGGTATGGGATTAAATTGTATCTGCTGTCAGAAAGCAGTACAGGATATGTGTATAATTTCCGGGTCTACACTGGTAGGGATTCCAGTATTGACCCTCCCGGTTGTCCGGCCACTTTTGGAGTTAGCAAAAAAATTGTGTGGGAACTTGCTAGATGGCTGTTTAACAAAGGTCACCATTTGTACGTAGATAATTTCTACACTGGAGTGCAGTTGTTCAAGGAGTTGTTTAGAGTGGACACTGTTGCTTGTGGCACAATCCGTTCTAACCGGAAAGGCTATCCAAGGGAGCTTGTCTGTAAGAAACTTGTGAGGGGACAGTGCAGTGCCTTGCGGAATAATGAGCTGCTAGCTATGAAAGTTTCAGAGAGGAGGGATGTGTACATGCTATCGACCATCCATGATGAGAGTACTTCCCCTGTGGCTGTTTGGGATCAGGTTGCGGAAGTGCGCAAACCTGCGTGCCTTTTGGACTACAATAGGCACATGGGTGGTGTTGATAGAGTAGATCAGAGGTTGGAACTTTACACTGCTCTTCGTAAGTCTTATGTGTGGTATAAAAAGTTGGCCCTACATTTATTTCATTTGGCAACTTTTAATGCCTTTATTGTATACAAGGATTGTTCACCTGAGTCAAGGATGACATTTGTTAAATTTCAGGAGTCGGTGATAGAAAGCCTTATAGTGGTGGAACCGGCAAGAGTTCCTAGAGTAGAAGTGGTGGAGGATGTGGCTAGATTGAAAGATCGGCACTTTCCAGATCACATTCCTCCCACTCCCAAAAAAGACTTGCCCACAAAGAAATGTAGAGTATGTGCCCGGAGATTAATCCGGAGGGAGAGCCGGATGTACTGCCCAGAATGCCCTTCAAAGCCTGGGCTGTGTGTGCCCAGCTGTTATAGAAGTTACCATACCCAAAAAAACTTCTGGGAAATACCGTGAGCGTAAGCTGTCTGTTTTATATTTTCATATGTTTCACGGTTGGCATCTCTGTCATGTATTTTGTTTGAGCTTTTGTGCTTGTAGTTTTGTGCTTATTTTATAATTAGTGGTTTCTTTGTTGTTTATAAACAAAAAAAAGGGATGGCGGTGTGCATGGGGTGGCGCTTGGCTGGCGGTGTGCTTGGGGTGGGGCTTGGCTGGCGGTGTGCTTGGGGTGGCGCTTGGCTGGCGGTGTGCATAGGGTGGGGCTTGGAAGGCGGTGTGCTTGTGGTGGGGCTTGGCTGGCGGTGTGCTTGGGGTGGCGCTTGGCTGGCGGTGCCAGCCAAACGCAAGTCCACACTCCCATCAGCTGCTGTGATTCTTGTATCAGGCATGTGGGCGTATGTAAGTGATGGGCCCTTGAGTGGCGCAATCTGTCGATGTGAGTGTTGTAATGTGCTGGGCCCGTGGCTGGCGGTGTGAATGGTCTTGTGCGTGTCATGTATGAAAGGTGTGTGAATGGACTGTAAAGCGGTTGGTGCCTTGTCGCGGCTTTACAGCTCACGAGCTGTGAGTCATTGGTTCAGTTTATTGCCTTTCAGTTATTAACAGTGCATTTCATTTTTGTGAAATCTCTTGTTAATAAAATTTTATCCACTGAACCATCACTCACCCTCGTGCCAAATCCAACCAGTATGTGTAGTAAAAATGACAAAACCTGCTCCGCTGTAATCAGGCGTCGCAACACACCTATGACACGCTAGGTGCTTCGGGTGGGATCCCGATGATGAAGCATGCCACCAACTTGGTTGATGGGTGAGGGGCCTTTTTCACATAACCTAAGTGTGTTTCTTTTCACAATTTTTGTGTTTGGCACATCACGGACGTATGTGCACACATCAAAATGATATATTACCAAAATACCTGTGTTTGGGGGGGAGGGCCCACCTATGTTTTTGGTCCTGGGTGCGGCCTTCATCTAGGGAAACCTACAAAACCCAGACATTTTTTAAAACTAGACACCCCAAGGAGTCCAGGGAGGTGTGGCTTGCGTGGCTCCCCCAACATTTTCTTACCCAGACTCCTCTGTAAACCTCAAAATTTGAATAAAAAAGCATATTTTCCTGACTTTTCTTAGTAGGATCACCGCTCCAGCACAAAATTCCTACTCCCCAGTTTTCCCCTCAGTCTCCCAAGTAAAATGACACCTCACTTATGTGGGTCCCCAAAGCAGAGTCCGTCTAAAGATGTATAAAAGAATATGTCCTTATAAACTCGCTGTGCTATCCCCTCTATCTCTACAAGTTTTGGGCCTTATTCTGTTGCAGGCACCTGGCCCACCCACACAAGTGAGGTATCATTTTTATCGGGAGACTTGGGGGAACGCTGGGTGGAAGGAAATTTGTGGCTCCTCTCAGATTCCAGAACTTTCTGTCACCGAAATGAGAGGAAAAGGTGTTTTTTTGCCAACTTTTGAGGTTTGCAAAGGATTCTGGGTAACAGAACCTGGTCAGAGCCCCACAAGTCACCCCATCTTGGATTCCCCTAGGTCTCTAGTTTTCAAAAATGTACAGGTTTGGTAGGTTTCCCTAGGTGCCGGCTGAGCTACAGGCCAAAATCCACAGGTAGGCACTGTTTTCTTTCAAAAAATGGGATGTGTCCACGTTGCGCTTTGGGGCATTTCCTGTCGCGGGCGCTAGGCCTACCCACGCAAGTGAGGTATCATTTTTATCGGGAGACTTAAGGGAACGCTGGGTGGAAGGAAATTTGTGGCTCCTCTCAGATTCCAGAACTTTCTGCCACAGAAATGTGAGGAACATGTGTTTTTTAGCCAAATGTTGAGGTTTGCAAATGATTCTGGGAAACAGAACCTGGTCAGAACCCCACAAGTCACCCCATCTTGGATTCCCCTAGGTCTCTAGTTTTAAAAAATGCCCAGGTTTGGTAGGTTTCCCTAGGTGCCGGCTGAGCTAGAGGCCAAAATCTACAGGTAGGCACTTTGCAAAAAACACCTCTGTTTTCTTTCAAAAAATTGGATGTGTCCAAGTTGCGCTTTGGGGCATTTCCTGTCGCGGACGCTAGGCCTATCAACACAAGTGAGGTATCATTTTTATCGGGAGACTTGGGGGAACGCTGGGTGGAAGGAAATTTGTGGCTCCTCTCAGATTCCAGAACTTTCTGCCACAGAAATGTGAGGAACATATGTTTTTTTAGCCAAATTTTGAGGTTTGCAAAGGATTCTGGGTAACAGAACCTGGTCAGAGCCCCACAAGTCACCCCATCTTGGATTCCCCTAGGTCTCTAGCTTTAAAAAATGCACAGGTTTGGGAGGTTTCCCTAGGTGCCGGCTGAGCTAGAGGCCAAAATCTACAGGTAGGCACTTTGCAAAAAACACCTCTGTTTTCTTTCAAAAAATTGGATGTGTCCACGTTGCGCTTTGGGGCATTTCCTTTCGCGGGCGCTAGGCCTACCCACACAAGTGAGGTATCATTTTTATCGGGAGACTTGGGGGAACGCTGGGTGGAAGGAAATTTGTGGCTCCTCTCAGATTCCAGAACTTTCTGCCACAGAAATGTGAGGAACATGTGTTTTTTTAGCCAAATTTTGAGGTTTGCAAAGGATTCTGGTTAACAGAACCTGGTCAGAGCCCCACAAGTCACCCCATCTTGGATTCCCCTAGGTCTCTAGGTTTCAAAAATGCACAGGTTTGGTAGGTTTCCCTAGGTGCCGGCTGAGCCAGAGGCCAAAATCTACAGGTAGGCACTTTGCAAAAAACACCTCTGTTTTCTTTCAAAAAATTGGATGTGTTCACGTTGCGCTTTGGGGCATTTCCTGTCGCGGGCGCTAGGCCTACCCACACAAGTGAGGTATCATTTTTAACGGGAGACTTGGGGGAACGCTGGGTGGAAGGAAATTTGATGATCCTCTCAGATTCCAGAACTTTCTGCCACAGAAATATGAGGAACATGTGTTTTTTTAGCCAAATTTTGAGGTTTGCAAAGGATTCTGGGTAACAGAACCTGGTCAGAGCCCCACAAGTCACCCCATCTTGGATTCCCCTAGGTCTCTAGTTTTCATAAATGCACAGGTTTGGTAGGTTTCCCTAGGTGCAGGCTGAGCTAGAGGCCAAAATCTACAGGTAGGCACTTTGCAAAAAACACATCTGTTTTCTTTCAAAAAATTGGTTGTGTCCACGTTGAGCTTTGGGGCATTTACTGTCACGGGCGCTAGGCCTACCCACACAAGTGAGGTATCATTTTTATCGGGAGACTTGGGGGAACGCTGGGTGGAAGGAAATTTGTGGCTCCTCTCAGATTCCAGAACTTTCTGCCACAGAAATCTGAGGAACATGTGTTTTTTTAGCCAAATTTTGAGGTTTGCAAAGGATTCTGGGTAACAGAACCTGGTCAAAGCCCCACAAGTCACCCCATCTTGGATTCCCCTAGGTCTCTAGTTTTAAAAAATGCACAGGTTTGGTAGGTTTCTCTAGGTGCCGGCTGAGCTAGAGGCCAAAATCTACAGGTAGGCACTTTGCAAAAAACACCTCTGTTTTCTTTCAAAAAATTGGAAGTGTCCATGTTGCGCTTTGGGGCATTTCCTGTCGCGGGCGCTAGGCCTACCCACACAAGTGAGGTATCATTTTTATCGGGAGACTTGGGGGAACGCTGGGTGGAAGGAAATTTGATGATCCTCTCAGATTCCAGAACTTTCTGCCACAGAAATATGAGGAACATGTGTTTTTTTAGCCAAATTTTGAGGTTTGCAAAGGATTCTGGGTAACAGAACCTGGTCAGAGACCCACAAGTCACCCCATCTTGGATTCCCCTAGGTCTCTAGTTTTCAAAAATGCACAGGTTTGGTAGGTTTCCCTAGGTGCAGGCTGAGCTAGAGGCCAAAATCTACAGGTAGGCACTTTGCAAAAAACACATCTGTTTTCTTTCAAAAAATTGGTTGTGTCCACGTTGACCTTTGGGGCATTTACTGTCACGGGCGCTAGGCCTACCCACACAAGTGAGGTATCATTTTTATTGGGAGACTTGGGGGAACGCTGGGTGGAAGGAAATTTGTGGCTCCTCTCAGATTCCAGAACTTTCTGCCACAGAAATGTGAGGAACATGTGTTTTTTTAGCCAAATTTTGAGGTTTGCAAAGGATTCTGGGTAACAGAACCTGGTCAAAGCCCCACAAGTCACCCCATCTTGGATTCCCCTAGCTCTCTAGTTTTAAAAAGTGCACAGGTTTGGTAGGTTTCTCTATGTGCCGGCTGAGCTAGAGGCCAAAATCTACAGGTAGGCACTTTGCAAAAAACACCTCTGTTTTCTTTCAAAAAATTGGAAGTGTCCATGTTGCGCTTTGGGGCATTTCCTGTTGCGGGCGCTAGGCCTACCCACACAAGTGAGGTATCATTTTTATCGGGAGACTTGGGGGAACGCTGGGTGGAAGGAAATTTGTGGCTCCTCTCCGATTCCAGAACTTTCTGCCACAGAAATGTGAGGAACGTGTGTTTTTTTAGCCAAATTTTGAGGTTTGCAAAGGATTCTGGGTAACAGAACCTGGTCAGAACCCCACAAGTCACCCCATCTTGGATTCTCCTAGGTCTCTAGTTTTCAAAAATGCACAGGTTTGGTAGGTTTCCCTAGGTACCGGCTGAGCTAGAGGCCAAAACCTACAGGTAGGCACTTTGCAAAAAACACTTCTGTTTTCTTTAAAAAAATTGGATGTGTCCACGTTGCGCTTTGGGGCATTTCCTGTCGAGGGCGCTAGGCCTATCCACACAAGTGAGGTATCATTTTTATCGGGAGACTTGGGGGAACACTGGGTGGAAGGACATTTGTGGCTCCTCTCAGATTCCAGAACTTTCTGCCACAGAAGTATGAGGAACATGTGTTTTTTTAGCCAAATTTTGAGGTTTGCAAAGGATTCTGGGTAACAGAACCTGGTCAGAGCCCCACAAGTCACCCCATCTTGGATTCCCCTAGGTCTCTAGTTTTAAAAAATGCACAGGTTTGGTAGGTTTCCCTAGGTGCCGGCAGAGCTAGAGGCCAAAATCTACAGGTAGGCACTTTGCAAAAAACACCTCTGTTTTCTTTCAAAAAATTGGATGAGTCCACGTTGCGCTTTGGGGCATTTCCTGTTGCGGGCGCTAGGCCTACCCACACAAGTGAGGTATCATTTTTATCGGGAGACTTGGGGGAACGCTGGGTGGAAGGAAATTTGTGGCTCCTCTCAGATTCCAGAACTTTCTGCCACAGAAATGTGAGGAACATGTGTTTTTTTAGCCAAATTTTGAGGTTTGCAAAGGATTCTTGGTAACAGAACCTGGTCAGAGCCCCACAAGTCACCCCATCTTGGATTCCCCTAGGTCTCTAGTTTTCAAAAATGCACAGGTTTGGTAGGTTTCCCTAGGTGCCGGCTGAGCTAGAGGCCAAAATCTACAGGTAGGCACTTTGCAAAAAACACCTCTGTTTTCTTTCAAAAAATTGGATGTGTCCACGTTGCGCTTTGGGGCATTTCCTGTTGCGGGCGCTAGGCCTACCCACACAAGTGAGGTATCATTTTTATCGGGAGACTTGGGGGAACGCTGGGTGGAAGGAAATTTGTGGGTCCTCTCAGATTCCAGAACTTTCTGCCACAGAAGTATGAGGAACATGTGTTTTTTTAGCCAAATTTTGAGGTTTGCAAAGGATTCTGGGTAACAGAACCTGGTCAGAGCCCCACAAGTCACCCCATCTTGGATTCCCCTAGGTCTCTAGTTTTCAAAAATGCACAGGTTTGGTAGGTTTCCCTAGGTGCCGGCTGAGCTACAGGCCAAAATCCACAGGTAGACACTGTTTTCTTTCAAAAAATGGGATGTGTCCACGTTGCGCTTTGGGGCATTTCCTGTCGCGGGCGCTAGGCCTACCCACGCAAGTGAGGAATCATTTTTATCGGGAGACTTAAGGGAACGCTGGGTGGAAGGAAATTTGTGGCTCCTCTCAGATTCCAGAACTTTCTGCCACAGAAATGTGAGGAACATGAGTTTTTTAGCCAAATGTTGAGGTTTGCAAAGGATTCTGGGTAACAGAACCTGGTTAGAGCCCCACAAGTCACCCCATCTTGGATTACCCTAGGTCTCTAGTTTTCAAAAATGCCCAGGTTTGGTAGGTTTCCCTAGGTGCCGGCTGAGCTAGAGGCCAAAATCTACAGGTAGGCACTTTGCAAAAAACACCCATGTTTTCTTTCAAAAAATTGGATGTGTCCACGTTGCGCTTTGGGGCATTTCCTGTCGCGGACGCTAGGCCTATCAACACAAGTGAGGTATCATTTTTATCGGGAGACTTGGGGGAACGCTGGGTGGAAGGAAATTTGTGGCTCCTCTCAGATTCCAGAACTTTCTGCCACAGAAATGTGAGGAACATGTGTTTTTTTAGCCAAATTTTGCGGATTGCAAAGGATTCTGGGTAACAGAACCTGGTCAGAGCCCCACAAGACACCCCATCTTGGATTCCCCTAGGTCTCTAGGTTTAAAAAATGCACAGGTTTGGTAGGTTTCCCTAGGTGCCGGCTGAGCCAGAGGCCAAAATCTACAGGTAGGCACTTTGCAAAAAACACCTCTGTTTTCTTTCAAAAAATTGGATGTGTCCACGTTGCGCTTTGGGGCATTTCCTGTTGCGGGCGCTAGGCCTACCCACACAAGTGAGGTATCATTTTTATCGGGAGACTTGGGGGAACGCTGGGTGGAAGGAAATTTGTTGCTCCTCTCAGATTCCAGAACTTTCTGCCACAGAAATGTGAGGAACATGTGTTTTTTTAGCCAAATTTTGAGGTTTGCAAAGGATTCTGGGTAAAAGAACATGGTCAGAGCCCCACAAGTCACCCCATCTTGGATTCCCCTAGGTCTCTAGTTTTACAAAATGCACAGGTTTGGTAGGTTTCCCTAGGTGCCGGCAGAGCTAGAGGCCAAAATCTACAGTTAGGCACTTTGCAAAAAACACCTCTGTTTTCTTTCAAAAAATTGGATGTGTCCACATTGCTCTTTGGGGCATTTCCTGTTGCGGGCGCTAGGCCTACCCACACAAGTGAGGTATCATTTTTATCGGGAGACTTGGGGGAACGCTGGGTGGAAGGAAACTTGTGGCTCCTCTCAGATTCCAGAACTTTCTGCCACAGAAATGTGAGGAACATGTGTTTTTTTAGCCAAATTTTGAGGTTTGCAAAGGATTCTTGGTAACAGAACCTGGTCAGAGCCCCACAAGTCACCCCATCTTGGATTCCCCTATGTCTCTAGTTTTCAAAAATGCACAGGTTTGGTAGGTTTCCCTAGGTGCCGGCTGAGCTACAGGCCAAAATCCACAGGTAGGCACTGTTTTCTTTCAAAAAATGGTATGTGTCCACGTTGCGCTTTGGGGCATTTCCTGTCGCGGGCGCTAGGCCTACCCACGCAAGTGAGGTATCATTTTTATCGGGAGACTTAAGGGAACGCTGGGTGGAAGGAAATTTGTAGCTCCTCTCAGATTCCAGAACTTTCTGCCACAGAAATGTGAGGAACATGTGTTTTTTAGCCAAATGTTGAGGTTTGCAAAGGATTCTGGGTAACAGAACCTGGTTAGAGCCCCACAAGTCACCCCATCTTGGATTCCCCTAGGTCTCTAGTTTTAAAAAATGCCCAGGTTTGGTAGGTTTCCCTAGGTGCCGGCTGAGCTAGAGGCCAAAATCTACAGGTAGGCACTTTGCAAAAAACACCTCTGTTTTCTTTCCAAAAATTGGATGTGTCCACGTTGCGCTTTGGGGCATTTCCTGTCGCGGACGCTAGGCCTATCAACACAAGTGAGGTATCATTTTTATCGGGAGACTTGGGGGAACGCTGTGTGGAAGGAAATTTGTGGCTCCTCTCAGATTCCAGAACTTTCTGCCACAGAAATATGAGGAACATGTGTTTTTTTAGCCAAATTTTGAGGTTTGCAAAGAATTCTGGGTAACAGAACCTGGTCAGAGCCCCATAAGTCACCCCATCTTGGATTCCCCTAGGTCTCTAGATTTCAACAATGCACAGGTTTGGTAGGTTTCCCTAGGTGCCGGATGAGCCAGAGGCCAAAATCTACAGGTAGGCACTTTGCAAAAAACACCTCTGTTTTCTTTAAAAAAATTGGATGTTTCCACGTTGCGCTTTGGGGCATTTCCTTTCGCGGGCGCTAGGCCTACCCACACAAGTGAGGTGTCATTTTTATCGGGAGACTTGGGGGAACGCTGGGTGGAAGGAAATGTGTTGATCCTCTCAGATTCCAGAACTTTCTGCCACAGAAATGTGAGGAACGTGTGTTTTTTTAGCCAAATTTTGAGGTTTGCAAAGGATTCTGGGTAACAGAACCTGGTCAGAGCCCCACAAGTCACCCCATCTTGGATTCCCCTAGGTATCTAGTTTTAAAAAATGCACAGGTTTGGTAGGTTTCCCTAGGTGCAGGCTGAGCTAGAGGCCAAAAACTACAGGTAGGCACTTTGCAGAAAACACCTCTGTTTTCTTTCAAAAAATTGGATGTGTCCACGTTGAGCTTTGGGGCATTTACTGTCACGGGCGGTAGGCCTACCCACACAAGTGAGGTATCATTTTTATCGGGAGACTTGGGGGAACGCTGGGTGGAAGGAAATTTGTGGCTCCTCTCAGATTCCACAACTTTCTGCCACAGAAATGTGAGGAACATGTGTTTTTTTAGCCAAATTTTGAGGTTTGCAAAGGATTCTGGGTAACAGAACCTGGTCAAAGCCCCACAAGTCACCCCATCTTGGATTCCCCTAGGTCTCTAGTTTTAAAAAATGCACAGGTTTGGTAGGTTTCTCTAGGTGCCGGCTGAGCTAGAGGCCAAAATCTACAGGTAGGCACTTTGCAAAAAACACCTCTGTTTTCTTTCAAAAAATTGGATGTGTCCACGTTGCGCTTTGGGGCATTTCCTGTTGCGGGCGCTAGGCCTACCCACACAAGTGAGGTATCATTTTTATCGGGAGACTTGGGGGAACGCTGGGTGGAAGGAAATTTGTGGCTCCTCTCAGATTCCAGAACTTTCTGCCACAGAAATGTGAGGAACGTGTGTTTTTTTAGCCAAATTTTGAGGTTTGCAAAGGATTCTGGGTAACAGAACCTGGTCAGAGCCACACAAGTCACCCCATCTTGGATTCCCCTAGGTCTCTAGGTTTCAGAAATGCACAGGTTTGGTAGGTTTCCCTAGGTGCCGGCTGAGCTAGAGGCCAAAATCTACAGGTAGGCACTTTGCAAAAAACACCTCTGTTTTCTTTCAAAAAATTGGGTGTGTCCACGTTGCGCTTTGGGGCATTTCCTGTCGCGGGCGCTAGGCCTACCCACACAAGTGAGGTATCATTTCTATCGGGAGACTTGGGGGAACGCTGGGTGGAAGGAAACTTGTGGCTCCTCTCAGATTCCAGAACTTTCTGCCACAGAAATGTGAGGAACATGTGTTTTTTTAGCCAAATTTTGAGGTTTGCAAAGGATTCTTGGTAACAGAACCTGGTCAGAGCCCCACAAGTCACCCCATCTTGGATTCCCCTATGTCTCTAGTTTTCAAAAATGCACAGGTTTGGTAGGTTTCCCTAGGTGCCGGCTGAGCTACAGGCCAAAATCCACAGGTAGGCACTGTTTTCTTTCAAAAAATGGGATGTGTCCACGTTGCGCTTTGGGGCATTTCCTGTCGCGGGCGCTAGGCCTACCCACGCAAGTGAGGTATCATTTTTATCGGGAGACTTAAGGGAACGCTGGGTGGAAGGAAATTTGTGGCTCCTCTCAGATTCCAGAACTTTCTGCCACAGAAATGTGAGGAACATGTGTTTTTTAGCCAAATGTTGAGGTTTGCAAAGGATTCTGGGTAACAGAACCTGGTTAGAGCCCCACAAGTCACCCCATCTTGGATTCCCCTAGGTCTCTAGTTTTAAAAAATGCCCAGGTTTGGTAGGTTTCCCTAGGTGCCGGCTGAGCTAGAGGCCAAAATCTACAGGTAGGCACTTTGCAAAAAACACCTCTGTTTTCTTTCCAAAAATTGGATGTGTCCACGTTGCGCTTTGGGGCATTTCCTGTCGCGGACGCTAGGCCTATCAACACAAGTTTGGTATCATTTTTATCGGGAGACTTGGGGGAACGCTGTGTGGAAGGAAATTTGTGGCTCCTCTCAGATTCCAGAACTTTCTCCCACAGAAATATGAGGAACATGTGTTTTTTTAGCCAAATTTTGAGGTTTGCAAAGAATTCTGGGTAACAGAACCTGGTCAGAGCCCCATAAGTCACCCCATCTTGGATTCCCCTAGGTCTCTAGATTTCAAAAATGCACAGGTTTGGTAGGTTTCCCTAGGTGCCGGCTGAGCCAGAGGCCAAAATCTACAGGTAGGCACTTTGCAAAAAACACCTCTGTTTTCTTTCAAAAAATTGGATGTTTCCACGTTGCGCTTTGGGGCATTTCCTGTCGCGGGCGCTAGGCCTACCCACACAAGTGAGGTGTCATTTTTATCGGGAGACTTGGGGGAACGCTGGGTGGAAGGAAATTTGTGGCTCCTCTCAGATTCCAGAACTTTCTGCCACAGAAATGTGAGGAACGTGTGTTTTTTTAGCCAAATTTTGAGGTTTGCAAAGGATTCTGGGTAACAGAACCTGGTCAGAGCCCCACAAGTCACCCCATCTTGGATTCCCCTAGGTATCTAGTTTTCAAAAATGCACAGGTTTGGTAGGTTTCCCTAGGTGCAGGCTGAGCTAGAGGCCAAAATCTACAGGTAGGCACTTTGCAGAAAACACCTCTGTTTTCTTTCAAAAAATTGGATGTGTCCACGTTGAGCTTTGGGGCATTTACTGTCACGGGCGGTAGGCCTACCCACACAAGTGAGGTATCTTTTTTATCGGGAGACTTGGGGGAACGCTGGGTGGAAGGAAATTTGTGGCTCCTCTCAGATTCCAGAACTTTCTGCCACAGAAATGTGAGGAACATGTGTTTTTTTAGCCAAATTTTGAGGTTTGCAAAGGATTCTGGGTAACAGAACCTGGTCAAAGCCCCACAAGTCACCCCATCATGGATTCCCCTAGGTCTCTAGTTTTAAAAAATGCACAGGTTTGGTAGGTTTCTCTAGGTGCCGGCTGAGCTAGAGGCCAAAATCTACAGGTAGGCACTTTGCAAAAAACACCTCTGTTTTCTTTCAAAAAATTGGATGTGTCCACGTTGCGCTTTGGGGCATTTCCTGTTGCGGGCGCTAGGCCTACCCACACAAGTGAGGTATCATTTTTATCGGGAGACTTGGGGGAACGCTGGGTGGAAGGAAATTTGTGGCTCCTCTCAGATTCCAGAACTTTCTGCCACAGAAATGTGAGGAACGTGTGTTTTTTTAGCCAAATTTTGAGGTTTGCAAAGGATTCTGGGTAACAGAACCTGGTCAGAGCCACACAAGTCACCCCATCTTGGATTCCCCTAGGTCTCTAGGTTTAAAAAATGCACAGGTTTGGTAGGTTTCCCTATGTGCCGGCTGAGCCAGAGGCCAAAATCTACAGGTAGGCACTTTGAAAAAAACACCTCTGTTTTCTTTCAAAAAATTGGATGTGTCCACGTTGCGCTTTGGGGCATTTCCTGTCGCGGGCGCTAGGCCTACCCACACAAGTGAGGTATCATTTTTATCGGGACACTTGGGGGAACGCTGGGTGGAAGGAAATTAGTTGATCCTCTCAGATTCCAGAACTTTCTGCCACAGAAATGTGAGGAACGTGTTTTTTTTTAGCCAAATTTTGAGGTTTGCAAAGGATTCTGGGTAACAGAACCTGGTCAGAGCCCCACAAGTCACCCCATCTTGGATTCCCCTAGGTCTCTAGTTTTCAAAAATGCACAGGTTTGGTAGGTTTCCCTAGGTGCAGGCTGAGCTAGAGGCCAAAATCTACAGGTAGGCACTTTGCAGAAAACACCTCTGTTTTCTTTCAAAAAATTGGATGTGTCCACGTTGAGCTTTGGGGCATTTACTGTCACGGGCGCTAGGCCTACCCACACAAGTGAGGTATCATTTTTATCGGGAGACTTGGGGGAACGCTGGGTGGAAGGAAATTTGTGGCTCCTCCAGATTCCAGAACTTTCTGCCACAGAAATGTGAGGAACATGTGTTTTTTTAGCCAAATTTTGAGGTTTGCAAAGGATTCTGGGTAACAGAACCTGGTTAAAGCCCCACAAGTTACCCCATCTTGGATTCCCCTAGGTCTCTAGTTTTCAAAAATGCACCGGTTTGGTAGGTTTCCCTAGGTTTCGGCTGAGCTAGAGGCCAAAATCTACAGGTAGGCACTTTGCAAAAAACACCTCTGTTTTCTTTCAAAAAATTGGATATGTCCACGTTGCGCTTTGGGGCATTTCCTGTCGCGGACGCTAGGCCTATCAACACAAGTGAGGTATCATTTTTATCGGGAGACTTGGGGGAACGCTGGGTGGAAGGAAATTTGTGGCTCCTCTCAGATTCCAGAACTTTCTACCACAGAAATGTGAGGAACATGTGTTTTTTAGCCAAATTTTGAGGTTTGCAAAGGATTCTGGGTAAAAGAACCTTTGTCAGAGCACCACAAGTCACCCCATCTTGGATTCCCCTAGGTCTCTAGTTTTAAAAAATGCACAGGTTTGGTAGGTTTCCCTAGGTGCCGGCTGAGCTAGAGGCCAAAATCTACAGGTAGGCACTTTGCAAAAAACACCTCTGTTTTCTTTCAAAAAATTGGATGTGTCCACGTTGCGCTTTGGGGCATTTCCTTTCGCGGGTGCTAGGCCTACCCACACAAGTGAGGTATCATTTTTATCGGGAGACTTGGGGGAACGCTGGGTGGAAGGAAATTTGTGGCTCCTCTCAGATTCCAGAACTTTCTGCCACAGAAATGTGAGGAACATGTGTTTTTTTAGCCAAATTTTGAGGTTTGCAAAGGATTCTGGGTAACAGAACCTGGTCAGAGCCCCACAAGTCACCCCATCTTGGATTCCCCTAGGTCTCTAGGTTTCAAAAATGCACAGGTTTGGTAGGTGTCCCTAGGTGCCGGCTGAGCCAGAGGCCAAAAACTACAGGTAGGCACTTTGCAAAAAACACCTCTGTTTTCTTTCAAAAAATTGGATGTGTCCACGTTGCGCTTTGGGGCATTTCCTGTCGCGGGCGCTAGGCCTACCCACACAAGTGAGGTATCATTTTTATCGGGAGACTTGGGGGAACGCTGGGTGGAAGGAAATTTGTGGCTGACTCTCAGATTCCAAAACTTTCTGCCACAGAAATATGAGGAACATGTGTTTTTTTAGCCAAATTTTGAGGTTTGCAAAGGATTCTGGGTAACAGAACCTGGTCAGAGCCCCACAAGTCACCCCATCTTGGATTCCCCTAGGTCTCTAGGTTTCAAAAATGCACAGGTTTGGTATGTTTCCCTAGGTGCCGGCTGAGCCAGAGGCCAAAATCTACAGGTAGGCACTTTGCAAAAAACACCTCTGTTTTCTTTCAAAAAATTGGATGTGTCCACGTTGCGCTTTGGGGCATTTCCTGTCGCGGGCGCTAGGCCTACCCACACAAGTGAGGTATCATTTTTATCGGGAGACTTGGGGGAACGCTGGGTGGAAGGAAATTTGTGGCTCCTCTCAGATTCCAGAACTTTCTGCCACAGAAATGTGAGGAACATGTGTTTTTTTAGCCAAATTTTGAGGTTTGCAAAGGATTCTGGGTAAAAGAACATGGTCATAGCCCAACAAGTCACCCCATCTTGGATTCCCCTAGGTCACTAGTTTTCAAAAATGCACAGGTTTGGTAGGTTTCCCTAGGTGCCGGCAGAGCTAGATGCCAAAATCTACAGGTAGGCACTTTGCGAAAAACACCTCTGTTTTCTTTCAAAAAATTGGATGAGTCCACGTTACGCTTTGGGGCATTTCCTGTTGCGGGCGCTAGGCCTACCCACACAAGTGAGGTATCATTTCTATCGGGAGACTTGGGGGAACGCGGGGTGGAAGGAAATTTGTGGCTCCTCTCAGATTCCAGAACTTTCTGCCACAGAAATGTGAGGAACATGTGTTTTTTTAGCCAAATTTTGAGGTTTGCAAAGGATTCTTGGTAACAGAACCTGGTCAGAGCCCCACAAGTCACCCCATCTTGGATTCCCCTAGGTCTCTAGTTTTCAAAAATGCACAGGTTTGGTAGGTTTCCCTCGGTGCCGGCTGAGCTACAGGCCAAAATCCACAGGTAGGCACGGTTTTCTTTCAAAAAATGGGATGTGTCCACGTTGCGCTTTGGGGCATTTCCTGTCGCGGGCGCTAGGCCTACCCACGCAAGTGAGGTATCATTTTTATCGGGAGACTTGGGGGAACGCTGGGTGGAAGGAAATTTGAGGCTCCCCTCAGATTCCATAACTTTCTGCCACAGAAATGTGAGGAACATGTGTTTTTTAGCCAAATGTTGAGGTTTGCAAAGGATTCTGGGTAACAGAACCTGGTTAGAGCCCCACAAGTCACCCCATCTTGGATTCCCCTAGGTCTCTAGTTTTCAGAAATGCCCAGGTTTGGTAGGTTTCCCTAGGTGTCGGCTGAGCTAGAGGCCAAAATCTACAGGTAGGCACTTTGCAAAAAACACCTCTGTTTTCTTTCCAAAAATTGGATGTGTCCACGTTGCGCTTTGGGGCATTTCCTGTCGCGGACGCTAGGCCTATCAACACAAGTGAAGTATCATTTTTATCGGGAGACTTGGGGGAACGCTGTGTGGAAGGAAATTTGTGGCTCCTCTCAGATTCCAGAACTTTCTGCCACAGAAATATGAGGAACGTGTGTTTTTTTAGCCAAATTTTGAGGTTTGCAAAGAATTCTGGGTAACAGAACCTGGTCAGAGCCCCATAAGTCACCCCATCTTGGATTCCCCTAGGTCTCTAGATTTAAAAAATGCACAGGTTTGGTAGGTTTCCCTAGGTGCCGGCTGCGCCAGAGGCCAAAATCTACAGGTAGGCACTTTGCAAAAAACACCTCTGTTTTCTTTCAAAACATTGGATGTGTCCACGTTGCGCTTTGGGGCATTTCCTGTCGCGGGCGCTAGGCCTACCCACACAAGTGAGGTATCATTTTTATCGGGAGACTTGGGGGAACGCTGGGTGGAAGGAAATTTGTTGATCCTCTCAGATTCCAGAACTTTCTGCCACAGAAATATGAGGAACGTGTGTTTTTTTAGCCAAATTTTGAGGTTTCAAAGGATTCTGGGTAACAGAACCTGGTCAGAGCCCCACAAGTCACCCCATCTTGGATTCCCCTAGGTCTCTAGTTTTAAAAAATGCACAGGTTTGGTAGGTTTCCCTAGATGCAGGCTGAGCTAGAGGCCAAAATCTACAGGTAGGCACTTTGCAGAAAACACCTCTGTTTTCTTTCAAAAAATTGGATGTGTCCACGTTGAGCTTTGGGGCATTTACTGTCACGGGCGCTAGGCCTACCCACACAAGTGAGGTATCATTTTTATCGGGAGACTTGGGGGAACGCTGGGTGGAAGGAAATTTGTGGCTCCTCTCAGATTCCAGAACTTTCTGCCACAGAAATGTGAGGAACATGTGTTTTTTTAGCCAAATTTTGAGGTTTGCAAAGGATTCTGGGTAACAGAACCTGGTCAAAGCCCCACAAGTCACCCCATCTTGGATTCCCCTAGGTCTCTAGTTTTAAAAAATGCACAGGTTTGGTAGGTTTCTCTAGGTGCCGGCTGAGCTAGAGGCCAAAATCTACAGGTAGGCACTTTGCAAAAAACACCTCTGTTTTCTTTAAAAAAATTGGATGTGTCCACGTTGCGCTTTGGGGCATTCCCTGTTGCGGGCGCTAATCCTACCCACACAAGTGAGGTATAATTTTTATCGGGAGACTTGGGGGAACGCTGGGTGGAAGGAAATTTGTGGCTCCTCTCAGATTCCAGAACTTTCTGCCACAGAAATGTGAGGAACGTGTGTTTTTTTAGCCAAATTTTGAGGTTTGCAAAGGATTCTGGGTAACAGAACCTGGTCAGAGCCCCACAAGTCACCCCATCTTGGATTCCCCTAGGTCTCTAGGTTTCAAAAATGCACAGGTTTGGTAGGTTTCCCTAGGTGCCGGCTGAGCCAGAGGCCAAAATCTACAAGTAGGCACTTTGCAAAAAACACCTCTGTTTTCTTTCAAAAAATTGGATGTGTCCACGTTGCGCTTTGAGGCATTTCCTGTCACGGGCGCTAGGCCTACCCACACAAGTGAGGTATCATTTTTATCGGGAGACTTGGGGGAACGCTGGGTGGAAGGAAATTTGTTGATCCTCTCAGATTCCAGAACTTTCTGCCACAGAAATGTGAGGAACGTGTGTTTTTTTAGCCAAATTTTGAGGTTTGCAAAGGATTCTGGGTAACAGAACCTGGTCAGAGCCCCACAAGTCTCCCCATCTTGGATTCCCCTAGGTCTCCAGTTTAAAAAAATGCACAGGTTTGGTAGGTTTCCCTAGGTGCAGGCTGAGCTAGAGGCCAAAATCTACAGGTAGGCACTTTGCAAAAAACACCTCTGTTTTCTTTCAAAAAATTGGATGTGTCCACGTTGCGCTTTGGGGCATTTACTGTCACGGGCGCTAGGCCTACCCACACAAATGAGGTATCATTTTTATCGGGAGACTTGGGGGAACGCTGGGTGGAAGGAAATTTGTGGCTCCTCTCAGATTCCAGAACTTTCTGCCACAGAAATGTGAGGAACATGTGTTTTTTTAGCCAAATTCTGAGGTTTGCAAAGGATTCTGGGTAACAGAACCTGGTCAGAGCCCCACAAGTCACCCCATCTTGGATTCCCCTAGGTCTCTAGGTTTCAAAAATGCACAGGTTTGGTAGGTTTCCCTAGGTGCCGGCTGAGCCAGAGGCCAAAATCTACAGGTAGGCACTTTGCAAAAAACACCTCTGTTTTCTTTCAAAAAATTGGATGTGTCCACGTTGCGCTTTGAGGCATTTCCTGTCACGGGCGCTAGGCCTACCCACACAAGTGAGGTATCATTTTTATCGGGAGACTTGGGGGAACGCTGGGTGGAAGGATATTTGTTGATCCTCTCAGATTCCAGAACTTTCTGCCACAGAAATGTGAGGAACGTGTGTTTTTTTAGCCAAATTTTGAGGTTTGCAAAGGATTCTGGGTAACAGAACCTGGTCAGAGCCCCACAAGTCTCCCCATCTTGGATTCCCCTAGGTCTCTAGTTTTAAAAAATGCACAGGTTTGGTAGGTTTCCCTAGGTGCAGGCTGAGCTAGAGGCCAAAATCTACAGGTAGGCACTTTGCAAAAAACACCTCTGTTTTCTTTCAAAAAATTGGATGTGTCCACGTTGCGCTTTGGGGCATTTACTGTCACGGGCGCTAGGCCTACCCACACAAGTGAGGTATCATTTTTATCGGGAGACTTGGGGGAACGCTGGGTGGAAGGAAATTTGTGGCTCCTCTCAGATTCCAGAACTTTCTTCCACAGAAATGTGAGGAACATGTGTTTTTTTAGCCAAATTTTGAGGTTTGCAAAGGATTCTGGGTAACAGAACCTGGTCAGAGCCCCACAAGTCACCCCATCTTGGATTCCCCTAGGTCTCTAGGTTTCAAAAATGCACAGGTTTGGTAGGTTTCCCTAGGTGCCGGCTGAGCCAGAGGCCAAAATCTACAGGTAGGCACTTTGCAAAAAACACCTCTGTTTTCTTTCAAAAAATTGGATGTGTCCACGTTGCGCTTTGGGGCATTTCCTGTCGCGGGCGCTAGGCCTACCCACACAAGTGAGGTATCATTTTTATCGGGAGACTTGGGGGAACGCTGGGTGGAAGGAAATTTGTGGCTCCTCTCAGATTCCAGAACTTTCTGCCACAGAAATGTGAGGAACATGTGTTTTTTTAGCCAAATTTTGAGGTTTGCAAAGGATTCTGGGTAAAAGAACATGGTCAGAGCCCAACAAGTCACCCCATCTTGGATTCCCCTAGGTCTCTAGTTTTCAAAAATGCACAGGTTTGGTAGGTTTCCCTAGGTGCCAGCAGAGCTAGAGGCCAAAATCTACAGGTAGGCACTTTGCGAAAAACACCTCTGTTTTCTTTCAAAAAATTGGATGTGTCCACGTTACGCTTTGGGGCATTTCCTGTTGCGGGCGCTAGGCCTACCCACACAAGTGAGGTATCATTTCTATCGGGAGACTTGGGGGAACGCTGGGTGGAAGGAAATTTATGGCTCCTCTCAGATTCCAGAACTTTCTGCCACAGAAATGTGAGGAACATGTGTTTTTTTAGCCAAATTTTGAGGTTTGCAAAGGATTCTTGGTAACAGAACCTGGTCAGAGCCCCACAAGTCACCCCATCTTGGATTCCCCTAGGTCTCTAGTTTTCAAAAATGCACAGGATTGGTAGGTTTCCCTAGGTGCCGGCTGAGCTACAGGCCAAAATCCACAGGTAGGCACGGTTTTCTTTCAAAAAATGGGATGTGTCCACGTTGCGCTTTGGGGCATTTCCTGTCGCGGGCGCTAGGCCTACCCACGCAAGTGAGGTATCATTTTTATCGGGAGACTTAAGGGAACGCTGGGTGGAAGGAAATTTGAGGCTTCTCTCAGATTCCAGAACTTTCTGCCACAGAAATGTGAGGAACATGTGTTTTTTAGCCAAATGTTGAGGTTTGCAAAGGATTCTGGGTAACAGAACCTGGTTAGAGCCCCACAAGTCACCCCATCTTGGATTCCCCTAGGTCTCTAGTTTTCAGAAATGCCCAGGTTTGGTAGGTTTCCCTAGGTGTCGGCTGAGCTAGAGGCCAAAATCTACAGGTAGGCACTTTGCAAAAAACACCTCTGTTTTCTTTCCAAAAATTGGATGTGTCCACGTTGCGCTTTGGGGCATTTCCTGTCGCGGACGCTAGGCCTATCAACACAAGTGAAGTATCATTTTTATCGGGAGACTTGGGGGAACGCTGTGTGGAAGGAAATTTGTGGCTCCTCTCAGATTCCAGAACTTTCTGCCACAGAAATATGAGGAACATGTGTTTTTTTAGCCAAATTTTGAGGTTTGCAAAGAATTCTGGGTAACAGAACCTGGTCAGAGCCCCATAAGTCACCCCATCTTGGATTCCCCTAGGTCTCTAGATTTCAAAAATGCACAGGTTTGGTAGGTTTCCCTAGGTGCCGGCTGAGCCAGAGGCCAAAATCTACAGGTAGGCACTTTGCAAAAAACACCTCTGTTTTCTTTCAAAAAATTGGATGTGTCCACGTTGCGCTTTGGGGCATTTCCTGTCGCGGGCGCTAGGCCTACCCACACAAGTGAGGTATCATTTTTATCGGGAGACTTGGGGGAACGCTGGGTGGAAGGAAATTTGTTGATACTCTCAGATTCCAGAACTTTCTGCCACAGAAATATGAGTAACGTGTGTTTTTTTAGCCAAATTATGAGGTTTGCAAAGGATTCTGGGTAACAGAACCTGGTCAGAGCCCCACAAGTCACCCCATCTTGGATTCCCCTAGGTCTCTAGTTTTCAAAAATGCACAGGTTTGGTAGGTTTCCCTAGGTGCAGGCTGAGCTAGAGGCCAAAATCTACAGGTAGGCACTTTGCAGAAAACACCTCTGTTTTCTTTCAAAAAATTGGATGTGTCCACGTTGAGCTTTGGGGCATTTACTGTCACGGGCGATAGGCCTACCCACACAAGTGAGGTATCATTTTTATCGGGAGACTTGGGGGAACGCTGGGTGGAAGGAAATTTGTGGCTCCTCTCAGATTCCACAACTTTCTGCCACAGAAATGTGAGGAACATGTGTTTTTTTAGCCAAATTTTGAGGTTTGCAAAGGATTCTGGGTAACAGAACCTGGTCAAAGCCCCACATGTCACCCCATCTTGGATTCCCCTAGGTCTCTAGTTTTAAAAAATGCACAGGTTTGGTAGGTTTCTCTAGGTGCCGGCTGAGCTAGAGGCCAAAATCTACAGGTAGGCACTTTGCAAAAAACACCTCTGTTTTCTTTAAAAAAATTGGATGTGTCCACGTTGCGCTTTGGGGCATTCCCTGTTGCGGGCGCTAGGCCTACCCACACAAGTGAGGTATCATTTTTATCGGGAGACTTGGGGGAACGCTGGGTGGAAGGAAATTTGTGGCTCCTCTCAGATTCCAGAACTTTCTGCCACAGAAATGTGAGGAACATGTGTTTTTTTAGCCAAATTTTGAGGTTTGCAAAGGATTCTGGGTAACAGAACCTGGTCAGAGCCCCACAAGTCACCCCATCTTGGATTCCCCTAGGTCTCTAGGTTTCAAAAATGCACAGGTTTGGTAGGTTTCCCTAGGTGCCGGCTGAGCCAGAGGCCAAAATCTACAGGTAGGCACTTTGCAAAAAACACCTCTGTTTTCTTTAAAAAAATTGGATGTGTCCACGTTGCGCTTTGGGGCATTTCCTGTCGCGGGCGCTAGGCCTACCCACACAAGTGAGGTATCATTTTTATCGGGAGACTTGGGGGAACGCTGGGTGGAAGGAAATTTGTTGATCCTCTCAGATTCCAGAACTTTCTGCCACAGAAATGTGAGGAACGTGTGTTTTTTTAGCCAAATTTTGAGGTTTGCAAAGGATTCTGGGTAACAGAACCTGGTCAGAGCCCCACAAGTCTCCCCATCTTGGATTCCCCTAGGTCTCCAGTTTAAAAAAATGCACAGGTTTGGTAGGTTTCCCTAGGTGCAGGCTGAGCTAGAGGCCAAAATCTACAGGTAGGCACTTTGCAAAAAACACCTCTGTTTTCTTTCAAAAAATTGGATGTGTCCACGTTGCGCTTTGGGGCATTTACTGTCACGGGCGCTAGGCCTACCCACACAAATGAGGTATCATTTTTATCGGGAGACTTGGGGGAACGCTGGGTGGAAGGAAATTTGTGGCTCCTCTCAGATTCCAGAACTTTCTGCCACAGAAATGTGAGGAACATGTGTTTTTTTAGCCAAATTCTGAGGTTTGCAAAGGATTCTGGGTAACAGAACCTGGTCAGAGCCCCACAAGTCACCCCATCTTGGATTCCCCTAGGTCTCTAGGTTTCAAAAATGCACAGGTTTGGTAGGTTTCCCTAGGTGCCGGCTGAGCCAGAGGCCAAAATCTACAGGTAGGCACTTTGCAAAAAACACCTCTGTTTTCTTTCAAAAAATTGGATGTGTCCACGTTGCGCTTTGAGGCATTTCCTGTCACGGGCGCTAGGCCTACCCACACAAGTGAGGTATCATTTTTATCGGGAGACTTGGGGGAACGCTGGGTGGAAGGATATTTGTTGATCCTCTCAGATTCCAGAACTTTCTGCCACAGAAATGTGAGGAACGTGTGTTTTTTTAGCCAAATTTTGAGGTTTGCAAAGGATTCTGGGTAACAGAACCTGGTCAGAGCCCCACAAGTCTCCCCATCTTGGATTCCCCTAGGTCTCTAGTTTTAAAAAATGCACAGGTTTGGTAGGTTTCCCTAGGTGCAGGCTGAGCTAGAGGCCAAAATCTACAGGTAGGCACTTTGCAAAAAACACCTCTGTTTTCTTTCAAAAAATTGGATGTGTCCACGTTGCGCTTTGGGGCATTTACTGTCACGGGCGCTAGGCCTACCCACACAAGTGAGGTATCATTTTTATCGGGAGACTTGGGGGAACGCTGGGTGGAAGGAAATTTGTGGCTCCTCTCAGATTCCAGAACTTTCTTCCACAGAAATGTGAGGAACATGTGTTTTTTTAGCCAAATTTTGAGGTTTGCAAAGGATTCTGGGTAACAGAACCTGGTCAGAGCCCCACAAGTCACCCCATCTTGGATTCCCCTAGGTCTCTAGGTTTCAAAAATGCACAGGTTTGGTAGGTTTCCCTAGGTGCCGGCTGAGCCAGAGGCCAAAATCTACAGGTAGGCACTTTGCAAAAAACACCTCTGTTTTCTTTCAAAAAATTGGATGTGTCCACGTTGCGCTTTGGGGCATTTCCTGTCGCGGGCGCTAGGCCTACCCACACAAGTGAGGTATCATTTTTATCGGGAGACTTGGGGGAACGCTGGGTGGAAGGAAATTTGTGGCTCCTCTCAGATTCCAGAACTTTCTGCCACAGAAATGTGAGGAACATGTGTTTTTTTAGCCAAATTTTGAGGTTTGCAAAGGATTCTGGGTAAAAGAACATGGTCAGAGCCCAACAAGTCACCCCATCTTGGATTCCCCTAGGTCTCTAGTTTTCAAAAATGCACAGGTTTGGTAGGTTTCCCTAGGTGCCAGCAGAGCTAGAGGCCAAAACCTACAGGTAGGCACTTTGCGAAAAACACCTCTGTTTTCTTTCAAAAAATTGGATGTGTCCACGTTACGCTTTGGGGCATTTCCTGTTGCGGGCGCTAGGCCTACCCACACAAGTGAGGTATCATTTCTATCGGGAGACTTGGGGGAACGCTGGGTGGAAGGAAATTTATGGCTCCTCTCAGATTCCAGAACTTTCTGCCACAGAAATGTGAGGAACATGTGTTTTTTTAGCCAAATTTTGAGGTTTGCAAAGGATTCTTGGTAACAGAACCTGGTCAGAGCCCCACAAGTCACCCCATCTTGGATTCCCCTAGGTCTCTAGTTTTCAAAAATGCACAGGATTGGTAGGTTTCCCTAGGTGCCGGCTGAGCTACAGGCCAAAATCCACAGGTAGGCACGGTTTTCTTTCAAAAAATGGGATGTGTCCACGTTGCGCTTTGGGGCATTTCCTGTCGCGGGCGCTAGGCCTACCCACGCAAGTGAGGTATCATTTTTATCGGGAGACTTAAGGGAACGCTGGGTGGAAGGAAATTTGAGGCTTCTCTCAGATTCCAGAACTTTCTGCCACAGAAATGTGAGGAACATGTGTTTTTTAGCCAAATGTTGAGGTTTGCAAAGGATTCTGGGTAACAGAACCTGGTTAGAGCCCCACAAGTCACCCCATCTTGGATTCCCCTAGGTCTCTAGTTTTCAGAAATGCCCAGGTTTGGTAGGTTTCCCTAGGTGTCGGCTGAGCTAGAGGCCAAAATCTACAGGTAGGCACTTTGCAAAAAACACCTCTGTTTTCTTTCCAAAAATTGGATGTGTCCACGTTGCGCTTTGGGGCATTTCCTGTCGCGGACGCTAGGCCTATCAACACAAGTGAAGTATCATTTTTATCGGGAGACTTGGGGGAACGCTGTGTGGAAGGAAATTTGTGGCTCCTCTCAGATTCCAGAACTTTCTGCCACAGAAATATGAGGAACATGTGTTTTTTTAGCCAAATTTTGAGGTTTGCAAAGAATTCTGGGTAACAGAACCTGGTCAGAGCCCCATAAGTCACCCCATCTTGGATTCCCCTAGGTCTCTAGATTTCAAAAATGCACAGGTTTGGTAGGTTTCCCTAGGTGCCGGCTGAGCCAGAGGCCAAAATCTACAGGTAGGCACTTTGCAAAAAACACCTCTGTTTTCTTTCAAAAAATTGGATGTGTCCACGTTGCGCTTTGGGGCATTTCCTGTCGCGGGCGCTAGGCCCACCCACACAAGTGAGGTATCATTTTTATCGGGAGACTTGGGGGAACGCTGGGTGGAAGGAAATTTGTTGATACTCTCAGATTCCAGAACTTTCTGCCACAGAAATATGAGTAACGTGTGTTTTTTTAGCCAAATTATGAGGTTTGCAAAGGATTCTGGGTAACAGAACCTGGTCAGAGCCCCACAAGTCACCCCATCTTGGATTCCCCTAGGTCTCTAGTTTTCAAAAATGCACAGGTTTGGTAGGTTTCCCTAGGTGCAGGCTGAGCTAGAGGCCAAAATCTACAGGTAGGCACTTTGCAGAAAACACCTCTGTTTTCTTTCAAAAAATTGGATGTGTCCACGTTGAGCTTTGGGGCATTTACTGTCACGGGCGATAGGCCTACCCACACAAGTGAGGTATCATTTTTATCGGGAGACTTGGGGGAACGCTGGGTGGAAGGAAATTTGTGGCTCCTCTCAGATTCCACAACTTTCTGCCACAGAAATGTGAGGAACATGTGTTTTTTTAGCCAAATTTTGAGGTTTGCAAAGGATTCTGGGTAACAGAACCTGGTCAAAGCCCCACATGTCACCCCATCTTGGATTCCCCTAGGTCTCTAGTTTTAAAAAATGCACAGGTTTGGTAGGTTTCTCTAGGTGCCGGCTGAGCTAGAGGCCAAAATCTACAGGTAGGCACTTTGCAAAAAACACCTCTGTTTTCTTTAAAAAAATTGGATGTGTCCACGTTGCGCTTTGGGGCATTCCCTGTTGCGGGCGCTAGGCCTACCCACACAAGTGAGGTATCATTTTTATCGGGAGACTTGGGGGAACGCTGGGTGGAAGGAAATTTGTGGCTCCTCTCAGATTCCAGAACTTTCTGCCACAGAAATGTGAGGAACATGTGTTTTTTTAGCCAAATTTTGAGGTTTGCAAAGGATTCTGGGTAACAGAACCTGGTCAGAGCCCCACAAGTCACCCCATCTTGGATTCCCCTAGGTCTCTAGGTTTCAAAAATGCACAGGTTTGGTAGGTTTCCCTAGGTGCCGGCTGAGCCAGAGGCCAAAATCTACAGGTAGGCACTTTGCAAAAAACACCTCTGTTTTCTTTAAAAAAATTGGATATGTCCACGTTGCGCTTTGGGGCATTTCCTGTCGCGGGCGCTAGGCCTACCCACACAAGTGAGGTATCATTTTTATCGGGAGACTTGGGGGAACGCTGGGTGGAAGGAAATTTGTGGCTCCTCTCAGATTCCAGAACTTTCTGCCACAGAAATGTGAGGAACATGTGTTTTTTTAGCCAAATTTTGAGGTTTGCAAAGGATTCTGGGTAACAGAACCTGGTCAAAGCCCCACAAGTCACCCCATCTTGGATTCCCCTAGGTCTCTAGTTTTAAAAAATGCACAGGTTTGGTAGGTTTCTCTAGGTGCCGGCTGAGCTAGAGGCCAAAATCTACAGGTAGGCACTTTGCAAAAAACACCTCTGTTTTCTTTCAAAAAATTGGATGTGTCCACGTTGCGCTTTGGGGCATTTCCTGTTGCGGGCACTAGGCCTACCCACACAAGTGAGGTATCATTTTTATCGGGAGACTTGGGGGAACGCTGGGCGGAAGGTAATTTGTGGCTCCTCTCAGATTCCAGAACTTTCTGCCACAGAAATGTGAGGAACATGTGTTTTTTTAGCCAAATTTTGAGGTTTGCAAAGGATTCTTGGTAACAGAACCTGGTCAGAGCCCCACAAGTCACCCCATCTTGGATTCCCCTAGGTCTCTAGTTTTCAAAAATGCACAGGTTTGGTAGGTTTCCCTAGGTGCCGGCTGAGCTACAGGCCAAAATCCACAGGTAGGCACTGTTTTCTTTCAAAAAATGGGATGTATCCACGTTGCGCTTTGGGGCATTTCCTGTCGCGGGCGCTAGGCCTTCCCACGCAAGTGAGGTATCATTTTTATCGGGAGACTTAAGGGAACGCTGGGTGGAAGGAAATTTGTGGCTCCTCTCAGATTCCAGAACTTTCTGCCACAGAAATGTGAGGAACATGTGTTTTTTAGCCAAATGTTGAGGTTTGCAAAGGATTCTGGGTAACAGAACCTGGTTAGAGCCCCACAAGTCACCCCATCTTGGATTCCCCTAGGTCTCTAGTTTTAAAAAATGCACAGGTTTGGTAGGTTTCCCTAGGTGCAGGCTGAGCTAGAGGCCAAAATCTACAGGTAGGCACTTTGCAAAAAACACCTCTGTTTTCTTTCAAAAAATTGGATGTGTCCACGTTGCGCTTTGGGGCATTTCCTGTTGCGGGCGCTAGGCCTACCCACACAAGTGAGGTATCATTTTTATCGGGAGACTTGGGGGAACGCTGGGTGGAAGGAAATTTGTGGCTCCTCTCAGATTCCAGAACTTTCTGCCACAGAAATGTGAGGAACATGTGTTTTTTTAGCCAAATTTTGAGGTTTGCAAAGGATTCTGGGTAACAGAACCTGGTCAAAGCCCCACAAGTCACCGCATCTTGGATTCCCCTAGGTCTCTAGTTTTCAAAAATGCACCGGTTTGGTAGGTTTCCCTAGGTGCCGGCTGAACTAGAGGCCAAAATCTACAGGTAGGCACTTTGCAAAAAACACCTCTGTTTTCTTTAAAAAAATTGGATGTGTCCACGTTGCGCTTTGGGGCATTTCCTGTCGCGGACGCTAGGCCTATCAACACAAGTGAGGTATCATTTTTATCGGGAGACTTGGGGGAACGCTGGGTGGAAGGAAATTTGTGGCTCCTCTCAGATTCCAGAACTTTCTGCCACAGAAATGTGAGGAACATGTGTTTTTTTAGCCAAATTTTGAGGTTTGCAAAGGATTCTGGGTAACAGAACCTGGTCAGAGCCCCACAAGTCACCCCATCTTGGATTCCCCTAGGTCTCTAGGTTTCAAAAATGCACAGGTTTGGTAGGTTTCCCTAGGTGCCGGCTGAGCCAGAGGCCAAAATCTACAGGTAGGCACTTTGCAAAAAACACCTCTGTTTTCTTTAAAAAAATTGGATGTGTCCACGTTGCGCTTTGGGGCATTTCCTGTCGCGGGCACTAGGCCTACCCACACAAGTGAGGTATCATTTTTATCGGGAGACTTGGGGGAACGCTGGGTGGAAGGAAATTTGTGGCTCCTCTCAGATTCCAGAACTTTCTGCCACAGAAATGTGAGGAACATGTGTTTTTTTAGCCAAATTTTGAGGTTTGCAAAGGATTCTGGGTAACAGAACCTGGTCAAAGCCCCACAAGTCACCACATCGTGGATTCCCCTAGGTCTCTAGTTTTAAAAAATGCACAGGTTTGGTAGATTTCTCTAGGTGCCGGCTGAGCTAGAAGCCAAAATCTACAGGTAGGCACTTTGCAAAAAACACCTCTGTTTTCTTTCAAAAAATTGGATGTGACCACGTTGCGCTTTGGGGCATTTCCTGTTGCGGGCGCTAGGCCTACCCACACAAGTGAGGTATCATTTTTATCGGGAGACTTGGGGGAACGCTGGGCGGAAGGAAATGTGGGGCTCCTCTCAGATTCCAGAACTTTCTGCCACAGAAATGTGAGGAACATGTGTTTTTTTAGCCAAATTTTGAGGTTTGCAAAGGATTCTTGGTAACAGAACCTGGTCAGAGCCCCACAAGTCACCCCATCTTGGATTCCCCTAGGTCTCTAGTTTTCAAAAATGCACAGGTTTGGTAGGTTTCCCTAGGTGCCGGCTGAGCTACAGGCCAAAATCCACAGGTAGGCACTGTTTTCTTTCAAAAAATGGGATGTGTCCACGTTGCGCTTTGGGGCATTTCCTGTCGCGGACGCTATTCCTATCAACACAAGTGAGGTATCATTTTTATCGGGAGACTTGGGGGAACGCTGGGTTTAAGGAAATTTGTGGCTCCTCTCAGATTCCAGAACTTTCTGCCACAGAAATGTGAGGAACATGTGTTTTTTTAGCCAAATTTTGAGGTTTGCAAAGGATTCTGGGTAACAGAACCTGGTCAGAGCCCCACAAGACACCCCATCTTGGATTCCCCTAGGTCTCTAGCTTTAAAAAATGCACAGGTTTGGTAGGTTTCCCTAGGTGCCGGCAGAGCCAGAGGCCAAAATCTGCAGGTAGGCACTTTGCAAAAAACACCTCTGTTTTCTTTCAAAAAATTGGATGTGTCCACGTTGCGCTTTGGGGCATTTCCTGTCGCGGGCGCTAGGCCTACCCACACAAGTGAGGTATAATTTTTATCGGGAGACTTGGGGGAACGCTGGGTGGAAGGAAATTTGTTGATCCTCTCAGATTCCAGAACTTTCTGCCACAGAAATGTGAGGAACGTGTGTTTTTTTAGCCAAATTTTGAGGTTTGCAAAGGATTCTGGGTAACAGAAGCTGGTCAGAGCCACACAAGTCACCCCATCTTGGATTCCCCTAGGTCTCTAGTTTTCAAAAATGCACAGGTTTGGTAGGTTTCCCTAGGTGCAGGCTGAGCTAGAGGCCAAAATCTACAGGTAGGCACTTTGCAGAAAACACCTCTGTTTTCTTTCAAAAAATTGGATGTGTCCACGTTGAGCTTTGGGGCATTTACTGTCACGGGCGCTAGGCCTACCCACACAAGTGAGGTATCATTTTTATCGGGAGACTTGGGGGAACGCTGGTTGGAAGGAAATTTGTGGCTCCTCTCAGATTCCAGAACTTTCTGCCACAGAAATGTGAGGAACATGTGTTTTTTTAGCCAAATTTTGAGGTTTGCAAAGGATTCTGGGTAACAGAACCTGGTCAGAGCCCCACAAGTCACCCCATGTTGGATTCCCCTAGGTCTCTAGTTTTCAAAAATGCACCGGTTTGGTAGGTTTCCCTAGGTGCAGGCTGAGCTAGAGGCCAAAATCTACAGGTAGGCACTTTGCAAAAAACACCTCTGTTTTCTTTAAAAAAATTGGATGTGTCCACGTTGCGCTTTGGGGCATTTCCTGTCGCGGGCGCTAGGCCTATCCACACAAGTGAGGTATCATTTTTATCGGGAGACTTGGGGGAACGCTGGGTGGAAGGACATTTGTGGCTCCTCTCAGATTCCAGAACTTTCTGCCACAGAAGTATGAGGAACATATGTTTTTTTAGCCAAATTTTGAGGTTTGCAAAGGATTCTGGGTAACAGAACCTGGTCAGAGCCCCACAAGTCACCCCATCTTGGATTCCCCTAGGTCTCTAGTTTTAAAAAATGCACCAGTTTGGTAGGTTTCCCTAGGTGCCGGCTGAGCTAGAGGCCAAAATCTACAGTTAGGCACTTTGAAAAAAAACCACCTCTGTTTTCTTTCAAAAAATTGGATGTGTCCACGTTGCGCTTTGGGGCATTTCCTGTCGCGGACGCTAGGCCTATCAACACAAGTGAGGTATCATTTTTATCGGGAGACTTGGGGGAACGCTGGGTGGAAGGAAATTGGTGGCTTCTCTCAGATTCCAGAACTTTCTGCCACAGAAATGTGAGGAACATGTGTTTTTTTAGCCAAATTTTGAGGTTTGCAAAGGATTCTGGGTAAAAGAACCTGGTCAGAGCCCCACAAGTCACCCCATCTTGGATTCCCCTAGGTCTCTAGTTTTAAAAAATGCACAGGTTTGGTAGGTTTCCCTAGTTGCCGGCTGAGCTAGAGGCCAAAATCTACAGGTAGGCACTTTGCAAAAAACACCTCTGTTTTCTTTAAAAAAATTGGATGTGTCCACGTTGCACTTTGGGGCATTTCCTATCGCGGGTGCTAGGCCTACACACACAAGTGAGGTATCATTTTTATCGGGAGACTTGGGGGAACGCTGCGTGGAAGGAAATTTGTGGCTCCTCTCAGATTCCAGAACTTTCTGCCACAGAAATGTGAGGAACATGTGTTTTTTTAGCCAAATTTTGAGGTTTGCAAAGGATTCTGGGTAACAGAACCTGATCAGAGCCCCACAAGTCACCCCATCTTGGATTCCCCTAGGTCTCTAGGTTTTAAAAATGCACAGGTTTGGTAGGTTTCCCAAGGTGCCGGCTGAGCCAGAGGTCAAAATCTACAGGTAGGCACTTTGCAAAAAACACCTCTGTTTTCTTTCAAAAAATTGGATGTGTCCACGTTGCGCTTTGGGGCATTTCCTGTCGCGGGCGCTAGGCCTACCCACACAAGTGAGGTATCATTTTTATCGGGAGACTTGGGGGAACGCTGGGTGGAAGGAAATTTGTTGATCCTCTCAGATTCCAGAACTTTCTGCCACAGAAATGTGAGGAACATGTGTTTTTTTAGCCAAATTTTGGGGTTTGCAAAGGATTCTGGGTAACAGAACCTGGTCAGAGCCCCACAAGTCACCCCATCTTGGATTCCCCTAGGTCTCTATGTTTCAAAAATGAACAGGTTTGGTAGGTTTCCCTAGGTGCCGGCTGAGCCAGAGGCCAAAATCTACAGGTAGGCACTTTGCAAAAAACACCTCTGTTTTCTTTCAAAAAATTGGATGTGTCCACGTTGCGCTTTGGGGCATTTCCTGTCGCGGGCGCTAGGCCTACCCACACAAGTGAGGTATCATTTTTATCGGGAGACTTGGGGGAACGCTGGGTGGAAGGAAATTTGTGGCTCCTCTCAGATTCCAGAACTTTCTGACACAGAAATGTGAGGAACGTGTGTTTTTTTAGCCAAATTTTGAGGTTTGCAAAGGATTCTGGGTAACAGAACCTGGTCAGAGCCCCACAAGTCACCCCATCTTGGATTCCCCTAGGTCTCTAGTTTTAAAAAATGCACAGGTTTGGTAGGTTTCTCTAGGTGCCGGCTGAGCTAGAGGCCAAAATCTACAGGTAGGCACTTTGCAAAAAACACCTCTGTTTTCTTTCAAAAAATTGGATGTGACCACGTTGCGCTTTGGGGCATTTCCTGTTGCGGGCGCTAGGCCTACCCACACAAGTGAGGTATCATTTTTATCGGGAGACTTGGGGGAACGCTGGGCGGAAGGAAATGTGGGGCTCCTCTCAGATTCCAGAACTTTCTGCCACAGAAATGTGAGGAACATGTGTTTTTTTAGCCAAATTTTGAGGTTTGCAAAGGATTCTTGGTAACAGAACCTGGTCAGAGCCCCACAAGTCACCCCATCTTGGATTCCCCTAGGTCTCTAGTTTTCAAAAATGCACAGGTTTGGTAGGTTTCCTTAGGTGCCGTCTGAGCTACAGGCCAAAATCCACAGGTAGGCACTGTTTTCTTTCAAAAAATGGGATGTGTCCACGTTGCGCTTTGGGGCATTTCCTGTCGCGGACGCTAGGCCTATCAACACAAGTGAGGTATCATTTTTATCGGGAGACTTGGGGGAACGCTGGGTGGAAGGAAATTTGTGGCTCCTCTCAGATTCCAGAACTTTCTGCCACAGAAATGTGAGGAACATGTGTTTTTTTAGCCAAATTTTGAGGTTTGCAAAGGATTCTGGGTAACAGAACCTGGTCAGAGCCCCACAAGACACCCCATCTTGGATTCCCCTAGGTCTCTAGCTTTAAAAAATGCACAGGTTTGGTAGGTTTCCCTAGGTGCCGGCAGAGCCAGAGGCCAAAATCTGCAGGTAGGCACTTTGCAAAAAACACCTCTGTTTTCTTTAAAAAAATTGGATGTGTCCACGTTGCGCTTTGGGGCATTTCCTGTCGCGGGCGCTAGGCCTACCCACACAAGTGAGGTATAATTTTTATCGGGAGACTTGGGGGAACGCTGTGTGGAAGGAAATTTGTTGATCCTCTCAGATTCCAGAACTTTCTGCCACAGAAATGTGAGGAACGTGTGTTTTTTTAGCCAAATTTTGAGGTTTGCAAAGGATTCTGGGTAACAGAAGCTGGTCAGAGCCCCACAAGTCACCCCATCTTGGATTCCCCTAGGTCTCTAGTTTTCAAAAATGCACAGGTTTGGTAGGTTTCCCTAGGTGCAGGCTGAGCTAGAGGCCAAAATCTACAGGTAGGCACTTTGCAGAAAACACCTCTGTTTTCTTTCAAAAAATTGGATGTGTCCACGTTGAGCTTTGGGGCATTTACTGTCACGGGCGCTAGGCCTACCCACACAAGTGAGGTATCATTTTTATCGGGAGACTTGGGGGAACGCTGGTTGGAAGGAAATTTGTGGCTCCTCTCAGATTCCAGAACTTTCTGCCACAGAAATGTGAGGAACATGTGTTTTTTTAGCCAAATTTTGAGGTTTGCAAAGGATTCTGGGTAACAGAACCTGGTCAGAGCCCCACAAGTCACCCCATGTTGGATTCCCCTAGGTCTCTAGTTTTCAAAAATGCACCGGTTTGGTAGGTTTCCCTAGGTGCAGGCTGAGCTAGAGGCCAAAATCTACAGGTAGGCACTTTGCAAAAAACACCTCTGTTTTCTTTAAAAAAATTGGATGTGTCCACGTTGCGCTTTGGGGCATTTCCTGTCGCGGGCGCTAGGCCTATCCACACAAGTGAGGTATCATTTTTATCGGGAGACTTGGGGAAACGCTGGGTGGAAGGACATTTGTGGCTCCTCTCAGATTCCAGAACTTTCTGCCACAGAAGTATGAGGAACATATGTTTTTTTAGCCAAATTTTGAGGTTTGCAAAGGATTCTGGGTAACAGAACCTGGTCAGAGCCCCACAAGTCACCCCATCTTGGATTCCCCTAGGTCTCTAGTTTTAAAAAATGCACCAGTTTGGTAGGTTTCCCTAGGTGCCGGCTGAGCTAGAGGCCAAAATCTACAGTTAGGCACTTTGAAAAAAAAACACCTCTGTTTTCTTTCAAAAAATTGGATGTGTCCACGTTGCGCTTTGGGGCATTTCCTGTCGCGGACGCTAGGCCTATCAACACAAGTGAGGTATCATTTTTATCGGGAGACTTGGGGGAACGCTGGGTGGAAGGAAATTGGTGGCTTCTCTCAGATTCCAGAACTTTCTGCCACAGAAATGTGAGGAACATGTGTTTTTTTAGCCAAATTTTGAGGTTTGCAAAGGATTCTGGGTAAAAGAACCTGGTCAGAGCCCCACAAGTCACCCCATCTTGGATTCCCCTAGGTCTCTAGTTTTAAAAAATGCACAGGTTTGGTAGGTTTCCCTAGTTGCCGGATGAGCTAGAGGCCAAAATCTACAGGTAGGCACTTTGCAAAAAACACCTCTGTTTTCTTTAAAAAAATTGGATGTGTCCACGTTGCACTTTGGGGCATTTCCTATCGCGGGTGCTAGGCCTACACACACAAGTGAGGTATCATTTTTATCTGGAGACTTGGGGGAACGCTGCGTGGAAAGAAATTTGTGGCTCCTCTCAGATTCCAGAACTTTCTGCCACAGAAATGTGAGGAACATGTGTTTTTTTAGCCAAATTTTGAGGTTTGCAAAGGATTCTGGGTAACAGAACCTGGTCAGAGCCCCACAAGTCACCCCATCTTGGATTCCCCTAGGTCTCTAGGTTTTAAAAATGCACAGGTTTGGTAGGTTTCCCAAGGTGCCGGCTGAGCCAGAGGTCAAAATCTACAGGTAGGCACTTTGCAAAAAACACCTCTGTTTTCTTTCAAAAAATTGGATGTGTCCACGTTGCGCTTTGGGGCATTTCCTGTCGCGGGCGCTAGGCCTACCCACACAAGTGAGGTATCATTTTTATCGGGAGACTTGGGGGAACGCTGGGTGGAAGGAAATTTGTTGATCCTCTCAGATTCCAGAACTTTCTGCCACAGAAATGTGAGGAACATGTGTTTTTTTAGCCAAATTTTGGGGTTTGCAAAGGATTCTGGGTAACAGAACCTGGTCAGAGCCCCACAAGTCACCCCATCTTGGATTCCCCTAGGTCTCTAGGTTTCAAAAATGAACAGGTTTGGTAGGTTTCCCTAGGTGCCGGCTGAGCCAGAGGCCAAAATCTACAGGTAGGCACTTTGCAAAAAACACCTCTGTTTTCTTTCAAAAAATTGGATGTGTCCACGTTGCGCTTTGGGGCATTTCCTGTCGCGGGCGCTAGGCCTACCCACACAAGTGAGGTATCATTTTTATCGGGAGACTTGGGGGAACGCTGGGTGGAAGGAAATTTGTGGCTCCTCTCAGATTCCAGAACTTTCTGACACAGAAATGTGAGGAACGTGTGTTTTTTTAGCCAAATTTTGAGGTTTGCAAAGGATTCTGGGTAACAGAACCTGGTCAGAGCCCCACAAGTCACCCCATCTTGGATTCCCCTAGGTCTCTAGTTTTCAAAAATGCACAGGTTTGGTAGGTTTCCCTAGGTGCCGGCTGAGCTAGAGGCCAAAATCTACAGGTAGGCACTTTGCAAAAAACACCTCTGTTTTCTTTAAAAAAATTGGATGTGTCCACGTTGCGCTTTGGGGCATTTCCTGTCGCGGGCGCTAGGCCTATCCACACAAGTGAGGTATCATTTTTATCAGGAGACTTGGGGGAACGCTGGGTGGAAGGACATTTGTGGCTCCTCTCAGATTCCAGAACTTTCTGGCACAGAAATGTGAGGAACATGTGTTTTTTTGCCAAATTTTGAGGTTTGCAAAGGATTCTTGGTAACAGAACCTGGTCAGAGCCCCACAAGTCACCCCATCTTGGATTCCCCTAGGTCTCTAGTTTTCAACAATGCACAGGTTTGGTAGGTTTCCCTAGGTGCCGGCTGAGCTACAGGCCAAAATCCACAGGTAGGCACTGTTTTCTTTCAAAAAATGGGATGTGTCCATGTTGCGCTTTGGGGCATTTCCTGTCGCGGGCGCTAGGCCTACCCACGCAAGTGAGGTATCATTTTTATCGGGAGACTTAAGGGAACGCTGGGTGGAAGGAAATTTGTGGCTCCTCTCAGATTCCAGAACTTTCTGCCACAGAAATGTGAGGAACATGTGTTTTTTAGCCAAATGTTGAGGTTTGCAAAGGATTCTGGGTAACAGAACCTGGTTAGAGCCCCAAAAGTCACACCATCTTGGATTCCCCTAGGTCTCTAGTTTTCAAAAATCCCCAGGTTTGGTAGGTTTCCCTAGGTGCCGGCTGAGCTAGAGGCCAAAATCTACAGGTAGGCACTTTGCAGAAAACACCTCTGTTTTCTTTCAAAAAATTGGATGTGTCCACGTTGAGCTTTGGGGCATTTACTGTCACGGGCGCTAGGCCTACCCACACAAGTGAGGTATCATTTTTATCGGGAGACTTGGGGGAACGCTGGGTGGAAGGAAATTTGTGGCTCCTCTCAGATTCCAGAACTTTCTGCCACAGAAATGTGAGGAACATGTGTTTTTTTAGCCAAATTTTGAGGTTTGCAAAGGATTCTGGGTAACAGAACCTGGTCAAAGCCCCACAAGTCACCCCATCTTGGATTCCCCTAGGTCTCTAGTTTTAAAAAATGCACTGGTTTGGTAGGTTTCTCTAGGTGCCGGCTGAGCTAGAGGCCAAAATCTACAGGTAGGCACTTTGCAAAAAACACCTCTGTTTTCTTTAAAAAAATTGGATGTGTCCACGTTGCGCTTTGGGGCATTCCCTGTTGCGGGCGCTAGGCCTACCCACACAAGTGAGGTATCATTTTTATCGGGAGACTTGGGGGAACGCTGGGTGGAAGGAAATTTGTGGCTCCTCTCAGATTCCAGAACTTTCTGCCACAGAAATGTGAGGAACGTGTGTTTTTTTAGCCCAATTTTGAGGTTTGCAAAGGATTCTGGGTAACAGAACCTGGTCAGAGCCCCACAAGTCACCCCATCTTGGATTCCCCTAGGTCTCTAGGTTTCAAAAATGCACAGGTTTGGTAGGTTTCCCTAGGTGCCGGCTGAGCCAGAGGCCAAAATCTACAGGTAGGCACTTTGCAAAAAACACCTCTGTTTTCTTTCAAAAAATTGGATGTGTCCACGTTGCGCTTTGGGGCATTTCCTGTCGGGGGCGCTAGGCCTACCCACACAAGTGAGGTATCATTTTTATGTGGAGACTTGGGGGAACGCTGGGTGGAAGGAAATTTGTTGATCCTCTCAGATTCCAGAACTTTCTGCCACAGAAATGTGAGGAACGTGTGTTTTTTTAGCCAAATTTTGAGGTTTGCAAAGGATTCTGGGTAACAGAACCTGGTCAGAGCCCCACAAGTCACCCCATCTTGGATTCCCCTAGGTCTCTAGTTTTAAAAAATGCACAGGTTTGGTAGGTTTTCCTAGGTGCAGGCTGAGCTAGAGGCCAAAATCTACAGGTAGGCACTTAGCAGAAAACACCTCTGTTTTCTCTTCAAAAAATTGGATGTGTCCACGTTGAGCTTTGGAGCATTTACTGTCATGGGCGCTAGGCCTACCCACACAAGTGAGGTATGATTTTTATCAGGAAACTTGGGGGAACGCTGGGTAGAAGGAAATTTGTGGCTCCTCCAGATTCCAGAACTTTCTGCCACAGAAATGTGAGGAACATGTGTTTTTTTAGCCAAATTTTGAGGTTTGCAAAGGATTCTGGGTAACAGAACCTGGTCAAAGCCCCACAAGTCACCCCATCTTGGATTCCCCTAGGTCTCTAGTTTTCAAAAATGCACCGGTTTAGTAGGTTTCCCTAGGTGCCGGCTGAGCTAGAGGCCAAAATCTACAGGTAAGCACTTTGCAAAAAACACCTCTGTTTTCTTTCAAAAAATTGGATGTGTCCACGTTGCGCTTTGGGGCATTTCCTGTCGCGAACGCTAGGCCTATCAACACAAGTGAGGTATCATTTTTATCGAGAGACTTGGGGGAACGCTGGGTGGAAGGAAATTTGTGGCTCCTCTCAGATTCCAGAACTTTCTGCCACAGAAATGTGAGGAACATGTGTTTTTTTAGCCAAATTTTGAGGTTTGCAAAGGATTCTGGGTAAAAGAACCTGGTCAGAGCCCCACAAGTCACCCCATCTTGGATTCCCCTAGGTCTCTAGTTTTAAAAAATGCACAGGTTTGGTGGGTTTCCCTAGGTGCCGGCTGAGCTAGAGGCCAAAATCTACAGGTAGGCCCTTTGCAAAAAACACCTCTGTTTTCTTTCAAAAAATTGGATGTGTCCACGTTGCGCTTTGGGGCATTTCCTTTCGCGGGTGCTAGGCCTACCCACACAAGTGAGGTATAATTTTTATTGGGAGACTTGGGGGAACGCTGGGTGGAAGGAAATTTGTGGCTCCTCTCAGATTCCAGAACTTTCTGCCACAGAAATGTGAGGAACATGTGTTTTTTTAGCCAAATTTTGAGGTTTGCAAAGGATTCTGGGTAACAGAACCTGGTCAGAGCCCCACAAGTCACCCCATCTTGGATTCCCCTAAGTCTCTAGGTTTCAAAAATGCACAGGTTTGGTAGGTTTCCCTAGGTGCCGGCTGAGCCAGAGGCCAAAATCTACAGGTAGGCACTTTGCAAAAAACACCTCTGTTTTCTTTAAAAAAATTGGATGTGTCCACGTTGCACTTTGGGGCATTTCCTGTCGCGGGCGCTAGGCCTACCCACACAAGTGAGGTATCATTTTTATCGGGAGACTTGGGGGAACGCTGGGTGGAAGGAAATTTGTTGATCATCTCAGATTCCAGAACTTTCTGCCACAGAAATGTGAGGAACGTGTGTTTTTTTAGCCAAATTTTGAGGTTTGCAAAGGATTCTGGGTAACAGAACCTGGTCAGAGCCCCACAAGTCACCCCATCTTGGATTCCCCTAGGTCTCTAGTTTTCAAAAATGCACAGGTTTGGTAGGTTTCCCTAGGTGCAGGCTGAGCTAGAGGCCAAAATCTACAGGTAGGCACTTTGCAAAAAACACATCTGTTTTCTTTCAAAAAATTGGATGTGTCCACGTTGAGCTTTGGGGCATTTACTGTCACGGGCGCTAGGCCTACCCACACAAGTGAGGTATCATTTTTATTGGGAGACTTGGGGGAACGCTGGGTGGAAGGAAATTTGTGGCTCCTCTCAGATTCCAGAACTTTCTGCCACAGAAATGTGAGGAACATGTGTTTTTTTAGCCAAATTTTGAGGTTTGCAAAGGATTCTGGGTAACAGAACCTGGTCAAACCCCCACAAGTCACCCCATCTTGGATTCCCCTAGGTCTCTAGTTTTAAAAAATGCACAGGTTTGGTAGGTTTCTCTAGGTGCCGCCTGAGCTAGAGGCCAAAATCTACAGGTAGGCACTTTGCAAAAAACACCTCTGTTTTCTTTCAAAAAATTGGATGTGTCCACGTTGCGCTTTGGGGCATTTCCTGTCGCGGGCGCTAGGCCTACCCACACAAGTGAGGTATCATTTTTATCGGGAGACTTGGGGGAACGCTGGGTGGAAGGAAATTTGTGGCTCCTCTCAGATTCCAGAACTTTCTGCCACAGAAATTTGAGGAACATGTGTTTTTTTAGCCAAATTTTGAGGTTTGCAAAGGATTCTGGGTAAAAGAACATGGTCAGAGCCCCACAAGTCACCCCATCTTGGATTCCCCTAGGTCTCTAGTTTTAAAAAATGCACAGGTTTGGTAGGTTTCCCTAGGTGCCGGCAGAGGTAGAGGCCAAAATCTACAGGTAGGCACTTTGCAAAAAACACCTCTGTTTTCTTTCAAAAAATTGGATGTGTCCACGTTGCGCTTTGGGGCATTTCCTGTTGCGGGCGCTAGGCCTACCCACACAAGTGAGGTATCATTTTTATCGGGAGACTTGGGGGAAAGCTGGGTGGAAGGAAATTTGTGGCTCCTCTCAGATTCCAGAACTTTCTGCCACAGAAATGTGAGGAACATGTGTTTTTTTAGCCAAATTTTGAGGTTTGCAAAGGATTCTTGGTAACAGAACCTGGTCAGAGCCCCACAAGTCACCCCATCTTGGATTCCCCTAGGTCTCTAGTTTTCAAAAATGCACAGGTTTGGTAGGTTTCCCTAGGTGCCGGCTGAGCTACAGGCCAAAATCCACAGGTAGGCACTGTTTTCTTTCAAAAAATGGGATGTGTCCACGTTGCGCTTTGGGGCATTTCCTGTCGCGGGCGCTAGGCCTACCCAAGCAAGTGAGGTATCATTTTTATCGGGAGACTTAAGGGAACGCTGGGTGGAAGGAAATTTGTGGCTCCTCTCAGATTCCAGAACTTTCTGCCACAGAAATGTGAGGGACATGTGTTTTTTAGCGGAATGTTGATGTTTGCAAAGGATTCTGGGTAACAGAACCTGGTTAGAGCCCCACAAGTCACCCCATCTTAGATTCCCCTAGGTCTCTAGTTTTCAAAAATGCCCAGGTTTGGTGGGTTTCCCTAGGTGCCGGCTGAGCTAGAGGCCAAAATCTACAGGTAGGCACTTTGCAAAAAACACCTCTGTTTTCTTTCAAAAAATTGGATGTGTCCACGTTGCGCTTTGGGGCATTTCCTGTCGCGGACGCTAGGCCTATCAACACAAGTGAGGTATCATTTTTATCGGGAGACTTGGGGGAACGCTGGGTGGAAGGAAATTTGTGGCTCCTCTCAGATTCCAGAACTTTCTGCCACAGAAATGTGAGGAACATGTGTTTTTTTAGCCAAATTTTGAGGTTTGCAAAGGATTCTGGGTAACAGAACCTGGTCAGAGCCCAACAAGACACCCCATCTTGGATTCCCCTAGGTCTCTAGCTTTAGAAAATGCACAGGTTTGGTAGGTTTCCCTAGGTGCCGGCTGAGCCAGAGGCCAAAATCTACAGGTAGGCACTTTGCAAAAAACACCTCTGTTTTCTTTCAAAAAATTGGATGTGTCCACGTTGCGCTTTGGGGCACTTCCTGTCGCGGGCGCTAGGCCTACCCACACAAGTGAGGTATAATTTTTATCGGGAGACTTGGGGGAACGCTGGGTGGAAGGAAATTTGTTGATCCTCTCAGATTCCAGAACTTTCTGCCACAGAAATGTGAGGAACGTGTGTTTTTTTAGCCAAATTTTGAGGTTTGCAAAGGATTCTGGGTAACAGAACCTGGCCAGAGCCCCACAAGTCACCCCATCTTGGATTCCCCTAGGTCTCTAGTTTTCAAAAATGCACAGGTTTGGTAGGTTTCCCTAGGTGCAGGCTGAGCTAGAGGCCAAAATCTCCAGGTAGGCACTTTGCAGAAAACACCTCTGTTTTCTTTCAAAAAATTAGATGTGTCCACGTTGAGCTTTGGGGCATTTACTGTCACGGGCGCTAGGCCTACCCACACAAGTGAGGTATCATTTTTATCGGGAGACTTGGGGGAACGCTGGTTGGAAGGAAATTTGTGGCTCCTCTCAGATTCCAGAACTTTCTGCCACAGAAATGTAAGGATCATGTGTTTTTTTAGCCAAATTTTGAGGTTTGCAAAGGATTCTGGGTAACAGAACCTGGTCAGAGCCCCACAAGTCACCCCATGTTGGATTCCCCTAGGTCTATAGTTTTCAAAAATGCACCGGTTTGGTAGGTTTCCCTTGGTGCCGGCTGAGCTAGAGGCCAAAATCTACAGGTAGGCACTTTGCAAAAAACACCTCTGTTTTCTTTAAAAAAATTGGATGTGTCCACGTTGCGCTTTGGGGCATTTCCTGTCGCGGGCGCTAGGCCTATCCACACAAGTGAGGTATCATTTTTATCGGGAGACTTGGGGGAACGCTGGGTGGAAGGAAATTTGTGGCTCCTCTCAGATTCCAGAACTTTCTGCCACAGAAATGTGAGGAACATGTGTTTTTTTAGCCAAATTTTGAGGTTTGCAAAGGATTCTGGGTAACAGAACCTGGTCAGAGCCCCACAAGTCACCCCATCTTGGATTCCCCTATGTCTCTAGGTTTCAAAAATGCACAGGTTTGGTAGGTTTCCCTAGGTGCAGGCTGAGCTAGAGGCCAAAATCTACAGGTAGGCACTTTGCAAAAAACACATCTGTTTTCTTTCAAAAAATTGGATGTGTCCACGTTGAGCTTTGGGGCATTTACTGTCACGGGCGCTAGGCCTACCCACACAAGTGAGGTATCATTTTTATCGGGAGACTTGGGGGAACGCTGGGTGGAAGGAAATTTGTGGCTCCTCTCAGATTCCAGAACTTTCTGCCACAGAAATGTGAGGAACATGTGTTTTTTTATCCAAATTTTGAGGTTTGCAAAGGATTCTGGGTAACAGAACCTGGTCAAAGCCCCACAAGTCACCCCATCTTGGATTCCCCTAGGTCTCTAGTTTTAAAAAATGCACAGGTTTGGTAGGTTTCTCTAGGTGCCGGCTGAGCTAGAGGCCAAAATCTACAGGTAGGCACTTTGCAAAAAACACCTCTGTTTTCTTTAAAAAAATTGGATGTGTCCACGTTGCGCTTTGGGGCATTTCCTGTTGCGGGCGCTAGGCCTACCCACACAAGTGAGGTATCATTTTTATCGGGAGACTTGGTGGAACGCTGGGTGGAAGGAAATTTGTGGCTCCTCTCAGATTCCAGAACTTTCTGCCACAGAAATGTGAGGAACGTGTGTTTTTTTAGCCAAATTTTGAGGTTTGCAAAGGATTCTGGGTAACAGAACCTGGTCAGAGCCCCACAAGTCACCCCATGTTGGATTCCCCTAGGTCTCTAGTTTTCAAAAATGCACAGGTTTTGTAGGTTTCCCTAGGTGCCGGCTGAGCTAGAGGCCAAAATCTACAGGTAGGCACTTTGCAAAAAACACCTCTGTTTTCTTTCAAAAAATTGGATGTGTCCACGTTGCGCTTTGGGGCATTTCCTGTCGCGGACGCTAGGCCTATCAACACAAGTGAGGTATCATTTTTATCGGGAGACTTGGGGGAACGCTGGGTGGAAGGACATTTGTGGCTCCTCTCAGATTCCAGAACTTTCTGCCACAGAAATGTGAGGAACATGTGTTTTTTTAGCCAAATTTTGAGGTTTGCAAAGGATTCTGGGTAAAAGAACCTGGTCAGAGCCACACAAGTCACCCCATCTTGGATTCCCCTAGGTCTCTAGTTTTAAAAAATGCACAGGTTTGGTAGGTTTCCCTAGGTGCAGGCTGAGCTAGAGGCCAAAATCTACAGGTAGGCACTTTGCAGAAAACACCTCTGTTTTCTTTCAAAAAATTGGATGTGTCCACGTTGAGCTTTGGGGCATTTACTGTCACGGGCGCTAGGCCTACCCACACAAGTGAGGTATCATTTTTATCGGGAGACTTGGGGGAACGCTGGTTGGAAGGAAATTTGTGGCTCCTCTCAGATTCCAGAACTTTCTGCCACAGAAATGTAAGGATCATGTGTTTTTTTAGCCAAATTTTGAGGTTTGCAAAGGATTCTGGGTAACAGAACCTGGTCAGAGCCCCACAAGTCACCCCATGTTGGATTCCCCTAGGTCTATAGTTTTCAAAAATGCACCGGTTTGGTAGGTTTCCCTTGGTGCCGGCTGAGCTAGAGGCCAAAATCTACAGGTAGGCACTTTGCAAAAAACACCTCTGTTTTCTTTAAAAAAATTGGATGTGTCCACGTTGCGCTTTGGGGCATTTCCTGTCGCGGGCGCTAGGCCTATCCACACAAGTGAGGTATAATTTTTATCGGGAGACTTGAGGGAACGGTGGGTGGAAGGACATTTGTGGCTCCTCTCAGATTCCAGAACTTTCTGCCACAGAAGTATGAGGAACATTTGTTTTTTTAGCCAAATTTTGAGGTTTGCAAAGGATTCTGGGTAACAGAACCTGGTCAGAGCCCCACAAGTCACCCCATCTTGGATTCCCCTAGGTCTCTAGTTTTCAAAAATGCACCGGTTTGGTAGGTTTCCCTAGGTGGCGGCTGAGCTAGAGGCCAAAATCTACAGGTAGGCACTTTGCAAAAAACACCTCTGTTTTCTTTCAAAAAATTGGATGTGTCCACGTTGCGCTTTGGGGCATTTCCTGTCGCGGACGCTAGGCCTATCAACACAAGTGAGGTATCATTTTTATCGGGAGACTTGGGGGAACGCTGGGTGGAAGGAAATTTGTGGCTCCTCTCAGATTCCAGAACTTTCTGCCACAGAAATGTGAGGAACATGTGTTTTTTTTAGCCAAATTTTGAGGTTTGCAAAGCATTCTGGGTAAAAGAACCTGGTCAGAGCCCCACAAGTCACCCCATCTTGGATTCCCCTAGGTCTCTAGTTTTCAAAAATGCACAGGTTTGGTAGGTTTCCCTAGGTGCCGGCTGAGCTAGAGGCCAAAATCTACAGGTAGGCACTTTGCAAAAAACACCTCTGTTTTCTTTCAAAAAATTGGATGTGTCCACGTTGCGCTTTGGGGCATTTCCTTTCGCGGGTGCTAGGCCTACCCACACAAGTGAGGTATCATTTTTATCGGGAGACTTGGGGGAACGCTGGGTGGAAGGAAATTTGTGGCTCCTCTCAGATTCCAGAACTTTCTGCCACAGAAATGTGAGGAACATGTGTTTTTTTAGCCAAATTTTGAGGTTTGCAAAGGATTCTGGGTAACAGAACCTGGTCAGAGCCCCACAAGTCACCCCATCTTGGATTCCCCTAGGTCTCTAGGTTTTAAAAATGCACAGGTTTGGTAGGTTTCCCAAGGTGCCGGCTGAGCCAGAAGCCAAAATCTACAGGTAGGCACTTTGCAAAAAACACCTCTGTTTTCTTTCAAAAAATTGGATGTGTCCACGTTGCGCTTTGGGGCATTTCCTGTCGCGGGCGCTAGGCCTACCCACACAAGTGAGGTATCATTTTTATCGGGAGACTTGGGGGAACGCTGGGTGGAAGGAAATTTGTTGATCCTCTCAGATTCCAGAACTTTCTGCCACAGAAATGTGAGGAACATGTGTTTTTTTAGCCAAATTTTGGGGTTTGCAAAGGATTCTGGGTAACAGAACCTGGTCAGAGCCCCACAAGTCACCCCATCTTGGATTCCCCTAGGTCTCTAGGTTTCAAGAATGCACAGGTTTGGTAGGTTTCCCTAGGTGCCGGCTGAGCCAGAGGCCAAAATCTACAGGTAGGCACTTTGCAAAAAACACCTCTGTTTTCTTTCAAAAAATTGGATGTGTCCACGTTGCGCTTTAGGGCATTTCCTGTCGCGGGCGCTAGGCCTACCCACACAAGTGAGGTATCATTTTTATCGGGAGACTTGGGGGAGCGCTGGGTGGAAGGAAATTTGTGGCTCCTCTCAGATTCCAGAACTTTCTCCCACAGAAGTATTAGGAACATGTGTTTTTTTAGCCAAATTTTGAGGTTTGCAAAGGATTCTGGGTAACAGAACCTGGTCAGAGCCCCACAAGTCACCCCATCTTGGATTCCCCTAGGTCTCTAGTTTTCAAAAATGCACCGGTTTGGTAGGTTTCCCTAGGTGGCGGCTGAGCTAGAGGCCAAAATCTACAGGTAGGCACTTTGCAAAAAACACCTCTGTTTTCTTTCAAAAAATTGGATGTGTCCACGTTGCGCTTTGGGGCATTTCCTGTCGCGGACGCTAGGCCTATCAACACAAGTGAGGTATCATTTTTATCGGGAGACTTGGGGGAACGCTGGGTGGAAGGAAATTTGTGGCTCCTCTCAGATTCTAGAACTTTCTGCCACAGAAATGTGAGGAACATGTGTTTTTTTAGCCAAATTTTGAGGTTTGCAAAGGATTCTGGGTAAAAGAACCTGGTCAGAGCCCCACAAGTCACCCCATCTTGGATTCCCTTAGGTCTCTAGTTTTCAAAAATGCACAGGTTTGGTAGGTTTCCCTAGGTGCCGGCTGAGCTAGAGGCCAAAATCTACAGGTAGGCACTTTGCAAAAAACACCTCTGTTTTCTTTCAAAAAATTGGATGTGTCCACGTTGCACTTTGGGGCATTTCCTTTCGCGGGTGCTAGGCCTTCCCACACAAGTGAGGTATCATTTTTATCGGGAGACTTGGGGGAACGCTGGGTGGAAGGAAATTTGTGGCTCCTCTCAGATTCCAGAACTTTCTGCCACAGAAATGTGAGGAACATGTGTTTTTTTAGCCAAATTTTGAGGTTTGCAAAGGATTCTGGGTAACAGAACCTGGTCAGAGCCCCACAAGTCACCCCATCTTGGATTCCCCTAGGTCTCTAGGTTTAAAAAATGCACAGGTTTGGTAGGTTTCCCTAGGTGCAGGCTGAGCTAGAGGCCAAAATCTACAGGTAGGCACTTTGCAAAAAACACCTCTGTTTTCTTTCAAAAAATTGGATGTGTCCACGTTGCGCTTTAGGGCATTTCCTGTCGCGGGCGCTAGGCCTACCCACACAAGTGAGGTATCATTTTTATCGGGAGACTTGGGGGAACGCTGGGTGGAAGGAAATTTGTGGCTCCTCTCAGATTCCAGAACTTTCTGCCACAGAAATGTGAGGAACGTGTGTTTTTTTAGCCACATTTTGAGGTTTGCAAAGGATTCTGGGTAACAGAACCTGGTCAGAGCCCCACAAGTCACCCCATCTTGGATTCCCCTAGGTCTCTAGTTTTCAAAAATGCACAGGTTTGGTAGGTTTCCATAGGTGCCGGCTGAGCTAGAGGCCAAAATCTACAGGTAGGCACTTTGCAAAAAACACCTCTGTTTTCTTTCAAAAAATTGGATGTGTCCACGTTGCGCTTTGGGGCATTTCCTGTCGCGGGCGCTAGGCCTATCCACACAAGTGAGGTATCATTTTTATCGGGAGACTTGGGGGAACGCTGGGTGGAAGGAAATTTGTGGCTCCTCTCAGATTCCAGAACTTTCTGCCACAGAAGTATGAGGAACATGTGTTTTTTTAGCCAAATTTTGAGGTTTGCAAAGGATTCTGGGTAACAGAACCTGGTCAGAGCCCCACAAGTCACCCCATCTTGGATTCCCCTAGCTCTCTAGTTTTCAAAAATGCACCGGTTTGGTAGGTTTCCCTAGGTGCCGGCTGAGCTAGAGGCCAAAATCTACAGGTAGGCACTTTGCAAAAAACACCTCTGTTTTCTTTCAAAAAATTGGATGTGTCCACTTTGCGCTTTGGGGCATTTCCTGTCGCGGACGCTAGGCCTATCAACACAAGTGAGGTATCATTTTTATCGGGAGACTTGGGGGAACGCTGGGTGGAAGGAAATTTGTGGCTCCTCTCAGATTCCAGAACTTTCTGCCACAGAAATGTGAGGAACATGTGTTTTTTTAGCCAAATTTTGAGGTTTGCAAAGGATTCTGGGTAAAAGAACCTGGGCAGAGCCCCACAAGTCACCCCATCTTGGATTCCCCTAGGTCTCTAGGTTTTAAAAATGCACAGGTTTGGTAGGTTTCCCAAGGTGCCGGCTGAGCCAGAGGCCAAAATCTACAGGTAGGCACTTTGCCAAAAACACCTCTGTTTTCTTTCAAAAAATTGGATGTGTCCACGTTGCGCTTTGGGGCATTTCCTGTCGCGGGCGCTAGGCCTACCCACACAAGTGAGGTATCATTTTTATCGGGAGACTTGGGGGAACGCTGGGTGGAAGGAAATTTTTTGATCCTCTCAGATTCCAGAACTTTCTGGCACAGAAATGTGAGGAACATGTGTTTTTTTAGCCAAATTTTGGGGTTTGCAAAGGATTCTGGGTAACAGAACCTGGTCAGAGCCCCACAAGTCACCCCATCTTGGATTCCCCTAGGTCTCTAGGTTTCAAAAATGCACAGGTTTGGTAGGTTTCCCTAGGTGCCGTCTGAGCCAGAGGCCAAAATCTACAGGTAGGCACTTTGCAAAAAACACCTCTGTTTTCTTTAAAAAAATTGGATGTGTCCACGTTGCGCTTTGGGGCATTTCCTGTCGCGGGCGCTAGGCCTACCCACACAAGTGAGGTATCATTTTTATCGGGAGACTTGGGGGAACGCTGGGTGGAAGGAAATTTGTGGCTCCTCTCAGATTCCAGACATTTCTGCCACAGAAAGGTGAGGAACGTGTGTTTTTTTAGCCAAATTTTGAGGTTTGCAAAGGATTCTGGGTAACAGAACCTGGTCAGAGCCCCACAAGTCACCCCATCTTGGATTCCCCTAGGTCTCTAGTTTTCAAAAATGCACAGGTTTGGTAGGTTTCCCTAGGTGCCGGCTGAGCTAGAGGCCAAAATCTACAGGTAGGCACTTTGCAAAAAACACCTCTGTTTTCTTTAAAAAAATTGGATGTGTCCACGTTGCGCTTTGGGGCATTTCCTGTTGCGGGCGCTAGGCCTACCCACACAAGTGAGGTATCATTTTTATCGGGAGACTTGGGGGAACGCTGGGTGGAAGGAAATTTGTGGCTCCTCTCAGATTGCAGAACTTTCTGCCACAGAAATGTGAGGAACGTGTGTTTTTTTAGCCAAATTTTGAGGTTTGCAAAGGATTCTGGGTAACAGAATCTGGTCAGAGCCCCACAAGTCACCCCATCTTGGATTCCCCTAGGTCTCTAGTTTTCAAAAATGCACCGGTTTGGTAGGTTTCCCTAGGTGCCGGCTGAGCTAGAGGCCAAAATCTACAGGTAGGCACTTTGCAAAAAACACCTCTGTTTTCTTTAAAAAAATTGGATGAGTCCACGTTGCGCTTTGGGGCATTTCCTTTCGCGGGTGCTAGGCCTTCCCACACAAGTGAGGTATCATTTTTATCGGGAGACTTGGGGGAACGCTGGGTGGAAGGAAATTTGTGGCTCCTCTCAGATTCCAGAACTTTCTGCCACAGAAATGTGAGGAACATGTGTTTTTTTAGCCAAATTTTGAGGTTTGCAAAGGATTCTGGGTAACAGAACCTGGTCAGAGCCCCACAAGTCACCCCATCTTGGATTCCCCTATGTCTCTAGGTTTCAAAAATGCACAGGTTTGGTAGGTTTCCCTAGGTGCAGGCTGAGCTAGAGGCCAAAATCTACAGGTAGGCACTTTGCAAAAAACACATCTGTTTTCTTTCAAAAAATTGGATGTGTCCACGTTGAGCTTTGGGGCATTTACTGTCACGGGCGCTAGGCCTACCCACACAAGTGAGGTATCATTTTTATCGGGAGACTTGGGGGAACGCTGGGTGGAAGGAAATTTGTGGCTCCTCTCAGATTCCAGAACTTTCTGCCACAGAAATGTGAGGAACATGTGTTTTTTTATCCAAATTTTGAGGTTTGCAAAGGATTCTGGGTAACAGAACCTGGTCAAAGCCCCACAAGTCACCCCATCTTGGATTCCCCTAGGTCTCTAGTTTTAAAAAATGCACAGGTTTGGTAGGTTTCTCTAGGTGCCGGCTGAGCTAGAGGCCAAAATCTACAGGTAGGCACTTTGCAAAAAACACCTCTGTTTTCTTTAAAAAAATTGGATGTGTCCACGTTGCGCTTTGGGGCATTTCCTGTTGCGGGCGCTAGGCCTACCCACACAAGTGAGGTATCATTTTTATCGGGAGACTTGGTGGAACGCTGGGTGGAAGGAAATTTGTGGCTCCTCTCAGATTCCAGAACTTTCTGCCACAGAAATGTGAGGAACGTGTGTTTTTTTAGCCAAATTTTGAGGTTTGCAAAGGATTCTGGGTAACAGAACCTGGTCAGAGCCCCACAAGTCACCCCATGTTGGATTCCCCTAGGTCTCTAGTTTTCAAAAATGCACAGGTTTTGTAGGTTTCCCTAGGTGCCGGCTGAGCTAGAGGCCAAAATCTACAGGTAGGCACTTTGCAAAAAACACCTCTGTTTTCTTTCAAAAAATTGGATGTGTCCACGTTGCGCTTTGGGGCATTTCCTGTCGCGGACGCTAGGCCTATCAACACAAGTGAGGTATCATTTTTATCGGGAGACTTGGGGGAACGCTGGGTGGAAGGACATTTGTGGCTCCTCTGAGATTCCAGAACTTTCTGCCACAGAAATGTGAGGAACATGTGTTTTTTTAGCCAAATTTTGAGGTTTGCAAAGGATTCTGGGTAAAAGAACCTGGTCAGAGCCACACAAGTCACCCCATCTTGGATTCCCCTAGGTCTCTAGTTTTCAAAAATGCACAGGTTTGGTAGGTTTCCCTTGGTGCCGGCTGAGCTAGAGGCCAAAATCTACAGGTAGGCACTTTGCAAAAAACACCTCTGTTTTCTTTCAAAAAATTGGATGTGTCCACGTTGCGCTTTGGGGCATTTCCTTTCGCGGGTGCTAGGCCTACCCACACAAGTGAGGTATCATTTTTATCGGGAGACTTGGGAGAACGCTGGGTGGAAGGAAATTTGTGGCTCCTCTCAGATTTCAGAACTTTCTGCCACAGAAATGTGAGGAACATGTGTTTTTTTAGCCAAATTTTGAGGTTTGCAAAGGATTCTGGGTAACAGAACCTGGTCAGAGCCCCACAAGTCACCCCATCTTGGATTCCCCAGGGTCTCTAGGTTTCAAAAATGCACAGGTTTGGTAGGTTTCCCTAGGTGCCGGCTGAGCCAGAGGCCAAAATCTACAGGTAGGCACTTTGCAAAAAACACCTCTGTTTTCTTTCAAAAAATTGGTTGTGTCCACGTTGCGCTTTGGGGCATTTCCTGTCGCGGGCGCTAGGCCTACCCACACAAGTGAGGTATCATTTTTATCGGGAGACTTGGGGGAACGCTGGGTGGAAGGAAATTTGATGATCCTCTCAGATTCCAGAACTTTCTGCCACAGAAATGTGAGGAACATGTGTTTTTTTACCCAAATTTTGAGGTTTGCAAAGGATTCTGGGTAACAGAACCTGGTCAGAGCCCCACAAGTCACCCCATCTTGGATTCCCCTAGGTCTCTAGTTTTCAAAAATGCACAGGTTTGGTAGGTTTCCCTAGGTGCAGGCTGAGCTAGAGGCCAAAATCTACAGGTAGGCACTTTGCAAAAAACACATCTGTTTTCTTTCAAAAAATTGGATGTGTCCACGTTGAGCTTTGGGGCATTTACTGTCACGGGCGCTAGGCCTACCCACACAAGTGAGGTATCATTTTTATCGGGAGACTTGGGGGAACGCTGGGTGGAAGGAAATTTGTGGCTCCTCTCAGATTCCAGAACTTTCTGCCACAGAAATGTGAGGAACATGGGTTTTTTTAGCCAAATTTTGAGGTTTGCAAAGGATTCTGGGTAACAGAACCTGGTCAAAGCCCCACAAGTCACCCCATCTTTGATTCCCCTAGGTCTCTAGTTTAAAAAAATGCACAGGTTTGGTAGGTTTCCCTAGGTGCAGGCTGAGCTAGAGGCCAAAATCTACAGGTAGGCACTTTGCAAAAAACACATCTGTTTTCTTTCAAAAAATTGGATGTGTCCACGTTGAGCTTTGGGGCATTTACTGTCACGGGCGCTAGGCCTACCCACACAAGTGAGGTATCATTTTTATCGGGAGACTTGGGGGAACGCTGGGTGGAAGGAAATTTGTGGCTCCTCTCAGATTCCAGAACTTTCTGCCACAGAAATGTGAGGAACATGTGTTTTTTTATCCAAATTTTGAGGTTTGCAAAGGATTCTGGGTAACAGAACCTGGTCAAAGCCCCACAAGTCACCCCATCTTGGATTCCCCTAGGTCTCTAGTTTTAAAAAATGCACAGGTTTGGTAGGTTTCTCTAGGTGCCGGCTGAGCTAGAGGCCAAAATCTACAGGTAGGCACTTTGCAAAAAACACCTCTGTTTTCTTTCAAAAAATTGGATGTGTCCACGTTGCGCTTTGGGGCATTTCCTGTTGCGGGCACTAGGCCTACCCACACAAGTGAGGTATCATTTTTATCGGGAGACTTGGTGGAACGCTGGGTGGAAGGAAATTTGTGGCTCCTCTCAGATTCCAGAACTTTCTGCCACAGAAATGTGAGGAACGTGTGTTTTTTTAGCCAAATTTTGAGGTTTGCAAAGGATTCTGGGTAACAGAACCTGGTCAGAGCCCCACAAGTCACCCCATCTTGGATTCCCCTAGGTCTCTAGTTTTAAAAAATGCACAGGTTTGGTAGGTTTCCCTAGGTGCCGGCTGAGCTAGAGGCCAAAATCTACAGGTAGGCACTTTGCAAAAAACACCTCTGTTTTCTTTCAAAAAATTGGATGTGTCCACGTTGCGCTTTGGGGCATTTCCTGTCGCGGACGCTAGGCCTATCAACACAAGTGAGGTATCATTTTTATCGGGAGACTTGGGGGAACGCTGGGTGGAAGTACATTTGTGGCTCCTCTCAGATTCCAGAACTTTCTGCCACAGAAATGTGAGGAACATGTGTTTTTTTAGCCAAATTTTGAGGTTTGCAAAGGATTCTGGGTAAAAGAACCTGGTCAGAGCCACACAAGTCACCCCATCTTGGATTCCCCTAGGTCTCTAGTTTTAAAAAATGCACAGGTTTGGTAGGTTTCCCTAGGTGCCGGCTGAGCTAGAGGCCAAAATCTACAGGTAGGCACTTTGCAAAAAACACCTCTGTTTTCTTTCAAAAAATTGGATGTGTCCACGTTGCGCTTTGGGGCATTTCCTTTCGCGGGTGCTAGGCCTACCCACACAAGTGAGGTATCATTTTTATCGGGAGACTTGGGAGAACGCTGGGTGGAAGGAAATTTGTGGCTCCTCTCAGATTTCAGAACTTTCTGCCACAGAAATGTGAGGAACATGTGTTTTTTTAGCCAAATTTTGAGGTTTGCAAAGGATTCTGGGTAACAGAACCTGGTCAGAGCCCCACAAGTCACCCCATCTTGGATTCCCCTAGGTCTCTAGGTTTTAAAAATGCACAGGTTTGGTAGGTTTCCCAAGGTGCCGGCTGAGCCAGAAGCCAAAATCTACAGGTAGGCACTTTGCAAAAAACACCTCTGTTTTCTTTCAAAAAATTGGATGTGTCCACGTTGCGCTTTGGGGCATTTCCTGTCGCGGGCGCTAGGCCTACCCACACAAGTGAGGTATCATTTTTATCGGGAGACTTGGGGGAACGCTGGGTGGAAGGAAATTTGTTGATCCTCTCAGATTCCAGAACTTTCTGCCACAGAAATGTGAGGAACATGTGTTTTTTTAGCCAAATTTTGGGGTTTGCAAAGGATTCTGGGTAACAGAACCTGGTCAGAGCCCCACAAGTCACCCCATCTTGGATTCCCCTAGGTCTCTAGGTTTCAAGAATGCACAGGTTTGGTAGGTTTCCCTAGGTGCCGGCTGAGCCAGAGGCCAAAATCTACAGGTAGGCACTTTGCAAAAAACACCTCTGTTTTCTTTCAAAAAATTGGATGTGTCCACGTTGCGCTTTAGGGCATTTCCTGTCGCGGGCGCTAGGCCTACCCACACAAGTGAGGTATCATTTTTATCGGGAGACTTGGGGGAGCGCTGGGTGGAAGGAAATTTGTGGCTCCTCTCAGATTCCAGAACTTTCTCCCACAGAAGTATTAGGAACATGTGTTTTTTTAGCCAAATTTTGAGGTTTGCAAAGGATTCTGGGTAACAGAACCTGGTCAGAGCCCCACAAGTCACCCCATCTTGGATTCCCCTAGGTCTCTAGTTTTCAAAAATGCACCGGTTTGGTAGGTTTCCCTAGGTGGCGGCTGAGCTAGAGGCCAAAATCTACAGGTAGGCACTTTGCAAAAAACACCTCTGTTTTCTTTCAAAAAATTGGATGTGTCCACGTTGCGCTTTGGGGCATTTCCTGTCGCGGACGCTAGGCCTATCAACACAAGTGAGGTATCATTTTTATCGGGAGACTTGGGGGAACGCTGGGTGGAAGGAAATTTGTGGCTCCTCTCAGATTCTAGAACTTTCTGCCACAGAAATGTGAGGAACATGTGTTTTTTTAGCCAAATTTTGAGGTTTGCAAAGGATTCTGGGTAAAAGAACCTGGTCAGAGCCCCACAAGTCACCCCATCTTGGATTCCCTTAGGTCTCTAGTTTTCAAAAATGCACAGGTTTGGTAGGTTTCCCTAGGTGCCGGCTGAGCTAGAGGCCAAAATCTACAGGTAGGCACTTTGCAAAAAACACCTCTGTTTTCTTTCAAAAAATTGGATGTGTCCACGTTGCACTTTGGGGCATTTCCTTTCGCGGGTGCTAGGCCTTCCCACACAAGTGAGGTATCATTTTTATCGGGAGACTTGGGGGAACGCTGGGTGGAAGGAAATTTGTGGCTCCTCTCAGATTCCAGAACTTTCTGCCACAGAAATGTGAGGAACATGTGTTTTTTTAGCCAAATTTTGAGGTTTGCAAAGGATTCTGGGTAACAGAACCTGGTCAGAGCCCCACAAGTCACCCCATCTTGGATTCCCCTAGGTCTCTAGGTTTAAAAAATGCACAGGTTTGGTAGGTTTCCCTAGGTGCAGGCTGAGCTAGAGGCCAAAATCTACAGGTAGGCACTTTGCAAAAAACACCTCTGTTTTCTTTCAAAAAATTGGATGTGTCCACGTTGCGCTTTAGGGCATTTCCTGTCGCGGGCGCTAGGCCTACCCACACAAGTGAGGTATCATTTTTATCGGGAGACTTGGGGGAACGCTGGGTGGAAGGAAATTTGTGGCTCCTCTCAGATTCCAGAACTTTCTGCCACAGAAATGTGAGGAACGTGTGTTTTTTTAGCCACATTTTGAGGTTTGCAAAGGATTCTGGGTAACAGAACCTGGTCAGAGCCCCACAAGTCACCCCATCTTGGATTCCCCTAGGTCTCTAGTTTTCAAAAATGCACAGGTTTGGTAGGTTTCCATAGGTGCCGGCTGAGCTAGAGGCCAAAATCTACAGGTAGGCACTTTGCAAAAAACACCTCTGTTTTCTTTCAAAAAATTGGATGTGTCCACGTTGCGCTTTGGGGCATTTCCTGTCGCGGGCGCTAGGCCTATCCACACAAGTGAGGTATCATTTTTATCGGGAGACTTGGGGGAACGCTGGGTGGAAGGAAATTTGTGGCTCCTCTCAGATTCCAGAACTTTCTGCCACAGAAGTATGAGGAACATGTGTTTTTTTAGCCAAATTTTGAGGTTTGCAAAGGATTCTGGGTAACAGAACCTGGTCAGAGCCCCACAAGTCACCCCATCTTGGATTCCCCTAGCTCTCTAGTTTTCAAAAATGCACCGGTTTGGTAGGTTTCCCTAGGTGCCGGCTGAGCTAGAGGCCAAAATCTACAGGTAGGCACTTTGCAAAAAACACCTCTGTTTTCTTTCAAAAAATTGGATGTGTCCACTTTGCGCTTTGGGGCATTTCCTGTCGCGGACGCTAGGCCTATCAACACAAGTGAGGTATCATTTTTATCGGGAGACTTGGGGGAACGCTGGGTGGAAGGAAATTTGTGGCTCCTCTCAGATTCCAGAACTTTCTGCCACAGAAATGTGAGGAACATGTGTTTTTTTAGCCAAATTTTGAGGTTTGCAAAGGATTCTGGGTAAAAGAACCTGGGCAGAGCCCCACAAGTCACCCCATCTTGGATTCCCCTAGGTCTCTAGGTTTTAAAAATGCACAGGTTTGGTAGGTTTCCCAAGGTGCCGGCTGAGCCAGAGGCCAAAATCTACAGGTAGGCACTTTGCCAAAAACACCTCTGTTTTCTTTCAAAAAATTGGATGTGTCCACGTTGCGCTTTGGGGCATTTCCTGTCGCGGGCGCTAGGCCTACCCACACAAGTGAGGTATCATTTTTATCGGGAGACTTGGGGGAACGCTGGGTGGAAGGAAATTTTTTGATCCTCTCAGATTCCAGAACTTTCTGGCACAGAAATGTGAGGAACATGTGTTTTTTTAGCCAAATTTTGGGGTTTGCAAAGGATTCTGGGTAACAGAACCTGGTCAGAGCCCCACAAGTCACCCCATCTTGGATTCCCCTAGGTCTCTAGGTTTCAAAAATGCACAGGTTTGGTAGGTTTCCCTAGGTGCCGTCTGAGCCAGAGGCCAAAATCTACAGGTAGGCACTTTGCAAAAAACACCTCTGTTTTCTTTAAAAAAATTGGATGTGTCCACGTTGCGCTTTGGGGCATTTCCTGTCGCGGGCGCTAGGCCTACCCACACAAGTGAGGTATCATTTTTATCGGGAGACTTGGGGGAACGCTGGGTGGAAGGAAATTTGTGGCTCCTCTCAGATTCCAGACATTTCTGCCACAGAAAGGTGAGGAACGTGTGTTTTTTTAGCCAAATTTTGAGGTTTGCAAAGGATTCTGGGTAACAGAACCTGGTCAGAGCCCCACAAGTCACCCCATCTTGGATTCCCCTAGGTCTCTAGTTTTCAAAAATGCACAGGTTTGGTAGGTTTCCCTAGGTGCCGGCTGAGCTAGAGGCCAAAATCTACAGGTAGGCACTTTGCAAAAAACACCTCTGTTTTCTTTAAAAAAATTGGATGTGTCCACGTTGCGCTTTGGGGCATTTCCTGTTGCGGGCGCTAGGCCTACCCACACAAGTGAGGTATCATTTTTATCGGGAGACTTGGGGGAACGCTGGGTGGAAGGAAATTTGTGGCTCCTCTCAGATTGCAGAACTTTCTGCCACAGAAATGTGAGGAACGTGTGTTTTTTTAGCCAAATTTTGAGGTTTGCAAAGGATTCTGGGTAACAGAATCTGGTCAGAGCCCCACAAGTCACCCCATCTTGGATTCCCCTAGGTCTCTAGTTTTCAAAAATGCACCGGTTTGGTAGGTTTCCCTAGGTGCCGGCTGAGCTAGAGGCCAAAATCTACAGGTAGGCACTTTGCAAAAAACACCTCTGTTTTCTTTAAAAAAATTGGATGAGTCCACGTTGCGCTTTGGGGCATTTCCTTTCGCGGGTGCTAGGCCTTCCCACACAAGTGAGGTATCATTTTTATCGGGAGACTTGGGGGAACGCTGGGTGGAAGGAAATTTGTGGCTCCTCTCAGATTCCAGAACTTTCTGCCACAGAAATGTGAGGAACATGTGTTTTTTTAGCCAAATTTTGAGGTTTGCAAAGGATTCTGGGTAACAGAACCTGGTCAGAGCCCCACAAGTCACCCCATCTTGGATTCCCCTATGTCTCTAGGTTTCAAAAATGCACAGGTTTGGTAGGTTTCCCTAGGTGCAGGCTGAGCTAGAGGCCAAAATCTACAGGTAGGCACTTTGCAAAAAACACATCTGTTTTCTTTCAAAAAATTGGATGTGTCCACGTTGAGCTTTGGGGCATTTACTGTCACGGGCGCTAGGCCTACCCACACAAGTGAGGTATCATTTTTATCGGGAGACTTGGGGGAACGCTGGGTGGAAGGAAATTTGTGGCTCCTCTCAGATTCCAGAACTTTCTGCCACAGAAATGTGAGGAACATGTGTTTTTTTATCCAAATTTTGAGGTTTGCAAAGGATTCTGGGTAACAGAACCTGGTCAAAGCCCCACAAGTCACCCCATCTTGGATTCCCCTAGGTCTCTAGTTTTAAAAAATGCACAGGTTTGGTAGGTTTCTCTAGGTGCCGGCTGAGCTAGAGGCCAAAATCTACAGGTAGGCACTTTGCAAAAAACACCTCTGTTTTCTTTAAAAAAATTGGATGTGTCCACGTTGCGCTTTGGGGCATTTCCTGTTGCGGGCGCTAGGCCTACCCACACAAGTGAGGTATCATTTTTATCGGGAGACTTGGTGGAACGCTGGGTGGAAGGAAATTTGTGGCTCCTCTCAGATTCCAGAACTTTCTGCCACAGAAATGTGAGGAACGTGTGTTTTTTTAGCCAAATTTTGAGGTTTGCAAAGGATTCTGGGTAACAGAACCTGGTCAGAGCCCCACAAGTCACCCCATGTTGGATTCCCCTAGGTCTCTAGTTTTCAAAAATGCACAGGTTTTGTAGGTTTCCCTAGGTGCCGGCTGAGCTAGAGGCCAAAATCTACAGGTAGGCACTTTGCAAAAAACACCTCTGTTTTCTTTCAAAAAATTGGATGTGTCCACGTTGCGCTTTGGGGCATTTCCTGTCGCGGACGCTAGGCCTATCAACACAAGTGAGGTATCATTTTTATCGGGAGACTTGGGGGAACGCTGGGTGGAAGGACATTTGTGGCTCCTCTGAGATTCCAGAACTTTCTGCCACAGAAATGTGAGGAACATGTGTTTTTTTAGCCAAATTTTGAGGTTTGCAAAGGATTCTGGGTAAAAGAACCTGGTCAGAGCCACACAAGTCACCCCATCTTGGATTCCCCTAGGTCTCTAGTTTTCAAAAATGCACAGGTTTGGTAGGTTTCCCTTGGTGCCGGCTGAGCTAGAGGCCAAAATCTACAGGTAGGCACTTTGCAAAAAACACCTCTGTTTTCTTTCAAAAAATTGGATGTGTCCACGTTGCGCTTTGGGGCATTTCCTTTCGCGGGTGCTAGGCCTACCCACACAAGTGAGGTATCATTTTTATCGGGAGACTTGGGAGAACGCTGGGTGGAAGGAAATTTGTGGCTCCTCTCAGATTTCAGAACTTTCTGCCACAGAAATGTGAGGAACATGTGTTTTTTTAGCCAAATTTTGAGGTTTGCAAAGGATTCTGGGTAACAGAACCTGGTCAGAGCCCCACAAGTCACCCCATCTTGGATTCCCCAGGGTCTCTAGGTTTCAAAAATGCACAGGTTTGGTAGGTTTCCCTAGGTGCCGGCTGAGCCAGAGGCCAAAATCTACAGGTAGGCACTTTGCAAAAAACACCTCTGTTTTCTTTCAAAAAATTGGTTGTGTCCACGTTGCGCTTTGGGGCATTTCCTGTCGCGGGCGCTAGGCCTACCCACACAAGTGAGGTATCATTTTTATCGGGAGACTTGGGGGAACGCTGGGTGGAAGGAAATTTGATGATCCTCTCAGATTCCAGAACTTTCTGCCACAGAAATGTGAGGAACATGTGTTTTTTTACCCAAATTTTGAGGTTTGCAAAGGATTCTGGGTAACAGAACCTGGTCAGAGCCCCACAAGTCACCCCATCTTGGATTCCCCTAGGTCTCTAGTTTTCAAAAATGCACAGGTTTGGTAGGTTTCCCTAGGTGCAGGCTGAGCTAGAGGCCAAAATCTACAGGTAGGCACTTTGCAAAAAACACATCTGTTTTCTTTCAAAAAATTGGATGTGTCCACGTTGAGCTTTGGGGCATTTACTGTCACGGGCGCTAGGCCTACCCACACAAGTGAGGTATCATTTTTATCGGGAGACTTGGGGGAACGCTGGGTGGAAGGAAATTTGTGGCTCCTCTCAGATTCCAGAACTTTCTGCCACAGAAATGTGAGGAACATGGGTTTTTTTAGCCAAATTTTGAGGTTTGCAAAGGATTCTGGGTAACAGAACCTGGTCAAAGCCCCACAAGTCACCCCATCTTTGATTCCCCTAGGTCTCTAGTTTAAAAAAATGCACAGGTTTGGTAGGTTTCCCTAGGTGCAGGCTGAGCTAGAGGCCAAAATCTACAGGTAGGCACTTTGCAAAAAACACATCTGTTTTCTTTCAAAAAATTGGATGTGTCCACGTTGAGCTTTGGGGCATTTACTGTCACGGGCGCTAGGCCTACCCACACAAGTGAGGTATCATTTTTATCGGGAGACTTGGGGGAACGCTGGGTGGAAGGAAATTTGTGGCTCCTCTCAGATTCCAGAACTTTCTGCCACAGAAATGTGAGGAACATGTGTTTTTTTATCCAAATTTTGAGGTTTGCAAAGGATTCTGGGTAACAGAACCTGGTCAAAGCCCCACAAGTCACCCCATCTTGGATTCCCCTAGGTCTCTAGTTTTAAAAAATGCACAGGTTTGGTAGGTTTCTCTAGGTGCCGGCTGAGCTAGAGGCCAAAATCTACAGGTAGGCACTTTGCAAAAAACACCTCTGTTTTCTTTCAAAAAATTGGATGTGTCCACGTTGCGCTTTGGGGCATTTCCTGTTGCGGGCACTAGGCCTACCCACACAAGTGAGGTATCATTTTTATCGGGAGACTTGGTGGAACGCTGGGTGGAAGGAAATTTGTGGCTCCTCTCAGATTCCAGAACTTTCTGCCACAGAAATGTGAGGAACGTGTGTTTTTTTAGCCAAATTTTGAGGTTTGCAAAGGATTCTGGGTAACAGAACCTGGTCAGAGCCCCACAAGTCACCCCATCTTGGATTCCCCTAGGTCTCTAGTTTTAAAAAATGCACAGGTTTGGTAGGTTTCCCTAGGTGCCGGCTGAGCTAGAGGCCAAAATCTACAGGTAGGCACTTTGCAAAAAACACCTCTGTTTTCTTTCAAAAAATTGGATGTGTCCACGTTGCGCTTTGGGGCATTTCCTGTCGCGGACGCTAGGCCTATCAACACAAGTGAGGTATCATTTTTATCGGGAGACTTGGGGGAACGCTGGGTGGAAGTACATTTGTGGCTCCTCTCAGATTCCAGAACTTTCTGCCACAGAAATGTGAGGAACATGTGTTTTTTTAGCCAAATTTTGAGGTTTGCAAAGGATTCTGGGTAAAAGAACCTGGTCAGAGCCACACAAGTCACCCCATCTTGGATTCCCCTAGGTCTCTAGTTTTAAAAAATGCACAGGTTTGGTAGGTTTCCCTAGGTGCCGGCTGAGCTAGAGGCCAAAATCTACAGGTAGGCACTTTGCAAAAAACACCTCTGTTTTCTTTCAAAAAATTGGATGTGTCCACGTTGCGCTTTGGGGCATTTCCTTTCGCGGGTGCTAGGCCTACCCACACAAGTGAGGTATCATTTTTATCGGGAGACTTGGGAGAACGCTGGGTGGAAGGAAATTTGTGGCTCCTCTCAGATTTCAGAACTTTCTGCCACAGAAATGTGAGGAACATGTGTTTTTTTAGCCAAATTTTGAGGTTTGCAAAGGATTCTGGGTAACAGAACCTGGTCAGAGCCCCACAAGTCACCCCATCTTGGATTCCCCTAGGTCTCTAGGTTTCAAAAATGCACAGGTTTGGTAGGTTTCCATAGGTGCCGGCTGAGCCAGAGGCCAAAATCTACAGGTAGGCACTTTGCAAAAAACACCTCTGTTTTCTTTCAAAAAATTGGTTGTGTCCACGTTGCGCTTTGGGGCATTTCCTGTCGCGGGCGCTAGGCCTACCCACATAAGTGAGGTATCATTTTTATCGGGAGACTTGGGGGAACGCTGGGTGGAAGGAAATTTGATGATCCTCTCAGATTCCAGAACTTTCTGCCACAGAAATGTGAGGAACATGTGTTTTTTTAGCCAAATTTTGAGGATTGCAAAGGATTCTGGGTAACAGAACCTGGTCAGAGCCCCACAAGTCACCCCATCTTGGATTCCCCTAGGTCTCTAGTTTTCAAAAATGCACAGGTTTGGTAGGTTTCCCTAGGTGCAGGCTGAGCTAGAGGCCAAAATCTACAGGTAGGCACTTTGCAAAAAACACATCTGTTTTCTTTCAAAAAATTGGATGTGTCCACGTTGAGCTTTGGGGCATTTACTGTCACGGGCGCTAGGCCTACCCACACAAGTGAGGTATCATTTTTATCGGGAGACTTGGGGGAACGCTGGGTGGAAGGAAATTTGTGGCTCCTCTCAGATTCCAGAACTTTCTGCCACAGAAATGTGAGGAACATGGGTTTTTTTAGCCAAATTTTGAGGTTTGCAAAGGATTCTGGGTAACAGAACCTGGTCAAAGCCCCACAAGTCACCCCATCTTGGATTCCCCTAGGTCTCTAGTTTAAAAAAATGCACAGGTTTGGTAGGTTTCTCTAGGTGCCGGCTGAGCTAGAGACCAAAATCTACAGGTAGGCACTTTGCAAAAAACACCTCTGTTTTCTTTCAAAAAATTGGATGTGTCCACGTTGCGCTTTGGGGCATTTCCTGTTGCGGGCGCTAGGCCTACCCACACATGTGAGGAATCATTTTTATCGGGAGACTTGGGGGAACGCTGGGTGGAAGGAAATTTGTGGCTCCTCTCAGATTCCAGAACTTTCTGCCACAGAAATTTGAGGAACGTTTGTTCTTTTAGCCAAATTTTGAGGTTTGCAAAGGATTCTGGGTAACAGAACCTGGTCAGAGCCCCACAAGTCACCCCATCTTGGATTCCCCTAGGTCTCTAGTTTTCAAAAATGCACAGGTTTGGTAGGTTTCCCTAGGTACCGGCTGAGCTAGAGGCCAAAATCTACAGGTAGGCACTTTGCAAAAAACACCTCTGTTTTCTTTCAAAAAATTGGATGTGTCCACGTTGCGCTTTGGGGCATTTCCTGTCGCGGGCGCTAGGCCTATCCACACAAGTGAGGTATCATTTTTATCGGGAGACTTGGGGGAACGCTGGGTGGAAGGAAATTTGTGGCTCCTCTCAGATTCCAGAACTTTCTGCCACAGAAATGTGAGGAACATGTGTTTTTTTAGCCAAATTTTGAGGTTTGCAAAGGATTCTGGGTAACAGAACCTGGTCAAAGCCCCACAAGTCACCCCATCTTGGATTCCCCTAGGTCTCTAGTTTTAAAAAATGCACAGGTTTGGTAGGTTTCTCTAGGTGCCGGCTGAGCTAGAGGCCAAAATCTACAGGTAGTCACTTTGCAAAAAAAACCTCTGTTTTCTTTCAAAAAATTGGATGTGTCCACGTTGCGCTTTGGGGCATTTCCTGTTGCGGGCGCTAGGCCTACCCACACAAGTGAGGTATCATTTTTATCGGGAGACTTGGGGGAACGCTGGGTGGAAGGAAATTTGTGGCTCCTCTCAGATTCCAGAACTTTCTGCCACAGAAATGTGAGGAAAGTGTGTTTTTTTAGCCAAATTTTGAGGTTTGCAAAGGATTCTGGGTAACAGAACCTGGTCAGAGCCCCACAAGTCACCCCATCTTGGATTCCCCTAGTTCTCTAGTTTTCAAAAATGCACAGGTTTGGTAGGTTTCCCTAGGTGCCGGCTGAGCTAGAGGCCAAAATCTACAGGTAGGCACTTTGCAAAAAACACCTCTGTTTTCTTTAAAAAAATTGGATGTGTCCATGTTGCGCTTTGGGGCATTTCCTGTCGCGGACGCTAGGCCTATCAACACAAGTGAGGTATCATTTTTATCGGGAGACTTGGGGGAACGCTGGGTGGAAGGAAATTTGTGGCTCCTCTCAAATTCCAGAACTTTCTGCCACAGAAATGTGAGGAACATGTGTTTTTTTAGCCAAATTTTGAGGTTTGCAAAGGATTCTGGGTAACAGAATCTGGTCAGAGCCCCACAAGTCACCCCATCTTGGATTCCCCTAGGTCTCTAGTTTTCAAAAATGCACCGGTTTGGTAGGTTTCCCTAGGTGCCGGCTGAGCTAGAGGCCAAAATCTACAGGTAGGCACTTTGCAAAAAACACCTCTGTTTTCTTTAAAAAAATTGGATGTGTCCACGTTGCGCTTTGGGGCATTTCCTGTCGTGGACGCTAGGCCTATCAACACAAGTGAGGTATCATTTTTATCGTGAGACTTGGGGGAACGCTGGGTGGAAGGAAATTTGTGGCTCCTCTCAAATTCCAGAACTTTCTGCCACAGAAATGTGAGGAACATGTGTTTTTTTAGCCAAATTTTGAGGTTTGCAAAGGATTCTGGGTAAAAGAACCTGGTCAGAGCCCCACAAGTCACCCCATCTTGGATTCCCCTAGGTCTCTAGTTTTCAAAAATGCACAGGTTTGGTAGGTTTCCCTAGGTGCCGGCTGAGCTAGAGGCCAAAATCTACAGGTAGGCACTTTGCAAAAAACACCTCTGTTTTCTTTCAAAAAATTGGATGTGTCCACGTTGCGCTTTGGGGCATTTCCTTTCGCGGGTGCTAGGCCTTCCCACACAAGTGAGGTATCATTTTTATCGGGAGACTTGGGGGAACGCTGGGTGGAAGGAAATTTGTGGCTCCTCTCAGATTCCAGAACTTTCTGCCACAGAAATGTGAGGAACATGTGTTTTTTTAGCCAAATTTTGAGGTTTGCAAAGGATTCTGGGTAACAGAACCTGGTCAGAGCCCCACAAGTCACCCCATCTTGGATTCCCCTATGTCTCTAGGTTTCAAAAATGCACAGGTTTGGTAGGTTTCCCTAGGTGCAGGCTGAGCTAGAGGCCAAAATCTACAGGTAGGCACTTTGCAAAAAACAAATCTGTTTTCTTTCAAAAAATTGGATGTGTCCACGTTGAGCTTTGGGGCATTTACTGTCACGGGCGCTAGGCCTACCCACACAAGTGAGGTATCATTTTTATCGGGAGACTTGGGGGAACGCTGGGTGGAAGGAAATTTGTGGCTCCTCTCAGATTCCAGAACTTTCTGCCACAGAAATGTGAGGAACATGTGTTTTTTTAGCCAAATTTTGAGGTTTGCAAAGGATTCTGGGTAACAGAACCTGGTCAAAGCCCCACAAGTCACCCCATCTTGGATTCCCCTAGGTCTCTAGTTTTAAAAAATGCACAGGTTTGGTAGGTTTCTCTAGGTGCCGGCTGAGCTAGAGGCCAAAATCTACAGGTAGGCACTTTGCAAAAAACACCTCTGTTTTCTTTAAAAAAATTGGATGTGTCCACGTTGCGCTTTGGGGCATTTCCTGTTGCGGGCGCTAGGCCTACCCACACAAGTGAGGTATCATTTTTATCGGGAGACTTGGTGGAACGCTGGGTGGAAGGAAATTTGTGGCTCCTCTCAGATTCCAGAACTTTCTGCCACAGAAATGTGAGGAACGTGTGTTTTTTTAGCCAAATTTTGAGGTTTGCAAAGGATTCTGGGTAACAGAACCTGGTCAGAGCCCCACAAGTCACCCCATGTTGGATTCCCCTAGGTCTCTAGTTTTAAAAAATGCACAGGTTTTGTAGGTTTCCCTAGGTGCCGGCTGAGCTAGAGGCCAAAATCTACAGGTAGGCACTTTGCAAAAAACACCTCTGTTTTCTTTCAAAAAATTGGATGTGTCCACGTTGCGCTTTGGGGCATTTCCTGTCGCGGACGCTAGGCCTATCAACACAAGTGAGGTATCATTTTTATCGGGAGACTTGGGGGAACGCTGGGTGGAAGGACATTTGTGGCTCCTCTCAGATTCCAGAACTTTCTGCCACAGAAATGTGAGGAACATGTGTTTTTTTAGCCAAATTTTGAGGTTTGCAAAGGATTCTGGGTAAAAGAACCTGGTCAGAGCCACACAAGTCACCCCATCTTGGATTCCCCTAGGTCTCTAGTTTTAAAAAATGCACAGGTTTGGTAGGTTTCCCTTGGTGCTGGCTGAGCTAGAGGCCAAAATCTACAGGTAGGCACTTTGCAAAAAACACCTCTGTTTTCTTTCAAAAAATTGGATGTGTCCACGTTGCGCTTTGGGGCATTTCCTTTCGCGGGTGCAAGGCCTACCCACACAAGTGAGGTATCATTTTTATCGGGAGACTTGGGAGAACGCTGGGTGGAAGGAAATTTGTGGCTCCTCTCAGATTTCAGAACTTTCTGCCACAGAAATGTGAGGAACATGTGTTTTTTTAGCCAAATTTTGAGGTTTGCAAAGGATTCTGGGTAACAGAACCTGGTCAGAGCCCCACAAGTCACCCCATCTTGGATTCCCCTAGGTCTCTAGGTTTTAAAAATGCACAGGTTTGGTAGGTTTCCCAAGGTGCCGGCTGAGCCAGAGGCCAAAATCTACAGGTAGGCACTTTGCCAAAAACACCTCTGTTTTCTTTCAAAAAATTGGATGTGTCCACGTTGCGCTTTGGGGCATTTCCTGTCGCGGGCGCTAGGCCTACCCACACAAGTGAGGTATCATTTTTATCGGGAGACTTGGGGGAACGCTGGGTGGAAGGAAATTTTTTGATCCTCTCAGATTCCAGAACTTTCTGGCACAGAAATGTGAGGAACATGTGTTTTTTTAGCCAAATTTTGGGGTTTGCAAAGGATTCTGGGTAACAGAACCTGGTCAGAGCCCCACAAGTCACCCCATCTTGGATTCCCCTAGGTCTCTAGGTTTCAAAAATGCACAGGTTTGGTAGGTTTCCCTAGGTGCCGTCTGAGCCAGAGGCCAAAATCTACAGGTAGGCACTTTGCAAAAAACACCTCTGTTTTCTTTAAAAAAATTGGATGTGTCCACGTTGCGCTTTGGGGCATTTCCTGTCGCGGGCGCTAGGCCTACCCACACAAGTGAGGTATCATTTTTATCGGGAGACTTGGGGGAACGCTGGGTGGAAGGAAATTTGTGGCTCCTCTCAGATTCCAGACATTTCTGCCACAGAAAGGTGAGGAACGTGTGTTTTTTTAGCCAAATTTTGAGGTTTGCAAAGGATTCTGGGTAACAGAACCTGGTCAGAGCCCCACAAGTCACCCCATCTTGGATTCCCCTAGGTCTCTAGTTTTCAAAAATGCACAGGTTTGGTAGGTTTCCCTAGGTGCCGGCTGAGCTAGAGGCCAAAATCTACAGGTAGGCACTTTGCAAAAAACACCTCTGTTTTCTTTAAAAAAATTGGATGTGTCCACGTTGCGCTTTGGGGCATTTCCTGTTGCGGGCGCTAGGCCTACCCACACAAGTGAGGTATCATTTTTATCGGGAGACTTGGGGGAACGCTGGGTGGAAGGAAATTTGTGGCTCCTCTCAGATTCCAGACATTTCTGCCACAGAAAGGTGAGGAACGTGTGTTTTTTTAGCCAAATTTTGAGGTTTGCAAAGGATTCTGGGTAACAGAACCTGGTCAGAGCCCCACAAGTCACCCCATCTTGGATTCCCCTAGGTCTCTAGTTTTCAAAAATGCACCGGTTTGGTAGGTTTCCCTAGGTGCCGGCTGAGCTAGAGGCCAAAATCTACAGGTAGGCACTTTGCAAAAAACACCTCTGTTTTCTTTAAAAAAATTGGATGAGTCCACGTTGCGCTTTGGGGCATTTCCTTTCGCGGGTGCTAGGCCTTCCCACACAAGTGAGGTATCATTTTTATCGGGAGACTTGGGGGAACGCTGGGTGGAAGGAAATTTGTGGCTCCTCTCAGATTCCAGAACTTTCTGCCACAGAAATGTGAGGAACATGTGTTTTTTTAGCCAAATTTTGAGGTTTGCAAAGGATTCTGGGTAACAGAACCTGGTCAGAGCCCCACAAGTCACCCCATCTTGGATTCCCCTATGTCTCTAGGTTTCAAAAATGCACAGGTTTGGTAGGTTTCCCTAGGTGCAGGCTGAGCTAGAGGCCAAAATCTACAGGTAGGCACTTTGCAAAAAACACATCTGTTTTCTTTCAAAAAATTGGATGTGTCCACGTTGAGCTTTGGGGCATTTACTGTCACGGGCGCTAGGCCTACCCACACAAGTGAGGTATCATTTTTATCGGGAGACTTGGGGGAACGCTGGGTGGAAGGAAATTTGTGGCTCCTCTCAGATTCCAGAACTTTCTGCCACAGAAATGTGAGGAACATGTGTTTTTTTATCCAAATTTTGAGGTTTGCAAAGGATTCTGGGTAACAGAACCTGGTCAAAGCCCCACAAGTCACCCCATCTTGGATTCCCCTAGGTCTCTAGTTTTAAAAAATGCACAGGTTTGGTAGGTTTCTCTAGGTGCCGGCTGAGCTAGAGGCCAAAATCTACAGGTAGGCACTTTGCAAAAAACACCTCTGTTTTCTTTAAAAAAATTGGATGTGTCCACGTTGCGCTTTGGGGCATTTCCTGTTGCGGGCGCTAGGCCTACCCACACAAGTGAGGTATCATTTTTATCGGGAGACTTGGTGGAACGCTGGGTGGAAGGAAATTTGTGGCTCCTCTCAGATTCCAGAACTTTCTGCCACAGAAATGTGAGGAACGTGTGTTTTTTTAGCCAAATTTTGAGGTTTGCAAAGGATTCTGGGTAACAGAACCTGGTCAGAGCCCCACAAGTCACCCCATGTTGGATTCCCCTAGGTCTCTAGTTTTCAAAAATGCACAGGTTTTGTAGGTTTCCCTAGGTGCCGGCTGAGCTAGAGGCCAAAATCTACAGGTAGGCACTTTGCAAAAAACACCTCTGTTTTCTTTCAAAAAATTGGATGTGTCCACGTTGCGCTTTGGGGCATTTCCTGTCGCGGACGCTAGGCCTATCAACACAAGTGAGGTATCATTTTTATCGGGAGACTTGGGGGAACGCTGGGTGGAAGGACATTTGTGGCTCCTCTGAGATTCCAGAACTTTCTGCCACAGAAATGTGAGGAACATGTGTTTTTTTAGCCAAATTTTGAGGTTTGCAAAGGATTCTGGGTAAAAGAACCTGGTCAGAGCCACACAAGTCACCCCATCTTGGATTCCCCTAGGTCTCTAGTTTTAAAAAATGCACAGGTTTGGTAGGTTTCCCTTGGTGCCGGCTGAGCTAGAGGCCAAAATCTACAGGTAGGCACTTTGCAAAAAACACCTCTGTTTTCTTTCAAAAAATTGGATGTGTCCACGTTGCGCTTTGGGGCATTTCCTTTCGCGGGTGCTAGGCCTACCCACACAAGTGAGGTATCATTTTTATCGGGAGACTTGGGAGAACGCTGGGTGGAAGGAAATTTGTGGCTCCTCTCAGATTTCAGAACTTTCTGCCACAGAAATGTGAGGAACATGTGTTTTTTTAGCCAAATTTTGAGGTTTGCAAAGGATTCTGGGTAACAGAACCTGGTCAGAGCCCCACAAGTCACCCCATCTTGGATTCCCCTAGGTCTCTAGGTTTCAAAAATGCACAGGTTTGGTAGGTTTCCCTAGGTGCCGGCTGAGCCAGAGGCCAAAATCTACAGGTAGGCACTTTGCAAAAAACACCTCTGTTTTCTTTCAAAAAATTGGTTGTGTCCACGTTGCGCTTTGGGGCATTTCCTGTCGCGGGCGCTAGGCCTACCCACACAAGTGAGGTATCATTTTTATCGGGAGACTTGGGGGAACGCTGGGTGGAAGGAAATTTGATGATCCTCTCAGATTCCAGAACTTTCTGCCACACAAATGTGAGGAACATGTGTTTTTTTACCCAAATTTTGAGGTTTGCAAAGGATTCTGGGTAACAGAACCTGGTCAGAGCCCCACAAGTCACCCCATCTTGGATTCCCCTAGGTCTCTAGTTTTCAAAAATGCACAGGTTTGGTAGGTTTCCCTAGGTGCAGGCTGAGCTAGAGGCCAAAATCTACAGGTAGGCACTTTGCAAAAAACACATCTGTTTTCTTTCAAAAAATTGGATGTGTCCACGTTGAGCTTTGGGGCATTTACTGTCACGGGCGCTAGGCCTACCCACACAAGTGAGGTATCATTTTTATCGGGAGACTTGGGGGAACGCTGGGTGGAAGGAAATTTGTGGCTCCTCTCAGATTCCAGAACTTTCTGCCACAGAAATGTGAGGAACATGGGTTTTTTTAGCCAAATTTTGAGGTTTGCAAAGGATTCTGGGTAACAGAACCTGGTCAAAGCCCCACAAGTCACCCCATCTTTGATTCCCCTAGGTCTCTAGTTTAAAAAAATGCACAGGTTTGGTAGGTTTCCCTAGGTGCAGGCTGAGCTAGAGGCCAAAATCTACAGGTAGGCACTTTGCAAAAAACACATCTGTTTTCTTTCAAAAAATTGGATGTGTCCACGTTGAGCTTTGGGGCATTTACTGTCACGGGCGCTAGGCCTACCCACACAAGTGAGGTATCATTTTTATCGGGAGACTTGGGGGAACGCTGGGTGGAAGGAAATTTGTGGCTCCTCTCAGATTCCAGAACTTTCTGCCACAGAAATGTGAGGAACATGTGTTTTTTTATCCAAATTTTGAGGTTTGCAAAGGATTCTGGGTAACAGAACCTGGTCAAAGCCCCACAAGTCACCCCATCTTGGATTCCCCTAGGTCTCTAGTTTTAAAAAATGCACAGGTTTGGTAGGTTTCTCTAGGTGCCGGCTGAGCTAGAGGCCAAAATCTACAGGTAGGCACTTTGCAAAAAACACCTCTGTTTTCTTTCAAAAAATTGGATGTGTCCACGTTGCGCTTTGGGGCATTTCCTGTTGCGGGCGCTAGGCCTACCCACACAAGTGAGGTATCATTTTTATCGGGAGACTTGGTGGAACGCTGGGTGGAAGGAAATTTGTGGCTCCTCTCAGATTCCAGAACTTTCTGCCACAGAAATGTGAGGAACGTGTGTTTTTTTAGCCAAATTTTGAGGTTTGCAAAGGATTCTGGGTAACAGAACCTGGTCAGAGCCCCACAAGTCACCCCATCTTGGATTCCCCTAGGTCTCTAGTTTTAAAAAATGCACAGGTTTGGTAGGTTTCCCTAGGTGCCGGCTGAGCTAGAGGCCAAAATCTACAGGTAGGCACTTTGCAAAAAACACCTCTGTTTTCTTTCAAAAAATTGGATGTGTCCACGTTGCGCTTTGGGGCATTTCCTGTCGCGGACGCTAGGCCTATCAACACAAGTGAGGTATCATTTTTATCGGGAGACTTGGGGGAACGCTGGGTGGAAGGACATTTGTGGCTCCTCTCAGATTCCAGAACTTTCTGCCACAGAAATGTGAGGAACATGTGTTTTTTTAGCCAAATTTTGAGGTTTGCAAAGGATTCTGGGTAAAAGAACCTGGTCAGAGCCACACAAGTCACCCCATCTTGGATTCCCCTAGGTCTCTAGTTTTAAAAAATGCACAGGTTTGGTAGGTTTCCCTAGGTGCCGGCTGAGCTAGAGGCCAAAATCTACAGGTAGGCACTTTGCAAAAAACACCTCTGTTTTCTTTCAAAAAATTGGATGTGTCCACGTTGCGCTTTGGGGCATTTCCTTTCGCGGGTGCTAGGCCTACCCACACAAGTGAGGTATCATTTTTATCGGGAGACTTGGGAGAACGCTGGGTGGAAGGAAATTTGTGGCTCCTCTCAGATTTCAGAACTTTCTGCCACAGAAATGTGAGGAACATGTGTTTTTTTAGCCAAATTTTGAGGTTTGCAAAGGATTCTGGGTAACAGAACCTGGTCAGAGCCCCACAAGTCACCCCATCTTGGATTCCCCTAGGTCTCTAGGTTTCAAAAATGCACAGGTTTGGTAGGTTTCCATAGGTGCCGGCTGAGCCAGAGGCCAAAATCTACAGGTAGGCACTTTGCAAAAAACACCTCTGTTTTCTTTCAAAAAATTGGTTGTGTCCACGTTGCGCTTTGGGGCATTTCCTGTCGCGGGCGCTAGGCCTACCCACATAAGTGAGGTATCATTTTTATCGGGAGACTTGGGGGAACGCTGGGTGGAAGGAAATTTGATGATCCTCTCAGATTCCAGAACTTTCTGCCACAGAAATGTGAGGAACATGTGTTTTTTTAGCCAAATTTTGAGGATTGCAAAGGATTCTGGGTAACAGAACCTGGTCAGAGCCCCACAAGTCACCCCATCTTGGATTCCCCTAGGTCTCTAGTTTTCAAAAATGCACAGGTTTGGTAGGTTTCCCTAGGTGCAGGCTGAGCTAGAGGCCAAAATCTACAGGTAGGCACTTTGCAAAAAACACATCTGTTTTCTTTCAAAAAATTGGATGTGTCCACGTTGAGCTTTGGGGCATTTACTGTCACGGGCGCTAGGCCTACCCACACAAGTGAGGTATCATTTTTATCGGGAGACTTGGGGGAACGCTGGGTGGAAGGAAATTTGTGGCTCCTCTCAGATTCCAGAACTTTCTGCCACAGAAATGTGAGGAACATGGGTTTTTTTAGCCAAATTTTGAGGTTTGCAAAGGATTCTGGGTAACAGAACCTGGTCAAAGCCCCACAAGTCACCCCATCTTGGATTCCCCTAGGTCTCTAGTTTAAAAAAATGCACAGGTTTGGTAGGTTTCTCTAGGTGCCGGCTGAGCTAGAGACCAAAATCTACAGGTAGGCACTTTGCAAAAAACACCTCTGTTTTCTTTCAAAAAATTGGATGTGTCCACGTTGCGCTTTGGGGCATTTCCTGTTGCGGGCGCTAGGCCTACCCACACATGTGAGGTATCATTTTTATCGGGAGACTTGGGGGAACGCTGGGTGGAAGGAAATTTGTGGCTCCTCTCAGATTCCAGAACTTTCTGCCACAGAAATTTGAGGAACGTTTGTTCTTTTAGCCAAATTTTGAGGTTTGCAAAGGATTCTGGGTAACAGAACCTGGTCAGAGCCCCACAAGTCACCCCATCTTGGATTCCCCTAGGTCTCTAGTTTTCAAAAATGCACAGGTTTGGTAGGTTTCCCTAGGTACCGGCTGAGCTAGAGGCCAAAATCTACAGGTAGGCACTTTGCAAAAAACACCTCTGTTTTCTTTCAAAAAATTGGATGTGTCCACGTTGCGCTTTGGGGCATTTCCTGTCGCGGGCGCTAGGCCTATCCACACAAGTGAGGTATCATTTTTATCGGGAGACTTGGGGGAACGCTGGGTGGAAGGAAATTTGTGGCTCCTCTCAGATTCCAGAACTTTCTGCCACAGAAATGTGAGGAACATGTGTTTTTTTAGCCAAATTTTGAGGTTTGCAAAGGATTCTGGGTAACAGAACCTGGTCAAAGCCCCACAAGTCACCCCATCTTGGATTCCCCTAGGTCTCTAGTTTTAAAAAATGCACAGGTTTGGTAGGTTTCTCTAGGTGCCGGCTGAGCTAGAGGCCAAAATCTACAGGTAGTCACTTTGCAAAAAAAACCTCTGTTTTCTTTCAAAAAATTGGATGTGTCCACGTTGCGCTTTGGGGCATTTCCTGTTGCGGGCGCTAGGCCTACCCACACAAGTGAGGTATCATTTTTATCGGGAGACTTGGGGGAACGCTGGGTGGAAGGAAATTTGTGGCTCCTCTCAGATTCCAGAACTTTCTGCCACAGAAATGTGAGGAAAGTGTGTTTTTTGAGCCAAATTTTGAGGTTTGCAAAGGATTCTGGGTAACAGAACCTGGTCAGAGCCCCACAAGTCACCCCATCTTGGATTCCCCTAGTTCTCTAGTTTTCAAAAATGCACAGGTTTGGTAGGTTTCCCTAGGTGCCGGCTGAGCTAGAGGCCAAAATCTACAGGTAGGCACTTTGCAAAAAACACCTCTGTTTTCTTTAAAAAAATTGGATGTGTCCATGTTGCGCTTTGGGGCATTTCCTGTCGCGGACGCTAGGCCTATCAACACAAGTGAGGTATCATTTTTATCGGGAGACTTGGGGGAACGCTGGGTGGAAGGAAATTTGTGGCTCCTCTCAAATTCCAGAACTTTCTGCCACAGAAATGTGAGGAACATGTGTTTTTTTAGCCAAATTTTGAGGTTTGCAAAGGATTCTGGGTAACAGAATCTGGTCAGAGCCCCACAAGTCACCCCATCTTGGATTCCCCTAGGTCTCTAGTTTTCAAAAATGCACCGGTTTGGTAGGTTTCCCTAGGTGCCGGCTGAGCTAGAGGCCAAAATCTACAGGTAGGCACTTTGCAAAAAACACCTCTGTTTTCTTTAAAAAAATTGGATGTGTCCACGTTGCGCTTTGGGGCATTTCCTGTCGTGGACGCTAGGCCTATCAACACAAGTGAGGTATCATTTTTATCGTGAGACTTGGGGGAACGCTGGGTGGAAGGAAATTTGTGGCTCCTCTCAAATTCCAGAACTTTCTGCCACAGAAATGTGAGGAACATGTGTTTTTTTAGCCAAATTTTGAGGTTTGCAAAGGATTCTGGGTAAAAGAACCTGGTCAGAGCCCCACAAGTCACCCCATCTTGGATTCCCCTAGGTCTCTAGTTTTCAAAAATGCACAGGTTTGGTAGGTTTCCCTAGGTGCCGGCTGAGCTAGAGGCCAAAATCTACAGGTAGGCACTTTGCAAAAAACACCTCTGTTTTCTTTCAAAAAATTGGATGTGTCCACGTTGCGCTTTGGGGCATTTCCTTTCGCGGGTGCTAGGCCTTCCCACACAAGTGAGGTATCATTTTTATCGGGAGACTTGGGGGAACGCTGGGTGGAAGGAAATTTGTGGCTCCTCTCAGATTCCAGAACTTTCTGCCACAGAAATGTGAGGAACATGTGTTTTTTTAGCCAAATTTTGAGGTTTGCAAAGGATTCTGGGTAACAGAACCTGGTCAGAGCCCCACAAGTCACCCCATCTTGGATTCCCCTATGTCTCTAGGTTTCAAAAATGCACAGGTTTGGTAGGTTTCCCTAGGTGCAGGCTGAGCTAGAGGCCAAAATCTACAGGTAGGCACTTTGCAAAAAACAAATCTGTTTTCTTTCAAAAAATTGGATGTGTCCACGTTGAGCTTTGGGGCATTTACTGTCACGGGCGCTAGGCCTACCCACACAAGTGAGGTATCATTTTTATCGGGAGACTTGGGGGAACGCTGGGTGGAAGGAAATTTGTGGCTCCTCTCAGATTCCAGAACTTTCTGCCACAGAAATGTGAGGAACATGTGTTTTTTTAGCCAAATTTTGAGGTTTGCAAAGGATTCTGGGTAACAGAACCTGGTCAAAGCCCCACAAGTCACCCCATCTTGGATTCCCCTAGGTCTCTAGTTTTAAAAAATGCACAGGTTTGGTAGGTTTCTCTAGGTGCCGGCTGAGCTAGAGGCCAAAATCTACAGGTAGGCACTTTGCAAAAAACACCTCTGTTTTCTTTAAAAAAATTGGATGTGTCCACGTTGCGCTTTGGGGCATTTCCTGTTGCGGGCGCTAGGCCTACCCACACAAGTGAGGTATCATTTTTATCGGGAGACTTGGTGGAACGCTGGGTGGAAGGAAATTTGTGGCTCCTCTCAGATTCCAGAACTTTCTGCCACAGAAATGTGAGGAACGTGTGTTTTTTTAGCCAAATTTTGAGGTTTGCAAAGGATTCTGGGTAACAGAACCTGGTCAGAGCCCCACAAGTCACCCCATGTTGGATTCCCCTAGGTCTCTAGTTTTCAAAAATGCACAGGTTTTGTAGGTTTCCCTAGGTGCCGGCTGAGCTAGAGGCCAAAATCTACAGGTAGGCACTTTGCAAAAAACACCTCTGTTTTCTTTCAAAAAATTGGATGTGTCCACGTTGCGCTTTGGGGCATTTCCTGTCGCGGACGCTAGGCCTATCAACACAAGTGAGGTATCATTTTTATCGGGAGACTTGGGGGAACGCTGGGTGGAAGGACATTTGTGGCTCCTCTCAGATTCCAGAACTTTCTGCCACAGAAATGTGAGGAACATGTGTTTTTTTAGCCAAATTTTGAGGTTTGCAAAGGATTCTGGGTAAAAGAACCTGGTCAGAGCCACACAAGTCACCCCATCTTGGATTCCCCTAGGTCTCTAGTTTTAAAAAATGCACAGGTTTGGTAGGTTTCCCTTGGTGCTGGCTGAGCTAGAGGCCAAAATCTACAGGTAGGCACTTTGCAAAAAACACCTCTGTTTTCTTTCAAAAAATTGGATGTGTCCACGTTGCGCTTTGGGGCATTTCCTTTCGCGGGTGCAAGGCCTACCCACACAAGTGAGGTATCATTTTTATCGGGAGACTTGGGAGAACGCTGGGTGGAAGGAAATTTGTGGCTCCTCTCAGATTTCAGAACTTTCTGCCACAGAAATGTGAGGAACATGTGTTTTTTTAGCCAAATTTTGAGGTTTGCAAAGGATTCTGGGTAACAGAACCTGGTCAGAGCCCCACAAGTCACCCCATCTTGGATTCCCCTAGGTCTCTAGGTTTAAAAAATGCACAGGTTTGGTAGGTTTCCCTAGGTGCCGGCTGAGCCAGAGGCCAAAATCTACAGGTAGGCACTTTGCAAAAAACACCTCTGTTTTCTTTCAAAAAATTGGTTGTGTCCACGTTGCGCTTTGGGGCATTTCCTGTCGCGGGCGCTAGGCCTACCCACACAAGTGAGGTATCATTTTTATCGGGAGACTTGGGGGAACGCTGGGTGGAAGGAAATTTGATGATCCTCTCAGATTCCAGAACTTTCTGCCACAGAAATGTGAGGAACATGTGTTTTTTTACCCAAATTTTGAGGTTTGCAAAGGATTCTGGGTAACAGAACCTGGTCAGAGCCCCACAAGTCACCCCATCTTGGATTCCCCTAGGTCTCTAGTTTTCAAAAATGCACAGGTTTGGTAGGTTTCCCTAGGTGCAGGCTGAGCTAGAGGCCAAAATCTACAGGTAGGCACTTTGCAAAAAACACATCTGTTTTCTTTCAAAAAATTGGATGTGTCCACGTTGAGCTTTGGGGCATTTACTGTCACGGGCGCTAGGCCTACCCACACAAGTGAGGTATCATTTTTATCGGGAGACTTGGGGGAACGCTGGGTGGAAGGAAATTTGTGGCTCCTCTCAGATTCCAGAACTTTCTGCCACAGAAATGTGAGGAACATGGGTTTTTTTAGCCAAATTTTGAGGTTTGCAAAGGATTCTGGGTAACAGAACCTGGTCAAAGCCCCACAAGTCACCCCATCTTTGATTCCCCTAGGTCTCTAGTTTAAAAAAATGCACAGGTTTGGTAGGTTTCCCTAGGTGCAGGCTGAGCTAGAGGCCAAAATCTACAGGTAGGCACTTTGCAAAAAACAAATCTGTTTTCTTTCAAAAAATTGGATGTGTCCACGTTGAGCTTTGGGGCATTTACTGTCACGGGCGCTAGGCCTACCCACACAAGTGAGGTATCATTTTTATCGGGAGACTTGGGGGAACGCTGGGTGGAAGGAAATTTGTGGCTCCTCTCAGATTCCAGAACTTTCTGCCACAGAAATGTGAGGAACATGTGTTTTTTTATCCAAATTTTGAGGTTTGCAAAGGATTCTGGGTAACAGAACCTGGTCAAAGCCCCACAAGTCACCCCATCTTGGATTCCCCTAGGTCTCTAGTTTTAAAAAATGCACAGGTTTGGTAGGTTTCTCTAGGTGCCGGCTGAGCTAGAGGCCAAAATCTACAGGTAGGCACTTTGCAAAAAACACCTCTGTTTTCTTTAAAAAAATTGGATGTGTCCACGTTGCGCTTTGGGGCATTTCCTGTTGCGGGCGCTAGGCCTACCCACACAAGTGAGGTATCATTTTTATCGGGAGACTTGGTGGAACGCTGGGTGGAAGGAAATTTGTGGCTCCTCTCAGATTCCAGAACTTTCTGCCACAGAAATGTGAGGAACGTGTGTTTTTTTAGCCAAATTTTGAGGTTTGCAAAGGATTCTGGGTAACAGAACCTGGTCAGAGCCCCACAAGTCACCCCATGTTGGATTCCCCTAGGTCTCTAGTTTTCAAAAATGCACAGGTTTGGTAGGTTTCCCTAGGTGCCGGCTGAGCTAGAGGCCAAAATCTACAGGTAGGCACTTTGCAAAAAACACCTCTGTTTTCTTTCAAAAAATTGGATGTGTCCACGTTGCGCTTTGGGGCATTTCCTGTCGCGGACGCTAGGCCTATCAACACAAGTGAGGTATCATTTTTATCGGGAGACTTGGGGGAACGCTGGGTGGAAGGACATTTGTAGCTCCTCTCAGATTCCAGAACTTTCTGCCACAGAAATGTGAGGAACATGTGTTTTTTTAGCCAAATTTTGAGGTTTGCAAAGGATTCTGGGTAAAAGAACCTGGTCAGAGCCACACAAGTCACCCCATCTTGGATTCCCCTAGGTCTCTAGTTTTAAAAAATGCACAGGTTTGGTAGGTTTCCCTTGGTGCTGGCTGAGCTAGAGGCCAAAATCTACAGGTAGGCACTTTGCAAAAAACACCTCTGTTTTCTTTCAAAAAATTGGATGTGTCCACGTTGCGCTTTGGGGCATTTCCTTTCGCGGGTGCAAGGCCTACCCACACAAGTGAGGTATCATTTTTATCGGGAGACTTGGGAGAACGCTGGGTGGAAGGAAATTTGTGGCTCCTCTCAGATTTCAGAACTTTCTGCCACAGAAATGTGAGGAACATGTGTTTTTTTAGCCAAATTTTGAGGTTTGCAAAGGATTCTGGGTAACAGAACCTGGTCAGAGCCCCACAAGTCACCCCATCTTGGATTCCCCTAGGTCTCTAGGTTTCAAAAATGCACAGGTTTGGTAGGTTTCCCTAGGTGCCGGCTGAGCCAGAGGCCAAAATCTACAGGTAGGCACTTTGCAAAAAACACCTCTGTTTTCTTTCAAAAAATTGGTTGTGTCCACGTTGCGCTTTGGGGCATTTCCTGTCGCGGGCGCTAGGCCTACCCACACAAGTGAGGTATCATTTTTATCGGGAGACTTGGGGGAACGCTGGGTGGAAGGAAATTTGATGATCCTCTCAGATTCCAGAACTTTCTGCCACAGAAATGTGAGGAACATGTGTTTTTTTAGCCAAATTTTGAGGTTTGCAAAGGATTCTGGGTAACAGAACCTGGTCAGAGCCCCACAAGTCACCCCATCTTGGATTCCCCTAGGTCTCTAGTTTTCAAAAATGCACAGGTTTGGTAGGTTTCCCTAGGTGCAGGCTGAGCTAGAGGCCAAAATCTACAGGTAGGCACTTTGCAAAAAACACATCTGTTTTCTTTCAAAAAATTGGATGTGTCCACGTTGAGCTTTGGGGCATTTACTGTCACGGGCGCTAGGCCTACCCACACAAGTGAGGTATCATTTTTATCGGGAGACTTGGGGGAACGCTGGGTGGAAGGAAATTTGTGGCTCCTCTCAGATTCCAGAACTTTCTGCCACAGAAATGTGAGGAACATGGGTTTTTTTAGCCAAATTTTGAGGTTTGCAAAGGATTCTGGGTAACAGAACCTGGTCAAAGCCCCACAAGTCACCCCATCTTTGATTCCCCTAGGTCTCTAGTTTAAAAAAATGCACAGGTTTGGTAGGTTTCCCTAGGTGCAGGCTGAGCTAGAGGCCAAAATCTACAGGTAGGCACTTTGCAAAAAACACATCTGTTTTCTTTCAAAAAATTGGATGTGTCCACGTTGAGCTTTGGGGCATTTACTGTCACGGGCGCTAGGCCTACCCACACAAGTGAGGTATCATTTTTATCGGGAGACTTGGGGGAACGCTGGGTGGAAGGAAATTTGTGGCTCCTCTCAGATTCCAGAACTTTCTGCCACAGAAATGTGAGGAACATGTGTTTTTTTACCAAAATTTTGAGGTTTGCAAAGGATTCTGGGTAACAGAACCTGGTCAAAGCCCCACAAGTCACCCCATCTTGGATTCCCCTAGGTCTCTAGTTTTAAAAAATGCACAGGTTTGGTAGGTTTCTCTAGGTGCCGGCTGAGCTAGAGGCCAAAATCTACAGGTAGGCACTTTGCAAAAAACACCTCTGTTTTCTTTCAAAAAATTGGATGTGTCCACGTTGCGCTTTGGGGCATTTCCTGTTGCGGGCGCTAGGCCTACCCACACAAGTGAGGTATCATTTTTATCGGGAGACTTGGTGGAACGCTGGGTGGAAGGAAATTTGTGGCTCCTCTCAGATTCCAGAACTTTCTGCCACAGAAATGTGAGGAACGTGTGTTTTTTTAGCCAAATTTTGAGGTTTGCAAAGGATTCTGGGTAACAGAACCTGGTCAGAGCCCCACAAGTCACCCCATGTTGGATTCCCCTAGGTCTCTAGTTTTAAAAAATGCACAGGTTTGGTAGGTTTCCCTAGGTGCCGGCTGAGCTAGAGGCCAAAATCTACAGGTAGGCACTTTGCAAAAAACACCTCTGTTTTCTTTCAAAAAATTGGATGTGTCCACGTTGCGCTTTGGGGCATTTCCTGTCGCGGACGCTAGGCCTATCAACACAAGTGAGGTATCATTTTTATCGGGAGACTTGGGGGAACGCTGGGTGGAAGGACATTTGTGGCTCCTCTCAGATTCCAGAACTTTCTGCCACAGAAATGTGAGGAACATGTGTTTTTTTAGCCAAATTTTGAGGTTTGCAAAGGATTGTGGGTAAAAGAACCTGGTCAGAGCCACACAAGTCACCCCATCTTGGATTCCCCTAGGTCTCTAGTTTTAAAAAATGCACAGGTTTGGTAGGTTTCCCTAGGTGCCGGCTGAGCTAGAGGCCAAAATCTACAGGTAGGCACTTTGCAAAAAACACCTCTGTTTTCTTTCAAAAAATTGGATGTGTCCACGTTGCGCTTTGGGACATTTCCTTTCGTGGGTGCTAGGCCTACCCACACAAGTGAGGTATCATTTTTATCGGGAGACTTGGGAGAACGCTGGGTGGAAGGAAATTTGTGGCTCCTCTCAGATTTCAGAACTTTCTGCCACAGAAATGTGAGGAACATGTGTTTTTTTAGCCAAATTTTGAGGTTTGCAAAGGATTCTGGGTAACAGAACCTGGTCAGAGCCCCACAAGTCACCCCATCTTGGATTCCCCTAGGTCTCTAGGTTTCAAAAATGCACAAGTTTGGTAGGTTTCCATAGGTGCCGGCTGAGCCAGAGGCCAAAATCTACAGGTAGGCACTTTGCAAAAAACACCTCTGTTTTCTTTCAAAAAATTGGTTGTGTCCACGTTGCGCTTTGGGGCATTTCCTGTCGCGGGCGCTAGGCCTACCCACACAAGTGAGGTATCATTTTTATCGGGAGACTTGGGGGAACGCTGGGTGGAAGGAAATTTGATGATCCTCTCAGATTCCAGAACTTTCTGCCACAGAAATGTGAGGAACATGTGTTTTTTTAGCCAAATTTTGAGGTTTGCAAAGGATTCTGGGTAACAGAACCTGGTCAGAGCCCCACAAGTCACCCCATCTTGGATTCCCCTAGGTCTCTAGTTTTCAAAAATGCACAGGTTTGGTAGGTTTCCCTAGGTGCAGGCTGAGCTAGAGGCCAAAATCTACAGGTAGGCACTTTGCAAAATACACATCTGTTTTCTTTCAAAAAATTGGATGTGTCCACGTTGAGCTTTGGGGCATTTACTGTCACGGGCGCTAGGCCTACCCACACAAGTGAGGTATCATTTTTATCGGGAGACTTGGGGGAACGCTGGGTGGAAGGAAATTTGTGGCTCCTCTCAGATTCCAGAACTTTCTGCCACAGAAATGTGAGGAACATGTGTTTTTTTAGCCAAATTTTGAGGTTTGCAAAGGATTCTGGGTAACAGAACCTGGTCAAAGCCCCACAAGTCACCCCATCTTGGATTCCCCTAGGTCTCTAGTTTAAAAAAATGCACAGGTTTGGTAGGTTTCTCTAGGTGCCGGCTGAGCTAGAGGCCAAAATCTACAGGTAGGCACTTTGCAAAAAACACCTCTGTTTTCTTTCAAAAAATTGGATGTGTCCACGTTGCGCTTTGGGGCATTTCCTGTTGCGGGCGCTAGGCCTACCCACACATGTGAGTTATCATTTTTATCGGGAGACTTGGGGGAACGCTGGGTGGAAGGAAATTTGTGGCTCCTCTCAGATTCCAGAACTTTCTGCCACAGAAATTTGAGGAACGTTTGTTCTTTTAGCCAAATTTTGAGGTTTGCAAAGGATTCTGGGTAACAGAACCTGGTCAGAGCCCCACAAGTCACCCCATCTTGGATTCCCCTAGGTCTCTAGTTTTCAAAAATGCACAGGTTTGGTAGGTTTCCCTAGGTACCGGCTGAGCTAGAGGCCAAAATCTACAGGTAGGCACTTTGCAAAAAACACCTCTGTTTTCTTTAAAAAAATTGGATGTGTCCACGTTGCGCTTTGGGGCATTTCCTGTCGCGGGCGCTAGGCCTATCCACACAAGTGAGGTATCATTTTTATCGGGAGACTTGGGGGAACGCTGGGTGGAAGGAAATTTGTGGCTCCTCTCAGATTCCAGAACTTTCTGCCACAGAAATGTGAGGAACATGTGTTTTTTTAGCCAAATTTTGAGGTTTGCAAAGGATTCTGGGTAACAGAACCTGGTCAAAGCCCCACAAGTCACCCCATCTTGGATTCCCCTAGGTCTCTAGTTTTAAAAAATGCACAGGTTTGGTAGGTTTCTCTATGTGCCGGCTGAGCTAGAGGCCAAAATCTACAGGTAGTCACTTTGCAAAAAAAACCTCTGTTTTCTTTCAAAAAATTGGATGTGTCCACGTTGCGCTTTGGGGCATTTCCTGTTGCGGGCGCTAGGCCTACCCACACAAGTGAGGTATCATTTTTATCGGGAGACTTGGGGGAACGCTGGGTGGAAGGAAATGTGTGGCTCCTCTCAGATTCCAGAACTTTCTGCCACAGAAATGTGAGGAAAGTGTGTTTTTTGAGCCAAATTTTGAGGTTTGCAAAGGATTCTGGGTAACAGAACCTGGTCAGAGCCCCACAAGTCACCCCATCTTGGATTCCCCTAGTTCTCTCGTTTTCAAAAATGCACAGGTTTGGTAGGTTTCCCTAGGTGCCGGCTGAGCTAGAGGCCAAAATCTACAGGTAGGCACTTTGCAAAAAACACCTCTGTTTTCTTTAAAAAAATTGGATGTGTCCATGTTGCGCTTTGGGGCATTTCCTGTCGCGGACGCTAGGCCTATCAACACAAGTGAGGTATCATTTTTATCGGGAAACTTGGGGGAACGCTGGGTGGAAGGAAATTTGTGGCTCCTCTCAAATTCCAGAACTTTCTGCCACAGATATGTGAGGAACATGTGTTTTTTTAGCCAAATTTTGAGGTTTGCAAAGGATTCTGGGTAAAAGAACCTGGTCAGAGCCCCACAAGTCACCCCATCTTGGATTCCCCTAGGTCTCTAGTTTTAAAAAATGCACAGGTTTGGTAGGTTTCCCTAGGTGCCGGCTGAGCTAGAGGCCAAAATCTACAGGTAGGCACTTTGCAAAAAACACCTCTGTTTTCTTTCAAAAAATTGGATGTGTCCACGTTGCGCTTTGGGGCATTTCCTTTCGCGGGTGCTAGGCCTTCCCACACAAGTGAGGTATCATTTTTATCGGGAGACTTGGGGGAACGCTGGGTGGAAGGAAATTTGTGGCTCCTCTCAGATTCCAGAACTTTCTGCCACAGAAATGTGAGGAACATGTGTTTTTTTAGCCAAATTTTGAGGTTTGCAAAGGATTCTGGGTAACAGAACCTGGTCAGAGCCCCACAAGTCACCCCATCTTGGATTCCCCTAGGGCTCTAGGTTTCAAAAATGCACAGGTTTGGTAGGTTTCCCTAGGTGTCGGCTGAGCCAGAGGCCAAAATCTACAGGTAGGCACTTTGCAAAAAACACCTCTGTTTTCTTTCAAAAAATTGGATGTGTCCACGTTGCGCTTTGGGGCATTTCCTGTTGCGGGCGCTAGGCCTACCCACACAAGTGAGGTATCATTTTTATCGGGAGACTTGGGGGAACGCTGGGTGGAAGGAAATTTGTTGATCCTCTCAGATTCCAGAACTTTCTGCCACAGAAATGTGAGGAACATGTGTTTTTTTAGCCAAATTTTGAGGTTTGCAAAGGATTCTGGGTAACAGAACCTGGTCAGAGCCCCACAAGTCACCCCATCTTGGATTCCCCTAGGTCTCTAGTTTTAAAAAATGCACAGGTTTGGTAGGTTTCCCTAGGTGCAGGCTGAGCTAGAGGCCAAAATCTACAGGTAGGCACTTTGCAAAAAACACATCTGTTTTCTTTCAAAAAATTGGATGTGTCCACGTTGAGCTTTGGGGCATTTACTGTCACGGGCGCTAGGCCTACCCACACAAGTGAGGTATCATTTTTATCGGGAGACTTGGGGGAACGCTGGGTGGAAGGAAATTTGTGGCTCCTCTCAGATTCCAGAACTTTCTGCCACAGAAATGTGAGGAACGTTTGTTCTTTTAGCCAAATTTGGAGGTTTACAAAGGATTCTGGGTAACAGAACCTGGTCAGAGCCACACAAGTCACCCCATCTTGGATTCCCCTAGGTCTCTAGTTTTCAAAAATGCACAGGTTTGGTAGGTTCCCCAGGTACCGGCTGAGCTAGAGGCCAAAATCTACAGGTAGGCACTTTGCAAAAAACACCTCTGTTTTCTTTCAAAAAATTGGATGTGTCCACGTTGCGCTTTGGGGCATTTCCTGTTGCGGGCGCTAGGCCTACCCACACAAGTGAGGTATCATTTTTATCGGGAGACTTGGGGGAACGCTGGGTGGAAGGAAATTTGTGGCTCCTCTCAGATTCCAGAACTTTCTGCCACAGAAATGTGAGGAACGTGTGTTTTTTTAGCCAAATTTTGAGGTTTGCAAAGGATTCTGGGTAACAGAACCTGGTCAGAGCCCCACAAGTCACCCCATCTTGGATTCCCCTAGGTCTCTAGTTTTAAAAAATGCACAGGTTTGGTAGGTTTCCCTAGGTGCCGGCTGAGCTAGAGGCCAAAATCTACAGGTAGGCACTTTTCAAAAAACACCTCTGTTTTCTTTTTTAAAAAATGGGATGTTTCCACGTTGCGTTTTGGGCCGTTTCCTGTCATGGGCGCTAGGCCTACCCACACAAGTGAGGTATCATTTTTATCGGGAGACTTGGGGGAATATAGATTAGCAAAACAAGTGTTATTGCCCCTTGTCTTTCTCTACATTTTTTCCTTCCAAATATAGGAGAGTGTGTAAAAAAGACATCTATTTGAGAAATGCCCTGTAATTCACATGCTAGTATGGTCACCCCGGAATTCAGAGATGTGCAAATAACCACTGCTCCTCAACACCTTATCTTGTGCCCTTTTTGGAAATACAAAGGTTTTCTTGATAGCTATTTTTTACTCTTTATATTTCAGCAAATGAATTGCTGTATACCCGGTATAGAATGAAAATGCACTGCAGGGTGCAGCTCATTTATTGGCTCTGGGTACCTAGGGTTCTTGATGAACCTACAAGCCCTATATATTCCCGCAACCAGAGGAGTCCAGCAGACGTAATGGTATATTGCTTTCGATAATCTGACATTGCAGTAAAACGTAGATAAAAATTGATGTTTTTTTCACCTCAATTTCAATATTTTTCTTTTTCAGTTGTTATTTTCTGTAGGAAACCCATGTAGGATCTACACTAATGACCCCTTGCTGAATTCAGAATTTTGTCTACTTTTTCAGAAATGTTTAGGTTTCGGGGATCCATCATTGGTTTCATGCCCATTTCTGTCACTGACTGGAAGGAGGCTGAAAGCACAAACTTTTTTTAAAATAGGGTATGTCCTAGTAAAATGCCAAATTTGTGTTGAAGAATTGGGTTTTCTGATTCAAGTCTGCCTGTTCCTGAAAGCTGGGAAGCTGGTGAGTTTAGCACCACCTTTGTTGATGCCATTTTCAGGGGAAAAACCACAAGCCTTCTTCTGCAGCCACTTTTTCAATTTTTTTTGAAAAAAACAAAATTTTCACTGTATCTTGGCTAATTTCTTGGCCTCCTTTAGGGGAACCCACAAAGTCTGGGTACCTCTAGAATCCCTAGGATGTTGGAAAAAAAGGACGCAAATTTGGCTTGGTTAGCTTATGTGGACAAAAAGCTATGAGGGCCTAAGCGCGAACTGCCCCAAATAGGCAAAAAAAGGCCTGGCACAGGAGGGGGAAAAGGCCTGGCAGCGAAGGGGTTAAACTTCTCATAGTTCCCCATAGTGCGACTCTGTGTATTCCGCCCAGGCATAGTATCTGTTGAGAAAGGAATGATCGGGGTAGAAAGCCTACAAAGGAATATACAATCATCATTACATGGAGAAAATGGATTCAATAAAGTAGAATAGGTCTGACATTTGCAATGTAGTAGACTACAAAGCACTACACAACCACGGATATCTTACATCAACCATCTACTGAACTTCCACCTGCCGAAAAGACCCCTGTGCTCCATTGCAGCCACATGTGGACTGGTCATTCTCCTACATCCCTGCCAAGACCTGGTGCACCCTACCACTACATCTCCGGAAAGCACCCTCCCTGACAGAGTGCAGGAAAAAGCCCAAGGCCTGGCTTTTGGACAGAGTCACGGCACCTAAGTGCCCAGAGTCCCCTGTGGGTGACAGCGTGTGCTCCAGAAATACCAGCTGATTGATTAATTGAAGGGCCAGTGTTTTGAAAGTGAAGCGCCAACTGCTTCTTCCTCGAACATTCATTATCATGCTAGGGTTTTACATTTGTAGCCACCTTTTCCTTCACAAAGTAGTATCTCATGGATTACCTAAAAGTGATTTAACAATGTTGACTACCCACAAACTACTCTTTTCTTTATATTACTACACTTCTGGTACTTCGTTCCAGATTTACAAACATTTTGCATTATGTTTGAACAACTTTTTTGGTGCAGCCATAATGCAAAATGTTAGTTGGTATTTACTAAGCCATGCAAGGCTAACTTAAATCACCTGTCCCTTGTACTGTTTTGCATTACACTGTGTCTGAAATGCGTCCCATAGGTGGAACATGGGAGATCGGATGCATTCACCTATGAATTTTAGTGCATTCCTAGATTTGCTAAAGCAAGAAAACCTGAGAATGCATCAAAAAGCTATACCTTCCCAAGTGAGGCGTGAGACGTTACATCCTCTTTCTGCATCACATATAGAAAGTGGAAATTGCCTTATAGGATTGTTTTGTGCAGAGAAGTATCCCTTCCTGCATAAAAACAATCTTGCCCATAATGAAGGCATCCTTGCAGCATGGTGAAAGGTCACATGACTTTTTGCTAGGCAGCCACAAGTGTACTAACAATAGGAGAGAGAGCTGAAAACGTAATATCTTAGTAGATATGGTGCTTTTAAGCTATATTTAATTCATGCAACACATCACAGCAACTTTGCTTGTTGCCCTCTATTGCATGAACCTTTGTTAAATATATCCTATCTCCTTTATATGAAAAAAGAATGAAATGTACAACAAAGAAATAAAATCTGACTCAAGACGATCTTCTTAATTATCATTTTGCCCACTCCATAACATTATATGGTAATCATATGTTAAACAGAAGTTATGCATGAGTAAAAGCTAAACACATTATTGCATCCTGTCATACGATATTTGGAGATGGTATCAGAAAGCTGGTGCTGTACTGTGTAACTAAATTTAGATATCACTATATTCCACCTTCCCAGTTACATTTGTTAGAAAGAATGGTATCCCATTGGAGCCAGGCATTTTGGAGAATTAGGTAAATCAAATGGATAATTAGGCACCACCACATCTGAGAGAGGGGCTGTGTAATCACACATCCTTCAGGATCTTCTATTTTTCCTATCTCCTTTGGAAAGACAGGCCCTATGGGGCTAAGTGCACCTGCCCTTGTTTTCAAAGGGTTAAGTGACAGAGTCAAATTTTTCCCTATATTATATTCTCTCATAAAAGGGCCGTGAGATGTATGATCTGAATCCTTTTTAAGGCTATGCTGTTATAAAGCCTTACGTTGGCTGAAGGGAGTGCAAGCCCTTCTCAAGCAACAGCCCCAATCCTTGTCAAAGTGAACCAAAAAACTCACTAAACTAACCGGTGCGTAAGTCTCTTGTAACATGGCACAAATGCAGTCAGGCTTAACTTAGAAACATTGCTTAAGTATTTGCGCAGCACACAGACACTAACAAAAACACATCACAAGAAAAATTGCACAACAATTTTGAAAAATAGAGAAAAACTTAATTAATGGTTTGACAACAAAATGATAATAAATCAAATAAGTGAAACTGGAGATATGCAATTTCAAAGATTTAAGGTAAGTATAGTACCTTAAAGCACCACAGGTGGGGTGAAAGTCACAGGGGCAGAAATGTGAGGAACATGTGTTTTTTTAGCCAAATTTTGAGGTTTGCAAAGGATTCTGGGTAACAGAACCTGGTCAGAGCCCCACAAGTCACCCCATCTTGGATTCCCCTAGGTCTCTAGTTTTCAAAAATGCACAGGTTTGGTAGGTTTCCCTAGGTGCAGGCTGAGCTAGAGGCCAAAATCTACAGGTAGGCACTTTGCAAAAAACACATCTGTTTTCTTTCAAAAAATTGGATGTGTCCACGTTGAGCTTTGGGGCATTTACTGTCACAGGCGCTAGGCCTACCCACACAAGTGAGGTATCATTTTTATCGGGAGACTTGGGGGAACGCTGGGTGGAAGGAAATTTGTGGCTCCTCTCAGATTCCAGAACTTTCTGCCACAGAAATGTGAGGAACATGGGTTTTTTTAGCCAAATTTTGAGGTTTGCAAAGGATTCTGGGTAACAGAACCTGGTCAAAGCCCCACAAGTCACCCCATCTTGGATTCCCCTAGGTCTCTAGTTTTCAAAAATGCACAGGTTTGGTAGGTTTCCCCAGGTACCGGCTGAGCTAGAGGCCAAAATCTACAGGTAGGCACTTTGCAAAAAACACCTCTGTTTTCTTTCAAAAAATTGGATGTGTCCACGTTGCGCTTTGGGGCATTTCCTGTTGCGGGCGCTAGGCCTACCCACACAAGTGAGGTATCATTTTTATCGGGAGACTTGGGGGAACGCTGGGTGGAAGGAAATTTGTGGCTCCTCTCAGATTCCAGAACTTTCTGCCACAGAAATGTGAGGAACGTGTGTTTTTTTAGCCAAATTTTGAGGTTTGCAAAGGATTCTGGGTAACAGAACCTGGTCAGAGCCCCACAAGTCACCCCATCTTGGATTCCCCTAGGTCTCTAGTTTTGAAAAATGCACAGGTTTGGTAGGTTTCTCTAGGTGCCGGCTGAGCAAGAGGCCAAAATCTACAGGTAGGCACTTTGCAAAAAACACCTCTGTTTTCTTTCAAAAAATTGGATGTGTCCACGTTGCGCTTTGGGGCATTTCCTGTCGCGGACGCTAGGCCTATCAACACAAGTGAGGTATCATTTTTATCGGGAGACTTGGGGGAACGCTGGGTGGAAGGAAATTTGTGGCTCCTCTCAAATTCCAGAACTTTCTGCCACAGATATGTGAGGAACATGTGTTTTTTTAGCCAAATTTTGAGGTTTGCAAAGGATTCTGGGTAAAAGAACCTGGTCAGAGCCCCACAAGTCACCCCATCTTGGATTCCCCTAGGTCTCTAGTTTTAAAAAATGCACAGGTTTGGTAGGTTTCCCTAGGTGCCGGCTGAGCTAGAGGCCAAAATCTACAGGTAGGCACTTTGCAAAAAACACCTCTGTTTTCTTTCAAAAAATTGGATGTGTCCACGTAGCGCTTTGGGGCATTTCCTTTCGCGGGTGCTAGGCCTTCCCACACAAGTGAGGTATCATTTTTATCGGGAGACTTGGGGGAACGCTGGGTGGAAGGAAATTTGTGGCTCCTCTCAGATTCCAGAACTTTCTGCCACAGAAATGTGAGGAACATGTGTTTTTTTAGCCAAATTTTGAGGTTTGCAAAGGATTCTGGGTAACAGAACCTGGTCAGAGCCCCACAAGTCACCCCATCTTGGATTCCCCTAGGTCTCTAGGTTTCAAAAATGCACAGGTTTGGTAGGTTTCCCTAGGTGCAGGCTGAGCTAGAGGCCAAAATCTACAGGTAGGCACTTTGCAAAAAACACATCTGTTTTCTTTAAAAAAATTGGATGTGTCCACGTTGAGCTTTGGGGCATTTACTGTCACGGGCGCTAGGCCTACCCACACAAGTGAGGTATCATTTTTATCGGGAGACTTGGGGGAACGCTGGGTGGAAGGAAATTTGTGGCTCCTCTCAGATTCCAGAACTTTCTGCCACAGAAATGTGAGGAACATGTGTTTTTTTAGCCAAATTTTGAGGTTTGCAAAGGATTCTGGGTAACAGAACCTGGTCAAAGCCCCACAAGTCACCCCATCTTGGATTCCCCTAGGTCTCTAGTTTTGAAAAATGCACAGGTTTGGTAGGTTTCTCTAGGTGCCGGCTGAGCTAGAGGCCAAAATCTACAGGTAGGCACTTTGCAAAAAACACCTCTGTTTTCTTTCAAAAAATTGGATGTGTCCACGTTGCGCTTTGGGGCATTTCCTGTTGCGGGCGCTGGGCCTACCCACACAAGTGAGGTATCATTTTTATTGGGAGACTTGGTGGAACGCTGGGTGGAAGGAAATTTGTGGCTCCTCTCAGATTCCAGAACTTTCTGCCACAGAAATGTGAGGAAGGTGTGTTTTTTTAGCCAAATTTTGAGGTTTGCAAAGGATTCTGGGTAACAGAACCTGGTCAGAGCCCCACAAGTCACCCCATGTTGGATTCCCCTAGGTCTCTAGTTTTCAAAAATGCACAGGTTTGGTAGGTTTCCCTAGGTGCCGGCTGAGCTAGAGGCCAAAATCTACAGGTAGGCACTTTGCAAAAAACACCTCTGTTTTCTTTAAAAAAATTGGATGTGTCCACGTTGCGCTTTGGGGCATTTCCTGTCGCGGGCGCTAGGCCTATCCACACAAGTGAGGTATCATTTTTATCGGGAGACTTGGGGGAACTCTGGGTGGAAGGACATTTGTGGCTCCTCTCAGATTCCAGAACTTTCTGCCACAGAAGTATGAGGAACATGTGTTTTTTTAGCCAAATTTTGAGGTTTGCAAAGGATTCTGGGTAACAGAACCTGGTCAGAGCCCCACAAGTCACCCCATCTTGGATTCCCCTAGGTCTCTAGTTTTCAAAAATGCACCGGTTTGGTAGGTTTCCCTAGGTGCCGGCTGAGCTAGAGGCCAAAATCTACAATTAGGCACTTTGCAAAAAACACCTCTGTTTTCTTTCAAAAAATTGGATGTGTCCACGTTGCGCTTTGGGGCATTTCCTGTCGCGGACGCTAGGCTTATCAACACAAGTGAGGTATCATTTTTATCGGGAGACTTGGGGGAACGCTGGGTGGAAGGAAATTTGTGGCTCCTCTCAGATTCCAGAACTTTCTGCCACAGAAATGTGAGGAACATGTGTTTTTTTAGCCAAATTTTGAGGTTTGCAAAGGATTCTAGGTAAAAGAACCTGGTCAGAGCCACACAAGTCACCCCATCTTGGATTCCCCTAGGTCTCTAGTTTTAAAAAATGCACAGGTTTGGTAGGTTTCCCTAGGTGCTAGAGGTGCTGAGCTAGAGGCCAAAATCTACAGGTAGGCACTTTGCAAAAAACACCTCTGTTTTCTTTCAAAAAATTGGATGTGTCCATGTTGCGCTTTGGGGCATTTCCTTTCGCGGGTGCTAGGCCTACCCACACAAGTGAGGTATCATTTTTATCGGGAGACTTGGGAGAACGCTGGGTGGAAGGAAATTTGTGGCTCCTCTCAGATTCCAGAACTTTCTGCCACAGAAATGTGAGGAACATCTGTTTTTTTAGCCAAATTTTGAGGTTTGCAAAGGATTCTGGGTAACAGAACCTGGTCAGAGCCCCACAAGTCACCCCATCTTGGATTCCCCTAGGTCTCTAGGTTTCAAAAATGCACAGGTTTGGTAGGTTTCCCTAGGTGCCGGCTGAGCCAGAGGCCAAAATCTACAGGTAGGCACTTTGCAAAAAACACCTCTGTTTTCTTTCAAAAAATTGGATGTGTCCACGTTGCGCTTTGGGGCATTTCCTGTTGCGGGCGCTAGGCCTACCCACACAAGTGAGGTATCATTTTTATCGGGAGACTTGGGGGAACGCTGGGTGGAAGGAAATTTGTTGATCCTCTCAGATTCCAGAACTTTCTGCCACAGAAATGTGAGGAACATGTGTTTTTTTAGCCAAATTTTGAGGTTTGCAAAGGATTCTGGGTAACAGAACCTGGTCAGAGCCCCACAAGTCACCCCATCTTGGATTCCCCTAGGTCTCTAGTTTTCAAAAATGCACAGGTTTGGTAGGTTTCCCTAGGTGCAGGCTGAGCTAGAGGCCAAAATCTACAGGTAGGCACTTTGCAAAAAACACATCTGTTTTCTTTCAAAAAATTGGATGTGTCCACGTTGAGCTTTGGGGCATTTACTGTCACGGGCGCTAGGCCTACCCACACAAGTGAGGTATCATTTTTATCGGGAGACTTGGGGGAACGCTGGGTGGAAGGAAATTTGTGGCTCCTCTCAGATTCCAGAACTTTCTGCCACAGAAATGTGAGGAACATGGGTTTTTTTAGCCAAATTTTGAGGTTTGCAAAGGATTCTGGGTAACAGAACCTGGTCAAAGCCCCACAAGTCACCCCATCTTGGATTCCCCTAGGTCTCTAGTTTTCAAAAATGCACAGGTTTGGTAGGTTTCCCTAGGTGCCGGCTGAGCTAGAGGCCAAAATCTACAGGTAGGCACTTTGCAAAAAACACCTCTGTTTTCTTTCAAAAAATTGGATGTGTCCACGTTGCGCTTTGGGGCATTTCCTTTCGCGGGTGCTAGGCCTTCCCACACAAGTGAGGTATCATTTTTATCGGGAGACTTGGGGGAACGCTGGGTGGAAGGAAATTTGTGGCTCCTCTCAGATTCCAGAACTTTCTGCCACAGAAATGTGAGGAACATGTGTTTTTTTAGCCAAATTTTGAGGTTTGCAAAGGATTCTGGGTAACAGAACCTGGTCAGAGCCCCACAAGTCACCCCATCTTGGATTCCCCTAGGTCTCTAGGTTTCAAAAATGCACAGGTTTGGTAGGTTTCCCCAGGTGCAGGCTGAGCTAGAGGCCAAAATCTACAGGTAGGCACTTTGCAAAAAACACATCTGTTTTCTTTAAAAAAATTGGATGTGTCCACGTTGAGCTTTGGGGCATTTACTGTCACGGGCGCTAGGCCTACCCACACAAGTGAGGTATCATTTTTATCGGGAGACTTGGGGGAACGCTGGGTGGAAGGAAATTTGTGGCTCCTCTCAGATTCCAGAACTTTCTGCCACAGAAATGTGAGGAACATGTGTTTTTTTAGCCAAATTTTGAGGTTTGCAAAGGATTCTGGGTAACAGACCCTGGTCAAAGCCCCACAAGTCACCCCATCTTGGATTCCCCTAGGTCTCTAGTTTTGAAAAATGCACAGGTTTGGTAGGTTTCTCTAGGTGCCGGCTGAGCTAGAGGCCAAAATCTACAGGTAGGCACTTTGCAAAAAACACCTCTGTTTTCTTTCAAAAAATTGGATGTGTCCATGTTGCGCTTTGGGGCATTTCCTTTCGCGGGTGCTAGGCCTACCCACACAAGTGAGGTATCATTTTTATCGGGAGACTTGGGAGAACGCTGGGTGGAAGGAAATTTGTGGCTCCTCTCAGATTCCAGAACTTTCTGCCACAGAAATGTGAGGAACATGTGTTTTTTTAGCCAAATTTTGAGGTGTGCAAAGGATTCTGGGTAACAGAACCTGGTCAGAGCCCCACAAGTCACCCCATCTTGGATTCCCCTAGGTCTCTAGGTTTAAAAAATGCACAGGTTTGGTAGGTTTCCCTAGGTGCCGGCTGAGCCAGAGGCCAAAATCTACAGGTAGGCACTTTGCAAAAAACACCTCTGTTTTCTTTCAAAAAATTGGATGTGTCCACGTTGCGCTTTGGGGCATTTCCTGTTGCGGGCGCTAGGCCTACCCACACAAGTGAGGTATCATTTTTATCGGGAGACTTGGGGGAACGCTGGGTGGAAGGAAATTTGTTGATCCTCTCAGATTCCAGATCTTTCTGCCACAGAAATGTGAGGAACATGTGTTTTTTTAGCCAAATGTTGAGGTTTGCAAAGGATTCTGGGTAACAGAACCTGGTCAGAGCCCCACAAGTCACCCCATCTTGGATTCCCCTAGGTCTCTAGTTTTCAAAAATGCACAGGTTTGGTAGGTTTCCCTAGGTGCAGGCTGAGCTAGAGGCCAAAATCTACAGGTAGGCACTTTGCAAAAAACACATCTGTTTTCTTTCAAAAAATTGGATGTGTCCACGTTGAGCTTTGGGGCATTTACTGTCACGGGCGCTAGGCCTACCCACACAAGTGAGGTATCATTTTTATCGGGAGACTTGGGGGAACGCTGGGTGGAAGGAAATTTGTGGCTCCTCTCAGATTCCAGAACTTTCTGCCACAGAAATGTGAGGAACATGGGTTTTTTTAGCCAAATTTTGAGGTTTGCAAAGGATTCTGGGTAACAGAACCTGGTCAAAGCCCCACAAGTCACCCCATCTTGGATTCCCCTAGGTCTCTAGTTTTCAAAAATGCACAGGTTTGGTAGGTTTCCCCAGGTACCGGCTGAGCTAGAGGCCAAAATCTACAGGTAGGCACTTTGCAAAAAACACCTCTGTTTTCTTTAAAAAAATTGGATGTGTCCACGTTGCGCTTTGGGGCATTTCCTGTTGCGGGCGCTAGGCCTACCCACACAAGTGAGGTATCATTTTTATCGGGAGACTTGGGGGAACGCTGGGTGGAAGGAAATTTGTGGCTCCTCTCAGATTCCATAACTTTCTGCCACAGAAATGTGAGGAACGTGTGTTTTTTTAGCCAAATTTTGAGGTTTGCAAAGGATTCTGGGTAACAGAACCTGGTCAGAGCCCCACAAGTCACCCCATCTTGGATTCCCCTAGGTCTCTAGTTTTAAAAAATGCACAGGTTTGGTAGGTTTCTCTAGGTGCCGGCTGAGCTAGAGGCCAAAATCTACAGGTAGGCACTTTGCAAAAAACACCTCTGTTTTCTTTCAAAAAATTGGATGTGTCCACGTTGCGCTTTGGGGCATTTCCTGTCGCGGACGCTAGGCCTATCAACACAAGTGAGGTATCATTTTTATCGGGAGACTTGGGGGAACGCTGGGTGGAAGGAAATTTGTGGCTCCTCTCAAATTCCAGAACTTTCTGCCACAGATATGTGAGGAACATGTGTTTTTTTAGCCAAATTTTGAGGTTTGCAAAGGATTCTGGGTAAAAGAACCTGGTCAGAGCCCCACAACTCACCCCATCTTGGATTCCCCTAGGTCTCTAGTTTTCAAAAATGCACAGGTTTGGTAGGTTTCCCTAGGTGCCGGCTGAGCTAGAGGCCAAAATCTACAGGTAGGCACTTTGCAAAAAACACCTCTGTTTTATTTCAAAAAATTGGATGTGTCCACGTTGCGCTTTGGGGCATTTCCTTTCGCGGGTGCTAGGCCTTCCCACACAAGTGAGGTATCATTTTTATCGGGAGACTTGGGGGAACGCTGGGTGGAAGGAAATTTGTGGCTCCTCTCAGATTCCAGAACTTTCTGCCACAGAAATGTGAGGAACATGTGTTTTTTTAGCCAAATTTTGAGGTTTGCAAAGGATTCTGGGTAATAGAACCTGGTCAGAGCCCCACAAGTCACCCCATCTTGGATTCCCCTAGGTCTCTAGGTTTCAAAAATGCACAGGTTTGGTAGGTTTCCCTAGGTGCAGGCTGAGCTAGAGGCCAAAATCTACAGGTAGGCACTTTGCAAAAAACACATCTGTTTTCTTTAAAAAAATTGGATGTGTCCACGTTGAGCTTTGGGGCATTTACTGTCACGGGCGCTAGGCCTACCCACACAAGTGGGGTATCATTTTTATCGGGAGACTTGGGGGAACGCTGGGTGGAAGGAAATTTGTGGCTCCTCTCAGATTCCAGAACTTTCTGCCACAGAAATGTGAGGAACATGTGTTTTTTTAGCCAAATTTTGAGGTTTGCAAAGGATTCTGGGTAACAGAACCTGGTCAAAGCCCCACAAGTCACCCCATCTTGGATTCCCCTAGGTCTCTAGTTTTGAAAAATGCACAGGTTTGGTAGGTTTCTCTAGGTGCCGGCTGAGCTAGAGGCCAAAATCTACAGGTAGGCACTTTGCAAAAAACACCTCTGTTTTCTTTCAAAAAATTGGATGTGTCCACGTTGCGCTTTGGGGCATTTCCTGTTGCGGGCACTGGGCCTACCCACACAAGTGAGGTATCATTTTTATCGGGAGACTTGGTGGAACGCTGGGTGGAAGGAAATTTGTGGCTCCTCTCAGATTCCAGAACTTTCTGCCACAGAAATGTGCGGAACGTGTGTTTTTTTAGCCAAATTTTGAGGTTTGCAAAGGATTCTGGGTAACAGAACCTGGTCAGAGCCCCACAAGTCACCACATGTTGGATTCCCCTAGGTCTCTAGTTTTCAAAAATGCACAGGTTTGGTAGGTTTCCCTAGGTGCCGGCTGAGCTAGAGGCCAAAATCTACAGGTAGGCACTTTGCAAAAAACACCTCTGTTTTCTTTAAAAAAATTGGATGTGTCCACGTTGCGCTTTGGGGCATTTCCTGTCGCGGGCGCTAGGCCTATCCACACTAGTGAGGTATCATTTTTATCGGGAGACTTGGGGGAACTCTGGGTGGAAGGACATGTGTGGCTCCTCTCAGATTCCAGAACTTTCTGCCACAGAAGTATGAGGAACATGTGTTTTTTTAGCCAAATTTTGAGGTTTGCAAAGGATTCTGGGTAACAGAACCTGGTCAGAGCCCCACAAGTCACCCCATCTTGGATTCCCCTAGGTCTCTAGTTTTCAAAAATGCACCGGTTTGGTAGGTTTCCCTAGGTGCCGGCTGAGCTAGAGGCCAAAATCTACAGGTAGGCACTTTGCAAAAAACACCTCTGTTTTCTTTCAAAAAATTGGATGTGTCCACGTTGCGCTTTGGGGCATTTCCTGTCGCGGACGCTAGGCTTATCAACACAAGTGAGGTATCATTTTTATCGGGAGACTTGGGGGAACGCTGGGTGGAAGGAAATTTGTGGCTCCTCTCAGATTCCAGAACTTTCTGCCACAGAAATGTGAGGAACATGTGTTTTTTTAGCCAAATTTTGAGGTTTGCAAAGGATTCTGGGTAAAAGAACCTGGTCAGAGCCACACAAGTCACCCCATCTTGGATTCCCCTAGGTCTCTAGTTTTAAAAAATGCACAGGTTTGGTAGGTTTCCCTAGGTGCTAGAGGTGCTGAGCTAGAGGCCAAAATCTACAGGTAGGCACTTTGCAAAAAACACCTCTGTTTTCTTTCAAAAAATTGGATGTGTCCATGTTGCGCTTTGGGGCATTTCCTTTCGCGGGTGCTAGGCCTACCCACACAAGTGAGGTATCATTTTTATCGGGAGACTTGGGAGAACGCTGGGTGGAAGGAAATTTGTGGCTCCTCTCAGATTCCAGAACTTTCTGCCACAGAAATGTGAGGAACATGTGTTTTTTTAGCCAAATTTTGAGGTTTGCAAAGGATTCTGGGTAACAGAACCTGGCCAGAGCCCCACAAGTCACCCCATCTTGGATTCCCCTAGGTCTCTAGGTTTCAAAAATGCACAGGTTTGGTAGGTTTCCCTAGGTGCCGGCTGAGCCAGAGGCCAAAATCTACAGGTAGGCACTTTGCAAAAAACACCTCTGTTTTCTTTCAAAAAATTGGATGTGTCCACGTTGCGCTTTGGGGCATTTCCTGTTGCGGGCGCTAGGCCTACCCACACAAGTGAGGTATCATTTTTATCGGGAGACTTGGGGGAACGCTGGGTGGAAAGAAATTTGTTGATCCTCTCAGATTCCAGAACTTTCTGCCACAGAAATGTGAGGAACATGTGTTTTTTTAGCCAAATTTTGAGGTTTTCAAAGGATTCTGGGTAACAGAACCTGGTCAGAGCCCCACAAGTCACCCCATCTTGGATTCCCCTAGGTCTCTAGTTTTCAAAAATGCACAGGTTTGGTAGGTTTCCCTAGGTGCAGGCTGAGCTAGAGGCCAAAATCTACAGGTAGGCACTTTGCAAAAAACACATCTGTTTTCTTTCAAAAAATTGGATGTGTCCACGTTGAGCTTTGGGGCATTTACTGTCACGGGCGCTAGGCCTACCCACACAAGTGAGGTATCATTTTTATCGGGAGACTTGGGGGAACGCTGGGTGGAAGGAAATTTGTGGCTCCTCTCAGATTCCAGAACTTTCTGCCACAGAAATGTGAGGAACATGTGTTTTTTTAGCCAAATTTTGAGGTTTGCAAAGGATTCTGGGTAACAGAACCTGGTCAAAGCCCCACAAGTCACCCCATCTTGGATTCCCCTAGGTCTCTAGTTTTAAAAAATGCACAGGTTTGGTAGGTTTCTCTAGGTGCCGGCTGAGCTAGAGGCCAAAATCTACAGGTAGGCACTTTGCAAAAAACACCTCTGTTTTCTTTCAAAAAATTGAATGTGTCCACGTTGCGCTTTGGGGCATTTCCTGTTGCGGGCGCTAGGCCTACCCACACAAGTGAGGTATCATTTTTATCGGGAGACTTGGGGGAACGCTGGGTGGAAGGAAATTTGTGGCTCCTCTCAGATTCCAGAACTTTCTGCCACAGAAATGTGAGGAACGATTGTTCTTTTAGCCAAATTTGGAGGTTTGCAAAGGATTCTGGGTAACAGAACCTGGTCAGAGCCCCACAAGTCACCCCATCTTGGATTCCCCTAGGTCTCTAGTTTTCAAAAATGCACAGGTTTGGTAGGTTCCCCAGGTACCGGCTGAGCTAGAGGCCAAAATCTACAGGTAGGCACTTTGCAAAAAACACCTCTGTTTTCTTTCAAAAAATTGGATGTGTCCACGTTGCGCTTTGGGGCATTTCCTGTTGCGGGCGCTAGGCCTACCCACACAAGTGAGGTATCATTTTTATCGGGAGACTTGGGGGAACGCTGGGTGGAAGGAAATTTGTGGCTCCTCTCAGATTCCAGAACTTTCTGCCACAGAAATGTGAGGAACGTGTGTTGTTTTAGCCAAATTTTGAGGTTTGCAAAGGATTCTGGGTAACAGAACCTGGTCAGAGCCCCACAAGTCACCCCATCTTGGATTCCCCTAGGTCTCTAGTTTTCAAAAATGCACAAGTTTGGTAGGTTTCCCTAGGTGCCGGCTGAGCTAGAGGCCAAAATCTACAGGTAGGCACTTTGCAAAAAACACCTCTGTTTTCTTTCAAAAAATTGGATGTGTCCACGTTGCGCTTTGGGGCATTTCCTGTTGCGGGCGCTAGGCCTACCCACACAAGTGAGGTATCATTTTTATCGGGAGACTTGGGGGAACGCTGGGTGGAAGGAAATTTGTGGCTCCTCTCAGATTACGGAACTTTCTGCCACAGAAATGTGAGGAACATGTGTTTTTTTAGCCAAATTTTGAGGTTTGCAAAGGATTCTTGGTAACAGAACCTGGTCAGAGCCCCACAAGTCACCCCATCTTGGATTCCCCTAGGTCTCTAGTTTTAAAAAATGCACAGGTTTGGTAGGTTTCCCTAGGTGCCGGCTGAGCTAGAGGCCAAAATCTACAGGTAGGCACTTTTCAAAAAACACCTCTGTTTTCTTTTTTAAAAAATGGGATGTTTCCACGTTGCGTTTTGGGCCGTTTCCTGTCGTGGGCGCTAGGCCTACCCACACAAGTGAGGTATCATTTTTATCGGGAGACTTGGGGGAACATAGATTAGCAAAACAAGTGTTATTGCCCCTTGTCTTTCTCTACATTTTTTCCTTCCAAATATAGGAGAGTGTGTAAAAAAGACATCTATTTGAGAAATGCCCTGTAATTCACATGCTAGTATGGTCACCCCGGAATTCAGAGATGTGCAAATAACCACTGCTCCTCAACACCTTATCTTGTGCCCTTTTTGGAAATACAAAGGTTTTCTTGATAGCTATTTTTTACTCTTTATATTTCAGCAAATGAATTGCTGTATACCCGGTATAGAATGAAAATGCACTGCAGGGTGCAGCTCATTTATTGGCTCTGGGTACCTAGGGTTCTTGATGAACCTACAAGCCCTATATATTCCCGCAACCAGAGGAGTCCAGCAGACGTAATGGTATATTGCTTTCGATAATCTGACATTGCAGTAAAACGTAGATAAAAATTGATATTTTTTTCACCTCAATTTCAATATTTTTCTTTTTCAGTTGTTATTTTCTGTAGGAAACCCATGTAGGATCTACACTAATGACCCCTTGCTGAATTCAGAATTTTGTCTACTTTTTTAGAAATGTTTAGGTTTCGGGGATCCATCATTGGTTTCATGCCCATTTCTGTCACTGACTGGAAGGAGGCTGAAAGCACAAACTTTTTTTAAAATAGGGTATGTCCTAGTAAAATGCCAAATTTGTGTTGAAGAATTGGGTTTTCTGATTCAAGTCTGCCTGTTCCTGAAAGCTGGGAAGCTGGTGAGTTTAGCACCACAAACCCTTTGTTGATGCCATTTTCAGGGGAAAAACCACAAGCCTTCTTCTGCAGCCACTTTTTCATTTTTTTTTTTTAAAAACAAAATTTTCACTGTATCTTGGCTAATTTCTTGGCCTCCTTTAGGGGAACCCACAAAGTCTGGGTACCTCTAGAATCCCTAGGATGTTGGAAAAAAAGGACGCAAATTTGGCTTGGTTAGCTTATGTGGACAAAAAGCTATGAGGGCCTAAGCGCGAACTGCCCCAAATAGGCAAAAAAAGGCCTGGCACAGGAGGGGGAAAAGGCCTGGCAGCGAAGGGGTTAAACTTCTCATAGTTCCCCATAGTGCGACTCTGTGTATTCCGCCCAGGCATAGTATCTGTTGAGAAAGGAATGATCGGGGTAGAAAGCCTACAAAGGAATATACAATCATCATTACATGGAGAAAATGGATTCAATAAAGTAGAATAGGTCTGACATTTGCAATGTAGTAGACTACAAAGCACTACACAACCACGGATATCTTACATCAACCATCTACTGAACTTCCACCTGCCGAAAAGACCCCTGTGCTCCATTGCAGCCACATGTGGACTGGTCATTCTCCTACATCCCTGCCAAGACCTGGTGCACCCTACCACTACATCTCCGGAAAGCACCCTCCCTGACAGAGTGCAGGAAAAAGCCCAAGGCCTGGCTTTTGGACAGAGTCACGGCACCTAAGTGCCCAGAGTCCCCTGTGGGTGACAGCGTGTGCTCCAGAAATACCAGCTGATTGATTAATTGAAGGGCCAGTGTTTTGAAAGTGAAGCGCCAACTGCTTCTTCCTCGAACATTCATTATCATGCTAGGGTTTTACATTTGTAGCCACCTTTTCCTTCACAAAGTAGTATCTCATGGATTACCTAAAAGTGATTTAACAATGTTGACTACCCACAAACTACTCTTTTCTTTATATTACTACACTTCTGGTACTTCGTTCCAGATTTACAAACATTTTGCATTATGTTTGAACAACTTTTTTGGTGCAGCCATAATGCAAAATGTTAGTTGGTATTTACTAAGCCATGCAAGGCTAACTTAAATCACCTGTCCCTTGTACTGTTTTGCATTACACTGTGTCTGAAATGCGTCCCATAGGTGGAACATGGGAGATCGGATGCATTCACCTATGAATTTTAGTGCATTCCTAGATTTGCTAAAGCAAGAAAACCTGAGAATGCATCAAAAAGCTATACCTTCCCAAGTGAGGCGTGAGAAGTTACATCCTCTTTCTGCATCACATATAGAAAGTGGAAATTGCCTTATAGGATTGTTTTGTGCAGATAAGTATCCCTTCCTGCATAAAAACAATCCTGCCCATAATGAAGGCATCCTTGCAGCATGGTGAAAGGTCACGTGACTTTTTGCTAGGCAGCCACAAGTGTACTAACAATAGGAGAGAGAGCTGAAAACGTAATATCTTAGTAGATATGGTGCTTTTAAGCTATATTTAATTCATGCAACACATCACAGCAACTTTGCTTGTTGCCCTCTATTGCATGAACCTTTGTTAAATATATCCTATCTCCTTTATATGAAAAAAGAATGAAATGTACAACAAAGAAATAAAATCTGACTCAAGACGATCTTCTTAATTATCATTTTGCCCACTCCATAACATTATATGGTAATCATATGTTAAACAGAAGTTATGCATGAGTAAAAGCTAAACACATTATTGCATCCTGTCATACGATATTTGGAGATGGTATCAGAAAGCTGGTGCTGTACTGTGTAACTAAATTTAGATATCACTATATTCCACCTTCCCAGTTACATTTGTTAGAAAGAATGGTATCCCAATGGACCCAGGCATTTTGGAGAATTAGGTAAATCAAATGGATAATTAGGCACCACCACATCTGAGAGAGGGGCTGTGTAATCACACATCCTTCAGGATCTTCTATTTTTCCTATCTCCTTTGGAAAGACAGGCCCTATGGGGCTAAGTGCACCTGCCCTTATTTTCAAAGGGTTAAGTGACAGAGTCAAATTTTTCCCTATATTATATTCTCTCATAAAAGGGCCGTGAGATGTATGATCTGAATCCTTTTTAAGGCTATGCTGTTATAAAGCCTTACGTTGGCTGAAGGGAGTGCAAGCCCTTCTCAAGCAACAGCCCCAATCCTTGTCAAAGTGAACCAAAAGACTCACTAAACTAACCGGTGCGTAAGTCTCTTGTAACATGGCACAAATGCAGTCAGGCTTAACTTAGAAACATTGCTTAAGTATTTGCGCAGCACACAGACACTAACAAAAACACATCACAAGAAAAATTCCACAACAATTTTGAAAAATAGAGAAAAACTTAATTAATGGTTTGACAACAAAATGATAATAAATCAAATAAGTGAAACTGGAGATATGCAATTTCAAAGATTTAAGGTAAGTATAGTACCTTAAAGCACCACAGGTGGGGTGAAAGTCACAGGGGCAGAAATGTGAGGAACATGTGTTTTTTTAGCCAAATTTTGAGGTTTGCAAAGGATTCTGGGTAACAGAACCTGGTCAGAGCCCCACAAGTCACCCCATCTTGGATTCCCCTAGGTCTCTAGTTTTAAAAAATGCACAGGTTTGGTAGGTTCCCCAGGTACCGGCTGAGCTAGAGGCCAAAATCTACAGGTAGGCACTTTGCAAAAAACACCTCTGTTTTCTTTCAAAAAATTGGATGTGTCCACGTTGCGCTTTGGGGCATTTCCTGTTGCGGGCGCTAGGCCTACCCACACAAGTGAGGTATCATTTTTATCGGGAGACTTGGGGGAACGCTGGGTGGAAGGAAATTTGTGGCTCCTCTCAGATTACGGAACTTTCTGCCACAGAAATTTGAGGAACATGTGTTTTTTTAGCCAAATTTTGAGGTTTGCTAAGGATTCTTGGTAACAGAACCTGGTCAGAGCCCCACAAGTCACCCCATCTTGGATTCCCCTAGGTCTCTAGTTTTAAAAAATGCACAGGTTTGGTAGGTTTCCCTAGGTGCCGGCTGAGCTAGAGGCCAAAATCTACAGGTAGGCACTTTTCAAAAAACACCTCTGTTTTCTTTTTAAAAAAATGGGATGTTTCCACGTTGCGTTTTGGGCCATTTCCTGTCGTGGGCGCTAGGCCTACCCACACAAGTGAGGTATCATTTTTATCGGGAGACTTGGGGGAACATAGATTAGCAAAACAAGTGTTATTGCCCCTTGTCTTTCTCTACATTTTTTCCTTCCAAATATAGGAGAGTGTGTAAAAAAGACATCTATTTGAGAAATGCCCTGTAATTCACATGCTAGTATGGTCACCCCGGAATTCAGAGATGTGCAAATAACCACTGCTCCTCAACACCTTATCTTGTGCCCTTTTTGGAAATACAAAGGTTTTCTTGATAGCTATTTTTTACTCTTTATATTTCAGCAAATGAATTGCTGTATACCCGGTATAGAATGAAAATGCACTGCAGGGTGCAGCTCATTTATTGGCTCTGGGTACCTAGGGTTCTTGATGAACCTACAAGCCCTATATATTCCCGCAACCAGAGGAGTCCAGCAGACGTAATGGTATGTTGCTTTCGATAATCTGACATTGCAGTAAAACGTAGATAAAAATTGATGTTTTTTTCACCTCAATTTCAATATTTTTCTTTTTCAGTTGTTATTTTCTGTAGGAAACCCATGTAGGATCTACACTAATGACCCCTTGCTGAATTCAGAATTTTGTCTACTTTTTCAGAAATGTTTAGGTTTCGGGGATCCATCATTGGTTTCATGCCCATTTCTGTCAATGACTGGAAGGAGGCTGAAAGCACAAACTTTTTTTAAAATAGGGTATGTCCTAGTAAAATGCCAAATTTGTGTTGAAGAATTGGGTTTTCTGATTCAAGTCTGCCTGTTCCTGAAAGCTGGGAAGCTGGTGAGTTTAGCACCACAAACCCTTTGTTGATGCCATTTTCAGGGGAAAAACCACAAGCCTTCTTCTGCAGCCACTTTTTCAATTTTTTTTGAAAAAAACAAAATTTTCACTGTATCTTGGCTAATTTCTTGGCCTCCTTTAGGGGAACCCACAAAGTCTGGGTACCTCTAGAATCCCTAGGATGTTGGAAAAAAAGGACGCAAATTTGGCTTGGTTAGCTTATGTGGACAAAAAGCTATGAGGGCCTAAGCGCGAACTGCCCCAAATAGGCAAAAAAAGGCCTGGCACAGGAGGGGGAAAAGGCCTGGCAGCGAAGGGGTTAAACTTCTCATAGTTCCCCATAGTGCAACTCTGTGTATTCCGCCCAGGCATAGTATCTGTTGAGAAAGGAATGATCGGGGTAGAAAGCCTACAAAGGAATATACAATCATCATTACATGGAGAAAATGGATTCAATAAAGTAGAATAGGTCTGACATTTGCAATGTAGTAGACTACAAAGCACTACACAACCACGGATATCTTACATCAACCATCTACTGAACTTCCACCTGCCGAAAAGACCCCTGTGCTCCATTGCAGCCACATGTGGACTGGTCATTCTCCTACATCCCTGCCAAGACCTGGTGCACCCTACCACTACATCTCCGGAAAGCACCCTCCCTGACAGAGTGCAGGAAAAAGCCCAAGGCCTGGCTTTTGGACAGAGTCACGGCACCTAAGTGCCCAGAGTCCCCTGTGGGTGACAGTGTGTGCTCCAGAAATACCAGCTGATTGATTAATTGAAGGGCCAGTGTTTTGAAAGTGAAGCGCCAACTGCTTCTTCCTCGAACATTCATTATCATTCTAGGGTTTTACATTTGTAGCCACCTTTTCCTTCACAAAGTAGTATCTCATGGATTACCTAAAAGTGATTTAACAATGTTGACTACCCACAAACTACTCTTTTCTTTATATTACTACACTTCTGGTACTTCGTTCCAGATTTACAAACATTTTGCATTATGTTTGAACAACTTTTTTGGTGCAGCCATAATGCAAAATGTTAGTTGGTATTTACTAAGCCATGCAAGGCTAACTTAAATCACCTGTCCCTTGTACTGTTTTGCATTACACTGTGTCTGAAATGCGTCCCATAGGTGGAACATGGGAGATCGGATGCATTCACCTATGAATTTTAGTGCATTCCTAGATTTGCTAAAGCAAGAAAACCTGAGAATGCATCAAAAAGCTATACCTTCCCAAGTGAGGCGTGAGACGTTACATCCTCTTTCTGCATCACATATAGAAAGTGGAAATTGCCTTATAGGATTGTTTTGTGCAGAGAAGTATCCCTTCCTGCATAAAAACAATCCTGCCCATAATGAAGGCATCCTTGCAGCATGGTGAAAGGTCACATGACTTTTTGCTAGGCAGCCACAAGTGTACTAACAATAGGAGAGAGAGCTGAAAACGTAATATCTTAGTAGATATGGTGCTTTTAAGCTATATTTAATTCATGCAACACATCACAGCAACTTTGCTTGTTGCCCTCTATTGCATGAACCTTTGTTAAATATATCCTATCTCCTTTATATGAAAAAAGAATGAAATGTACAACAAAGAAATAAAATCTGACTCAAGACGATCTTCTTAATTATCATTTTGCCCACTCCATAACATTATATGGTAATCATATGTTAAACAGAAGTTATGCATGAGTAAAAGCTAAACACATTATTGCATCCTGTCATACGATATTTGGAGATGGTATCAGAAAGCTGGTGCTGTACTGTGTAACTAAATTTAGATATCACTATATTCCACCTTCCCAGTTACATTTGTTAGAAAGAATGGTATCCCATTGGAGCCAGGCATTTTGGAGAATTAGGTAAATCAAATGGATAATTAGGCACCACCACATCTGAGAGAGGGGCTGTGTAATCACACATCCTTCAGGATCTTCTATTTTTCCTATCTCCTTTGGAAAGACAGGCCCTATGGGGCTAAGTGCACCTGCCCTTGTTTTCAAAGGGTTAAGTGACAGAGTCAAATTTTTCCCTATATTATATTCTCTCATAAAAGGGCCGTGAGATGTATGATCTGAATCCTTTTTAAGGCTATGCTGTTATAAAGCCTTACGTTGGCTGAAGGGAGTGCAAGCCCTTCTCAAGCAACAGCCCCAATCCTTGTCAAAGTGAACCAAAAAACTCACTAAACTAACCGGTGCGTAAGTCTCTTGTAACATGGCACAAATGCAGTCAGGCTTAACTTAGAAACATTGCTTAAGTATTTGCGCAGCACACAGACACTAACAAAAACACATCACAAGAAAAATTCCACAACAATTTTGAAAAATAGAGAAAAACTTAATTAATGGTTTGACAACAAAATGATAATAAATCAAATAAGTGAAACTGGAGATATGCAATTTCAAAGATTTAAGGTAAGTATAGTACCTTAAAGCACCACAGGTGGGGTGAAAGTCACAGGGGCAGGCTGACCACAATGGAGTACAGGCCAGATAGAGGTACAAGGTATGTATCTCTGAAAAAGATATCTTCTAATCTCTGGTGTGACGAGTTCCAATCATGGTGGAGGCCATGAGGAGTAAGGAAAGTACTGCGGATGGTTATCGTCATAGCGTGAAGAGTAGACTGGGCGTCGCAGATGGTCATCGCTGTAGTGCAAAGATCCTCTTGGGTGTTGCAGACAATTGTTGCTGGATATTCCCGTTGTTGGTCACCGTGGGATGTAGATGCTCTACTGTGAAGTGCAGCTCTCACTCTGATGAAAATTCCTGCTGGTCACTGTTATGAGAACAGTAGGATTCACCAGAGCATAGCATTGGCAGTCGGTGTGGGTGGCTGCAATTGTGCCCATCCACAAAGAGCCCAAAACTTCTGGATTTTTAATTTTGTTATGAGTAGCTCAACTAATGCCACACCAAGAATCCAGGACATGAGGGGCAATTCATGGGGATCAGAAACTCATTCCAGAAAAGGACAGCAGGGCTCGGGAAGGCCCATTTTCAGGTCCAGGCAAATCCAGTGCAGCAGGTCTGCAGTGCAGTAACAAGTAACTCTCCAAGGTACATTCCAGGGTTGTACATCAATATTCTCATTTCGACCACTCACATGTTTTAACAGCAAATCCTTTTGTGTGAACGTTTGTAAATGGGAACTTGTGCCAAAAACATCTATGCCTCCTTAAAGCAGGTAAAACAGTGGATCAAGTTTTAAAAGTCTCCACTATTCCAACTTTACATGTGTGCTGCTATGCACAGTACACATAAAAAATGGGACAAGTATTATTAGGTTTTGTACTGCAAGGGTCATCTTCCCATACAAGTCCTATGCTTGACAGAATGCACACACCCTTGCACCATGGCGCATGACAGCCTAAAGCCCATCACTGGGGTATGAGCCAGATGATTGGATCCAGGACAGTTAGTAGGATGGTAGAAAATGATGCCTTTGATGTTCCTGACATTCTGGCTGTTGTGACCTGGAAGAAACCAGAAGCAAGCATGTGGAGCACAGTGAACAGTTTAACCTGTGGAGGAATTACAGTGGGCCTGGCAGTTGGGGGCAGGACACTTGGTTTAATCTAGTGGAGCAATTCTTAGATAGACTCCCTCCTGCATCTATAGAATTTGATGACCTCATCCTCCCTGAGATCAGTGAGGGAGATGCGCTGCCGTAACACATGCTCCTCTTCCTTCATTGCCTATGTGGTGGTGGTGGTCTCCTTGTGAGTCCGACCTGCAGAATCTCTAACTCCATGGCATAGTTAAACTTGCCAAAGTGTTTTTGAATGTTCAGGTTATTATACCTCAGCCATTATATCATTTCTTATGCCTGGGATAAAGATGCACAGATTTGTTTGCACATTTCAAGCTTTGCGCGCCGCATCCAAACAATGCACCACACATTGCAAACCCATAAATATCACTACTTTGGATTTGCTTGAGATTTGGGGGAACACCTAACTTGCATATTTTAATTTGCTCGTAGCGCATCTGGTTTAGATGCAGCTTTTGCTTGATGCATGCTTTAAAAAAGTGCATTTAGACAAATGCGTTGTCCCATAGATATGGAGTCCTGCTTGTGCTGCCATTGCATCAAACGCTTTGGCGCAACTGCGACACAAGCCTCTCATAAATATGCCCCTATGTGTTTTTATTAGTGACAGTCAGAATTTGATGTTCTTCACCTCTGCACTCACAATATAAATCTACGTGTGAAATGTTGAAACTAGAGCAATTCATCAAGTATGTGTGCAACTAGGCTTCTCCACTGCCCTTGAATAGAAGGAAATTGCATGCATGTCAAAACATTTTCTAATCCTTGAAACTGATTAACATTCCTTACGCACAACCATTTTTAAAATAATTTTGTTGAAATTGTAGTCTATATGCATATTACATGAGATAATTTGTAAGTTACCATGCATTATGCACTGAATATTTTCCATATACCCTTTATAAATTAAGTCACGAAGCCTCGGGGTATTATCTGATGACTGCCAGATCGTTTTATGCTGTATTTTACAAGTCACACATAATAATGTGAGTATTAGCGAGCTCTTCAGAACGGCGAAGGTTCCATTCTGAAATGGAGTGAAATAAATCTTTTTATCAAGTAACATCGATATTCGTTAACCGAATTTGCAGAAATCAGAGTGAGAGTATGAACTTCCATGCTAAGATTGCCACATAAAGCAAGATATTTTAATAAACATGAATGGGTCTAATGCATTTGTGTTGTACCTTATCAAAGCCTACTTACAGCACTTGAGAGTGATGGCATTTTATTGCGAGGTAAAAAATAGATTTTAAGTTGAGGATGTCAGACACTGAATGGTGTCAAGAATGTGCACGCTTCCCTTCCATACAGTCAAGAATGACATTACTGAGATAAACATTTCTTGCTGTAAGCTCCATGAGCCATGCCTCGTAAGGGCTTTGAAAGTCTTTGTCTGTTCTCATTATGTGGCTCTTTTGTGTAGAACTGACAGCTTTGGTGTGGTATTCCTACAAAAAAAAATCTGGATTTGTTTTGTTAGCTCTATTACTCTGTGCACTTAACACTGCTAAGCAGAGCTAACATGCTTGTGCCCTCTCCCTAAAATAGGGTAAAATTGGGTTTACTTGATTGGCACATTTAGTTTACTTGTAAATCCAGTGGTGGCTTCTGTATTAGTGCAGAGTTGTATTGCCCCTGTGCTGCGAGCACAGCCAAGCTGAAAAGGTAAATTGTTAATAAAATAATGTAATTACCATTTTAGTTTTTCTCTTCTGTGCTGCCAGCCTGCGCTGAATGTGAGAGCAGGGCCATTGCTGCTGATTGGCAGCAGGGGAGGAGTGCTGCCCACTCCAGTTTAAAGTGAGAATGTCACTGGCAGGCTGTCTTGAGACGATCAGCCGGACATGAGCACTCCAAACTCTTCAACAGGATCTGTGTTAAACAGCTGGGTAGAGAACAGGCACAGGCCCCAGTGCCAAAAGGAGTGTTGGACCTGGTCCTTTTTGCATGGCCATCCCCAAACATTTTGCCTCCTTCCTCCTTTTTTTCTGACCTCTTGTTGACTCTAGGACTTTGAGCACATTATCACTGCTGATCAGTGCTAAAGTGCAGGTGCTCTCCCTTCTAAAGTTGGGTATGATTTTCTTACACCTAATTGGCACATTTAGATTACATGTCAGTCCCTTGTACAGTGTTATCCCTATACATAGAGCCTGTAAATTAAATACTACTAGTGAGCCCTCAGCATTGCTTGCGCCACCCACAGAAGTAGCCTTTCAAACCTGTTTCAGGCCTGGCATGTACATTTACTTGCCAAGCCTGAAACGCCCCCTTTTACTACATAAAGGTCACCCCTAAGTTAGGCCCTAGCTATTCCTATGGACAGGGCGCTATGCATGTAGAAGGCTGGACATGTGCCTGGTTGCATGGCCTGTCCTAGTAGTGGCAGCCTATTTTGTTTCTCACTGCTGTGAGTGCTGCCTTGCTCATATGATTGTATTGGAAATGCCCTGCTTATGTCTAGGGGGTATCGTCTGATCTCTGAGGGTTAATGTAGGCATGTTTGGTATGGTTGTAATGGGAGTGAGAAATGCTGCTTGCTGGTGTAGGTGATTTTTTTATTACCATTAAAAAAATGCCACTTCTAGAAAGTGAGCATTTCTCTGTGCTCATGTCTCTGGCATTTTGCAACTTGGCTCCAATCCAAGTCTAGGGCAGAGTGACAGCTGGGTTTTGTGCATACTTTTCAGACAGCCTGTACACGGTGGAGGTGTCACAGAGGAGCAACTGCATATTGTATGGTCTTCCTGGGCTGAGAAGAAGGGGAGGTGGGGCACACCTGCATTTGTAAAGGCTGTGCCCTGGCCTCACACACAGGGCTCTTTTACCCCCAATGGATGCCTGGAGCCTTTGATGGAGGAGAGAGGGGACACTCCTAGAACCAGTTGGAAATGGTTGGAACTTCTTTATGAAAGTTGTGCAGAACTGAGTATAAATACAGGAGTTTTTTTCCCCATGTTAGAGAGACACTTGGGACTGTTAACTTGGACACAAAATGCTGCTGGAGGGACTCACCAGGAACCGCTTTAGACTGCTGCTGTTGTGCTGTCCTGTGACCTTCTGGATCACTAGGAGGAACTGCAACTAACTGAAACCCATTGTCCTGGCCTGATTGTTGGGCCCTACCTCCCAGTGCCTCTACTTATTGTCTCCAGGGGCTGGGTGCTGTGGCCGCTGCCCCCCTGCAACTTTTATGCTTCAAGCGTGAGGACAGTGCTTTACTTTCGGCTTCCTCAGTGTGAAAGAAGTGTTATGTTTATCTGCTTCAATTTAATTACTTAAACGCGTGAGGAGCGCTTACCTTTATTTGTTTAAAGCGGTTTGGAGCACTTTCTGCTGTCTCCCCGAGGGAGAAATCACTGCTGCTTCCCAGGCATGCTACCAAGATTGAGCGCGTCCAAAACACGATTGGGGAAAGTGCACCCGGGGCACATGGAGATGAAGGCTGGAGCAAATGCGCATTTGGTGGTGTCCCCGGGGTGAAGCGCACCAAGAGATTCACCCCGGGGCATAGGAAGGTACCAACTTTGGGCGGAATCACTGCTGCTGCCCAGGTATTGCAGACACTCGCGTACCAGATTGGGTGCTGGCGAGTGCATAGGAGGGGCCCCCGGAGGGCGGGACACCTCAAAGTGGTCCCTCCTATTCATCAGACCATCTCAGGGACCGCAAAGCCAGTGTAGTGCGCTTGGGGGGGAAGATGCACGGTCTTCCAAGAGGCTGCCAGAGCCTCTCTCCTCTTACAGAGTGGCAGGAAAACCTCATTGGATGCCACATAGGCATCAGGCCGGGGTGGTGATCATCATAGAGGTTCCGAACCCTGTCACCATTATTCCTGCATGTCCCTCACTCGGGGCACAGGAGGTCCTGTGTTTCACCTATGGGGCTGGGTTTACCTCCCCTTGTATAATATGGGTGAAGGGTTTGTTCAGGATGTTGCAGGATAATCAGTAACCTATGTGACTACTGCTGGCTTTTGGAGAGTAATATTACTGTTTAATGTTCTGTCAACTGCTTGGGTAGAAGGGTATTACTGACAGGTTGTGTTTGGTCTAATGATGTTGTGTACAATACAGTTTATTTTTATACAACTTGGTGTTGTGGTTTCTTTGTGGTAGGGATAATGTGTCACATGTGTTTTGTGTGTTGTGCAATTGCTTTACACATTGCCTCTGAGATGGGCCTGACTGCTCATGTCAAGCTACCAAGGGGGGTTTAGCAGGGGTTATCTTGGGTGGGTAATTCCCTCGCCCGACTAGAGTGGGTAGGCTCTGGCTTAAGTGCATACCTTAGCCAACCAGATACACCAACCATACACTGGTTGTCAGCAGTGAGGATAGGACTTACGCTTGCACAATACCATTGTGACTCATTGTTGCACCACAAAAATTGTGTTTAGACCATTATGGGGGTCATTACAACATTGGCGGTAAAAGCCGCTTACCGCCGTGCAGAAGACCGCCAATACACCGCCGCAGAATTCTGCCACAGCTATTATGACCCACATCTGGGAATCCGCCGAAATTCAGACACCCACACAAGTCCGCCACACCAAAGGTCAGTGTTAAACTGGCAAAAACAAAACCTCCACCTCCACGCCAACAGAAACAGGCCCATGCTATTACGACCCACGAATCCACGCGGCGGTCTTTCAACCGCGGTATTCCATTGGCGGTACACACCGCCGCGCTCAAAATACACACACATCTCCAAAACACCGCCACATTGGACAATTCCAAATACACACACCTGATACACATACAAACACCACTCCCACACACTCAACACTATATAAAACACACACCCACATCACCCACAAACCCCTACGACCAAAATGTATTCACGAAGGCCAGAGAGACAGCACAGAATAGACAATCCCACCACACAGAGGCACACAACACCATCACCCACACAACATCCACGCACAAAATACCACACACCACTACACATCACCACACACATCAACACTCACACTGCCCCACACATCACACACACCACCCCATGTCACGCCAAAGACACCCCCGCTTTTCCGAGGAGGACCTCAGGGTCATGGTGGAGGAAATCCTACCGGTAGAGCCACAGCTATTTGGCTCACAGGTGCAGCACACATCCATAGCCAGGAAGATGGAGCTATGGTGAAGAATCATGGACAGGGTCAACGCTGTGGGACAGCATCCAAGAAATCGGGAGGACATCAGGAAGAAGTGGAACAACCTACGGTCGAAGGTGCGTTCAGCGGTCTCCAGGCACAACATCGCAGTTCAGCGGACTAGCGGCGGACCCCCACCTCCTCCCCCACAACTAACAACATGGGAGGAGCAAGTCTTGACCATCATGCATCCAGAGGGCCTCGGAGGAGTCGGTGGAGTAATGGACACTGGTAAGTCAATTCTTAACTATCATATCCCCACCCTACCTGCATGCTATCACACACGCCCACCCTCACACCCTCCCCTATCACCCAAACTCCTCACTAATGTACTAAGAACACAAACCACACATCCCAACACCAAGCCCTGCATGACACAACTAAGCATGGACACCCATCACTAAAGCAGGCTCACTGCACATACCCATAACAACCCCTAACCATCATCACACAAGCCCCCACACAGAAATGCTTGCACTGGGGTACATGCTCACCCACCCATTGCACACCATGACACACACACATGAAATAATCATGCCCTTATGCCCCTGCAGGATCACGAAGGACCGTCACCACCCAGGAGGGTCCAGACATCTCCACTCCACCCACAGAAGAGGCCCACAGTGACGATAGCAGCTCTGCCCTACTGGATCCTGATGACCAGCCCGGACCATCGTGGGCCTCTGGACAGTCGGTTCCCCTCGCACAGGCACAGCCCAACACTGACCTTCCACCCTCTGGTAACACCAGCATAGCACCCACCCAGCGGGCCCAAACCTCCGTACCCAGGACAGGTCAATCAGCTGTGTGTCCACCACTACAGGGAACCCAGGATAACCCACCACCCCAACAACAACAGGGACCTGGGGGCAGTGGTAGTGGGCACACGGTCCAGGGGACGGAGGCACAGGAACACAGGGGAACTGGGAGGGCTGCTGTGCGACAGGGGGCGGACAGGCCAAGGGAACCCACTCTCCACGAATCCCTCTCCTCCATCATGGGAGCATACCACCACTCCCAGGAGACGATGGCGACGGTCCTGGTCAAGTTTCAGGAGACCCAGCGCCTGCAGGAGGAACAGTATTTGGGGTTCAGGGAGGAGCTCAGGACCATCAGCTCCGCCTTGGGCACCATAGTAGGGGTGCTGAAGGACATACAGCAGACCTTGAGGGACACAGTGGCACTCCAAGGGGCCCCTGACACTAGCATGGATGATGAACTGCCCACCACCTCCGCCGGCGCTAGTGGACAGGACGCCCCACCACAGGACCACCACACCAGCACCCCACCCCCTGCAGATGGACAACCACCACGCAAGCGGTCCCTGAGATCCGGGAACAGGACAGAGCAAGATGGCAAGACCCCCGCCAGGAAATGAGACCACCCTGATTGTCTTCCCACTGTCCCACTTTGTTACCCTGTCCGTACTTAAACTGCCCCAGCTCTACTTCCTTTGCCCATATGGCCAGTGCACCTGTGAGACTAATAGACTGGACTCTGCCATGGACATTCCTCCACCATCACCCATCACCATTTTACAACCCCCCTCAATTTTTGAGCACTTCAATAAACACCCTTGAAACACAAAACAATGTTGAGTCAGTCTATGATTTGGTAAAAATGTATTATCAATGACAGTGTCAAAATGCGTTTCTAGTTGTAAAGGCAACATACCTATGTCACACATCACAAGTCCTTGAAGGATGCATGCAGATGACACACGTTGGTAAGCACACCTGTGAAACTGTAATGTAAAGGAACAACTCAGTTACCAAATAATCCTATTAAATTACACACAGGATAGAGGAAGACGTGTGACAGTGAATGTAATGGTAAAAATGAAAATGTTCTCACCTGTGTGTCACTGGAAATATTCCTGTATGACTGACTCCCTGTTGTCGTTGTCTTCTTCCTCAGCTTCCTCCTCATCACTGTCCACAGGCTCCACAGGCTCCACAGGCTCCACAGCTGCCATAACACAGTCATCTGGACCATCATCCTGCAGAAAAGGCACCTGGCGTTGCAATGCAAGATTGTGAAGCATCGAGCAGGCGATGATGATCTGGCACACCTTCTTCGGTGAGTAGAATAGGGAACCACCTGTCATATGGAGGCACCTGAACCTGGCCTTCAGGAGGCCGTAGATGTGTTCGATCACCCTCCTAGTCCGCCCATGGGCCTCATTGTAGCGTTCCTCTGCCCTGGTCCTGGGATTCCTCACTGGGGTCAATAGCCAGGACAGGTTGGGGTAAAAGAGTCTCCTAATTTCTGAACCTGGCACGTTGCGGTCCTCCCCGGGATAAAAAACCGTTGGGCCGATTAAAGCCCTCATGGAAAGAGCTTCTATTACCCGATTGTTCCAATCTATCACTGGTGCCTTCACCCTCAGACTCAGATGTGTCAGAAAAAGTAACAATCTTTCTACTGGTCCAAAATTGTCGATCTAACGGTTGACCAGTCTGACTATAATCCTGATAGTATTTCTCTGACAAATAAGGGTAAGCTTTCTCTTGGGTAATCCATCAGATGTCTTTTCTGAGTTTATCTGACTTTCTTTTTATCAGATAGGCACCAAAAGAGTCTAGTTCCTGGTTTACCATCTCTAGTTGTTTCTTGGCTTCCTGTACAGAATCTTGGGTTTTTAAATCATCTTCCAATGTCTGTATTTCTACAGCTAATATTTCAATCAATTCCCTGGCAGTCTCCACAATAAGGATCATCCAATCTCCAGTGATAGATTGGAACAATCGGGTAATAGAAGCTCTTTCCATGAGGGCTTTAATCGGCCCAACCGTTTTTTATCCCGGGGAGGACCGCAACGTGCCAGGTTCAGAAATCAGCAGAGGGGCAGGTATTACAACACAGACACCCCTACACACTTTCTGCAGACAAGGAGACAACAATACGGGAGGGACTAGATCCCATACCAGTATTTAATCTTACTTTCTGCACCTTGGACACAGACATAGAAGCTATTTTGAAAAAAGGTCTATCCTTTGTTCCGAGTGTATCCATCAATTGTTTTGGACTTGTTTCTGATTTACATGTATTTTTTAGACGTATCAGGCTTACCGGATTTTTTGAGAACAAAAATAATATTGTAGAGAATAATTTGTCTGGGTTGAAACCTATATCCACCTTCACCACTAGCCTCGATATGGTGGGACCTGAAATAAGAATTTTTGAGGATTTGGTCCTTGAGAAAGTTAAGAAATTATGTAAATTTACTCCCAAACCTAACTGTAATCTGATGAGGAATGGACAACAGGCCCTTTTGAGATTACAGCAGAATAAAAACATTGTCATTAAACCTTGTGACAAAGGGGGAGGAATTGCCCTCCTTGAAATGGATCAATACAAACATAAGGTTAATTTCATGTTAGGAATACCAGAACACTACAGTAAAGCCAACAGTGGCTGGCAAAGGGGAGTAAAAAAGGTAATTCAGGAAGTGAGTTGGCCTAGTTCCTACAGGTGTTACAATGGATTATGAATTGAGTCACAACATGTCATCAGTATGAACACTGTTAAGGCTCTAAGAAGAAGAAGTGTACATTTAATTTACATCTTATTATACCTTGGACAATTTGGATTTTCTTTTGCCCATGTTATGTCTTTAATATCTGTTTGTCTCTTGTTTTGTGTAACATTGTGTCTTTATTTATTCATTATATATAAGTGTTTGTGTCTTTCCTTGTGAATATGTAAATATTTTTATATCTAACTTTGATTATTGCGTTCTCATGTTTTTGTACATACATATGTAATAAATATCATCTTTCGTATTTATGTTATCTTGATTCTCTGGTTGTTTATATTGTAGACAACAGTGAACATTAGTTGTAGCTCATTCTCTTTTCTTGTACTCAAGCATTTCCCTGGATGAGCTACGTATTATACCAGGGACCCTCGATAGTCTTCTCTCTTTCTGGGACATCCCTGATGCAATGGCTACTGTTGTCTGAAAAGAGCCACTTGCAAGGAAATGGAGCACTGACAGCACCTGCACGTCAGGGGGGATTCGAGTGGGATGGCGGATTGGTGACATCAGGTCTGGCTCCAACTGGTTACATAGTTCCTGGATAGTGGCACCTGTAGGTGACGATTAAATGTCGATCCTCCATTGTCAACAGGTCCACCAGCGGTCGGTACATCGGAGGATTTCGCCATCTTCTCAATTGTCCCAAATGACGGTGCCTAGGCAGGACAACAGCGACCACAGAGTCAACTATTTTCCAGGTATGTACCCACAGTTACACAGAACACGACACCAAACCCAAAACCCTTCCTGTATGTGTGTTGAGTGTAGGCCTAGCTATGTGTGAAGCAGAAGTAAATGAAGCCATGTGGGCCCCTGAAATGGCGGCTGCCTGACCTCTAAACTGGGACAATGGGATTGTGGAGTAACTGCGTTGCCATTGTACACCGTCGCGGTAGGCGGTCGTAGACCGCGGCGCAATGCTGCATTGGTTAACATTGGACCTTATGGGTCCCAGGAGCCAATGAACAAGTGCGCCGCCGGTGATGATACGCACCGCAGCGGACGTCACCTCCGCGGACGTCACCGCCATTTTCTATCTGTTCAATCACTAGATACCTGATCTTCGACAGGAGAGGACCGACACTGCAATTGCTGCTGTGACCTCTGTCTGGAAGCGACAATGGCTGCTGCGTCTGGGGAAAGGGCCCCTGCCTTCACTGCTCAGGAGTTGGAGAAACTAGTAGACAGGGTCCTTCCCCAGTACACGCTACTCTACGGTCCTCCAGACCAACAGGTTAGTACACAGGTAGCACGTTCTATGGGCTAGGCCTGGGTGGAGAGGGCTGGTTGTAAGAGGGAAGGGGGCAGAGTTCAGGGAACATGAATGAATGTGCCACATGGCTAGGGTAGGGAGGGGGGACACTCACATCGACGGTGCAGTTGGTAATGACTTCTCTTCTTCCCTTGTGCATGTCATGTAGGTCAGCGCCCACCAGAAGAAGAACATTTGGCGTGCCATCGCCAAGGACGTCCGGACCCTGGGGGTCCACCAGAGACGGGGCACCCACTGCCGGAAAAGATGGGAGGACATTCGCCGCTGGAGCAAGAAGACGGCGGAGGCTCAGCTGGGGATGGACTCCCAATGTGGGAGGGGTGCCCATCGCACCATGATCCCCCTGATGTTCCGGATCCTGGCGGTGGCCTACCCTGAGTTGGATGGGCGCTTTAGGGCATCACAGCAGACACAAGGGGGTGAGTACACTCTCATTCTGCGGACTTTGCGCGCAGTGGAGGGGTCTGGGTGGGGGAGGAGGCCTGTGGGTGTACCTAGGCCAGGCAGAAATACGTAGGCTAGGCGCCTCCGTAATGCAGGCCATGTGGCACTCTACCCCACCGCAGTAGAGTGCCAAGAACAGGTATACATGCCCCTGTGGCATCCATGTGTGCAGAAGTCCACCGTAGCCATGTAGGCCAGATCCCAGAAATTGCACCTGTAGAGGGCAAGGAGCACGGCGTAGTGCAGGGGGCTGCTGTGTCTGTATTGTCCGCCAACGGTAGCGGTATGCCATGCACTCAACCTGTCTTTCTTCTGTCTCCCCCCCCCTTTTTGTGCTCTCCCTGTTCTTTTGTGCATCAGCATCATCAGGTGGAGGTACAGTGGCACCGGAGCACGAGGGAGCTGCATCCCACATGGCCATGGAGGGCCACACCACGGACTCAGAATGCACCAGTGGGACGGAGGGCGAGGGGAGCTTCACGTCGGCCACCGGATCACCAACCAGCGACACGGACTCGTCCGCCGATGGGAGCTCCCTTGTGGTGGCCGCACCATCTGTGCGCCCCACTTCTACAGGTACAGCCGCCAACTCCCCTACCAGCACCGCCCTCCCAGCAGCCCCTCAGCGTTCGCCCCGTTCCCGCTCACCCAGGAGGGTGGGCATCACCTTCGCCCCAGGCACCTCAGGCCCTGCCCCAGTCACCCCTGCTGCCCTCAGTGAGGAGGCCATTGACCTCCTGAGGTCACTCACTGTTGGGCAGTCTACCAATGTGAATGCCATACAGGGTGTAGAAAGGGAGTTGCAACACGGTAATGCATTCCTGGAGGGCATTAATTCTGGTCAGGCTGTCCTTCAGCGAACCCTGCAATCTCTGGCCTCAGCACTGATGGCAGCCATTGTCCCTGTGTCTAGCCTCCCCCCTCCACCGTCCTCCACCCAGACCCAATCTCCTGTACCCCAGCCTATCCCAAGCACACCATCAGACCAGCATGCACACACCTCAACACACAAAAGTAGCTCAGGCAAACATAGGCACCACACAACCCACAGGCACACACACAAGCATCACCCTCATGCAGACACAGCAACATCCACTGCCTCCACTGTGTCCCCCTCCTCCTCGTCTCCCTCCTCCCTCCCAGTCTCGTCTACACTCTCACCTGCATGCACTACATCTACAGGCACCAGGACTCGCACCAGAACACCCAGCACCACACCCCGCTCACCTGCACTCACCACCTCCACTCCCATTTACACGTCCCCTGTGTCCTCTCCCAGTGTGTCTGTGACGCCCCCTCCCAAAGTACACAAACGAAGGCACACACCCACCCAACAGCCATCCACCTCACGACAGCCTCCAGTACCTGCACCTGCACCCAAAACACCTAAAGTGACACCTCCTACAACCACCTCCTCTTTCTCCACTCCCAGACCCCCTCCAGCTACCCATCCCAGTGTTCATCAGAAACTGTCCCTCTGTAAATTTGACCTTTTTGCCCCCACCCCCGCCACTTCATCAGTCCCGTCGTAGCGCCTCAGCCAAAAAGCCTCCAGTACCAGTGGTGCGTGTTCAAGGTGTGTGGAGTGCACCGGCCACCAGGGCAGGCAGTGTGACACGGAGCCAAGGCACTGCCAGTCCACCCCCTGTAAAGGCTCTGAAATTGGAAAGTGGCAGACGGGACCGTGTGAAGACTCCTGGAGGCAAAACAACTCACAGGGGTCCCAGGGGGATAGCAGAGTCAGCTGTGACTCCTCCAAAGGTGGGGAAGGGCCAGAAGAAGTCTGCACAGCCTGGTGTGAGCATCACAGCGGAGAAGGGCGGCATCCTTCCCGGTGGCCGGGACGCCACCGCCAGCACCATTGTCACTGGTCCAGAGACCACCGCCAGAGTCATTGCCCCGGAGGGCCCAAGTATCGTCACTGGTCAGGAGACCACAGCCACCGCCGGAGTCAGTGCCCAGGAGGGCCCAAGTATCGTCACTGGTCAGGAGGCCACCGCTCTAGTCAGTGCCCAGGAGGGCCAAGTATCGTCACTGGTCAGGAGACCACCGCCGGAGTAAGTGCCCAGGAGGGCCCAAGTATCGTCACTGGTCAGGAGACCACCGCCGGAGTCATTGCCCAGGAGGGCCCAAGTATCGTCACTGGTCAGGAGACCACCGCCAGAGTCATTGCCCAGGAGGGCCCAAGTATCGTCACTGGTCAGGAGACCACCGCCACCGCCGGAGTCAGTGCCCAGGAGGGCCCAAGTATCGTCACTGGTCAGGAGACCACCGCCAGAGTCATTGCCCAGGAGGGCCCAAGTATCGTCACTGGTCAGGAGACTACCGCCACCGCCGGAGTCATTGCCCAGGAGGGCCCAAGTATCGTCACTGGTCAGGAGACCACCGCCGGAGTCATTGCCCAGGAGGGCCCAAGTATCATCACTGGTCAGGAGACCACCGCCACCGCCGGAGTCAGTGCCCAGGAGGGCCCAAGTATCGTCACTGGTCAGGAGACCACCGCCACCGCCGGAGTCATTGCCCAGGAGGGCCCAAGTATCGTCACTGGTCAGGAGACCACCGCTGGAGTCAGTGCCCAGGAGGGCCCAAGTATCGTCACTGGTCAGGAGACCACCGCCGGAGTCAGTGCCCAGGAGGGCCCCGGCAGCCACAGCCCCGCTGGGCAATGAGGGACCGTCATGCCACACACCAATGTCCAGTCCAGAGAACGTCATGCCACACACCAATGCCCAGTCCAGTGAACGTCATGCCACACACCAATGTCCAGTCCATAGAACGTCATGCCACACACCAATGCCCAGTCCAGAGAACGTCATGCCACACACCAATGCCCAGTCCAGAGCCCGCCATGGCTAAGCACCGCTGAACAGTCCAGAACCGCCATGGCACAGCACCGCTGAACAGTCCAGAGACCGCCATGGCAAAGCACTGCTGAACAGTCCAGAACCGCCATGGCAAAGCACCGCTGAACAGTCCAGAACCGCCATGGGAAAGCACCGCTGAACAGTCCAGACACCGCCATGGCTAAGCACCGCTGAACAGTCCAGACACTGCCATGGCTAAGCACTGCTGAACAGTCCAGAACCGCCATGGCAAAGCACCGCTGAACAGTCCAGACACCGCCATGGCTAAGCACCGCTGAACAGGGCATGCACCGCTGAAGAAGGAAAAGACCGCCACATCAAGCATCGTTATCCCATGTGCAGCTGGGACAGTGACGGGACAGGAACTGTCACGGGGAAACTAATCCAGTCTGGGCACCAGTGCCCCTCCAGAACCAGTGGTGGCTGTTATCTACTTGAGAGACTGTGGCTTTGCACTCCCCAGGATGGTACAGTGGGCAAACCACCCACTGTAGAGACTTGTGAGACTGTGGCTTTGCACTCACCAGCATGGTACAGTGGGAAAACCACCCACTGTAGAGACTTGAGAGACTGTGGCTTTGCACTCACCAGGATGGTACAGTGGGCAAACCACCCACTGTAGAGACTTGAGAGACTGTGGCTTTGCACTCCCCAGGATGGTACAGTGGGCAAACCACCCACTGTAGAGACTTGAGAGACTGTGGCTTTGCACTCCCCAGGATGGTACAGTGGGAAACCACCCACTGTAGAGACTTGAGAGACTGTGGCTTTGCATTCCCCAGGATAGTACAGTGGGCAAACCACCCACTGTAGAGACTTGAGAGACTGTGGCTTTGCACTCCCCAGGATACATCAATGGGCATGGAGCCCCATTGTGGATCCGGCTTTGCACTCATCCGGCTGAGGTGCCCCCCCTTCCCTTCCCCCTGAGGTGCCTGTTGTATTTCTCTCTGATGCCCCGGCAGTGTTCTCTCCGTTTGTGGACAGGTATCTTGTGTGGGCCTCGCCCATGCATTTTTGGACTAATGGTGCACGGACATTGATATGTGCATATCTGCACTACTTCTCGTAATGTATATACTTTTTAATGATTTTATCGTATTTCTGTATATATTTGAGACATGTATATTGCAACATTACAATGTTTGAACTGATTTCGTTTTGTGTTTGCATTCTTCCGGGGGGGTTGTGGGTTGTTACTGTGATGTTTGTGAATGCATTGGTGTGTGTGTTGTAGTGGGTGAGGGTGGGGGTGTTTCGTGTGTGTCCCCCTGACTTTTGCCTCCCCTATGTCATAGGTGCAGTACTCACCGTTGTCTTCGCCGGCGCCGGCGTTGCTCTTCGTAGATGAGTAGGAATACCAAGGCCGGTAGGATTTGTAATTTCGGATCCATGGAGTCCTCCTTCCTCGTGGGATGTGTTCAGGTGAGCGTTTTCCCATTGCAGAAACTGTTTCCGCCGTGTTTTTATCCACGGTGAATCCGCCCTGGAAAAGGGGGCAGATTGGCAGGTTGTGATACTATGGGCGGTACATTGCCTTCCGCCTGTCTGTTGGCGGTGACCGCCGCGCTGCTTGTCTGTACCTCCGTGGCGGGCGGGGTGTTAAAGTGGCTGTCTTTGTTGGCGTTTTCCACCAGGGTCATGATTCCCTTTTTTTGTCCGCCGGCCTGTTTGCGGTATTACCGCACCTTTAACACCGTCCGCCAGGGTTGTAATGACCCCCTTAATGTTTTGTTTCTCCTGATTTTCTCTCATTGGTCATTTTTCCTATTTTCAGCTCTCACACTTAGGGTATCTGGATTGTCACACTTGTGTACCTTATCAAAATGGACTGACCTTTAACCTTGAATACCTGCCGTTTTATACACAGGAGGAATTAAAAGGGTTCTGTAGAGAGAGAGGACTGCCAGAGAGTGGGGACCTTGTGAGATCTCTAAATTTTTTTGAAAGGTTTGTGACATATGCCCAGGGAAGGAGTGTTCTTAGGGAAACTCAGAGGATCCTGATTGTAGTGAGGGTTCCCAATGGGAGGGCTCCCAGACCTAATCCCTAGTGAGCAGTAAAGAGACTGACCAGGAAGGTAAGAATGGCCGGGTGGCGACGCCAGTTGACAGGGAAGGCCCCAGTGATAGGGAGTCCCTTGCTGGGTCCAGTGTGAGGAACAGTGTCACCTTTATGGTCCAGTGTACGGTCTCCCAAGAACATTCCTTGTTCCCTGTTGAGCTGAGAGATAGGCAGGAAGAGAGGGACCTGAGGTTGCAGCTAGCGTGACTGGCAGTAGAGGAGAATAGGGCTGAGGTAGAGAAGACCTTAGTCGAGGAGAGGATGGCAGAGAGAAACTTTGCCAGAGAGAGACTCGCAGTTGAGTGCAGTCTGAAGGGCCTGGACTTACCAGCACTGCAGGTGGAGTTCAGTTGTGGCAGTAATGTTAAGTGCAGTGACAAAGATGATTCTCACATGCTCAAAGATCTGGTACCTAGGTTCCAAAAGGGGGGAGACATGCGTCAGTGGTTGAAGGAATCTGAGGTAGCTCTGTTAGAGCACAGGATCCCTGAGGATTGGGGGACTGGCCTAGAGAGCTATATTTCTGAGGAGGGGATAGATGCCCTACTGGCCCTGGAAGGGAGTGACAGGAAGGAGTATCCCCCTATGAAGGATGCACTGGTTGTGAAGTATGATTTCACCCCTGAGGAATACAGAAAGGGGTTCAGGGGCAGTAAGAAGCTGTCCCACCAGTATTGGGAAGAATTTGTGGAGGAATATTGCATGGCACTGTATGAATGGGTGAAGGGTAGCACAGTAGACAATTTTGAAGGGCTGCTTAATTTGATTGTCAGAGATCACCTGCTTTGTTGTTGGTTTTCAGGGCTACACCAACATACAGCCCCCTGACTCTATGGAGCTTAGAATGGGTGTGTGCCAGAGGGTCTGGTGAGGCATTTAGGGGTGTTCCTAGAGGGAGTTGTCTAGGTGTGGTGGGAGAGGCTTGTAGTGTCCCATGTAGGTCCAAGTGTAGTGGGATGGGTTTGGGATCCAAGGTCTGGTCTCAGAGAAGAGGGAATGGGGGTGGGCTGAGTCCTAGGATGTCCAAGACCCAGTCTCAGAGCCTGGTTGGTTCCATGAGTGAGCTCCAGGAGGAAGGCCTAGCCTGCACCATAGGGCCATCTGCTGGAGCGACCCCATTTTGCCAGGAGGACTTGGGCGGGTGGCTGATGTTAGTGTTCCCTCAGTCCTGGTTCCTGGTAGTCTCACTCCAGAGTTTAGGAGGCGGAAATCCCGACATAGGGTTGAGAGGGGGTTGAGAGCCCCAGTGGAGAACCAGGAGGGTCAGGGTCAGCTCGAAGTCAGAGCCACCCGAAAATGACCCTGGTGATAACATTTCTGGGCTGGGGGGATTCAGGCTCTGCCATGTGGGCAGGAGTCAATTGACCCGTGCCAGCCAGACTCTAGCGTAACCCTTTGGGAAGGTGTTTCCCCTGTTGTGGGAGGTAGGTGTGCTCCCCAGGAAGTCCTGGCTTGCTAGGCAGTGGTCCAGTCTAAGGGTGATGTCTCTGGGCTTGGTGGTCAGTTTCAGAGGGTAAGCTCTGACCTGATTTGGGGGGCAGTTAGTATGCTCACCCCCCTTGTATGAATTCTAAAGGTACTTCTCATGGTGGGGGGTGCGGAACTCTGGGAGTCAGGTTTGGGGAGGGAGAGACTCACCCCAGAGCCTGGTGCATTCCAAGGGTGGTGACCTTGGGCTGGTGGGAGGATTAGGCAGGACGGCTGAACCCAGCGCCCTGATAGTTCTGGATTCTGGTGGTACCACTCCTAGGAAAAGGTGGCGGGACCCTACAATGAGGGGGAGGGGAGGAGAGCCTTTCCTCTAACCCCTGTGCAGCCCATGGATTTGGACTATAGGTTGGTGGATCAGTGGCAGGGTGGACTCCCTGAACTGGTTAGAAGTGGAGTGGATAGAGCTTGCTGTGCTTCTGGGGCTACTGCCCTCCACTCAATGAGGTTTCAGAGACCAGAGGCCCCTGGATAGCCTGGGGCCTGGCTCTGGCCACTGGCAGCTAGTGAGCCCTCTGGGGTAATCTAGGCTGCCTGGGAAGCATTGACATAGGGACCCAAATGGGATCTGATTGGTGTAGAACTGGAGTGTGCCCCTGCAGTTGTGGGCCAGGGTCCATGTTCTATCGCCCTAACCAGGGAAACCCATCAAGGTATTGATTTGTCTCCCCTGGCTTTAGGCTGGTGGGGAGTCCCATTTCTAACAAAGAGCATAAAGCCATTCCTCTCTTTAACCAATACTGGTTCTTCTTTCATGCTGCTTAACATAATTAACTGGATGAGAGTAGTGTATGAATTAGTTAGGGGCACTGGCTCTGGGACTTCATGCTCAGTCAGGCCTGAATAACAAGAAGGAGTGGAGGAGGTAAGTAAAACATTTTAATTTTAACTTTATGACTCACTGACAGGCACTGTGAGCAACTTGCACTACCTTGAGCCTCAAATCTAGAGCTCTCAGTCATAGACCCTCATTATGACAGTGGCGTTTAATTCCCACTTACCGCCACGCTGACTGCGCCAACTTACCGCTGCCCAGCGGATATCCGTTCACCATATTATGACACTCACACACACACACCAATCCGTCAGTATTCAGCCACAGATACAAATCCACCACACTACTGGCGTTATCAAAACCCACACTGTTACGCCAACAGAACAACGCCCACCATATTATTACCCATGAATCACCATGGTGGACATTCAACGGCGGTAAACCATTGGCGGTACATACCGCAGTGCTTAAAATGGACACACACATACAAAACAACACCACATTGGACAATTCAAACAACACACACCTGACAACCATACACACACCACACCCACACCAATCTAAAACACCCACCTACATTACCCATAACTCTTTACCATTACAAACAGTTGCCAGCAGAGAGACACCAAGACCACAGACAGAACCAGAGCCACACACTATTCACACCTATACACCACTCACGCACCCCACTCACGCACCCCACATCACACACCCCAACACATTACCCAACACACCCTCACCTACACACCTCACTCAACACCCATGGCACCACAAAGACACTCCCGTATTACAGAGGAGGAGCTAAGGGTCATGGTGGAGGAACTCATCAGGGTAGAGCCACAGCTGTTTGGAGCACAGGTGCACCAGATATCGATAGCTAGGAAGATGGAGCTATGGCAGAAAATCGTGGACAGGGTCAACAGCATGGGACAGTACCCAAGAACCAGGGATGTCATCAGGAAGAGGCGGAACGACCTAACGGGGAAGATACGTTCCATTGCAGCAAGACACCAGCTCACTGTACACAGGACTGGTGGTGGACCTCCACCTCCTCCCCCACAACTCACAGAATGGGAGGAGCAAGACTTGGCAATACTGCATCCTGAGGGCCTGGCCGGAGTAGGAGGAGGACTGGACTCTGGTAAGTCAACTCTCTACTACTACTACTACACCGCTACCTGCATGCCATCGCATACCCACACCCTCACTCCCATCTCTCCCCCACTTCCCACACACCCCACCATCACATCTCACTTATCCCAATGCCAAGCCCTGCATGCTGTACCAATGCATGGACACCCGTCACAGCCCTCCATGGGCACTCATCACCAAAGCATGCACACCGTAGAGAACTAACAATCCCACCATACACCAACATACACAAGTGAAAGCTGCCAGGGCGAATACAACCAAAGAGGGCAAACCACGGATGCACAATATGTCAGACACAAAAACCATAACACATCATTTACATCCCCACAGGTATCCCAGCCAATGTCAGCAGTGAGGAGGTGCCAGCAATATCCAGTCCCCCAAATGAAAAGGCTCACAGTGATGACAGCAACTCTGGTCTTCAGGATCTGGATGACCAATCTGGCCCATCAGGGACCACTGGGCAGCCAATTACCCAGGCCCAGTCACACACCACCACAGAGCCTTCCCCATCAGGAAACACCACCACAGCACCCACCCAGCGTACCCACACCTCTGTCCCCAGGACACGTCAATCAGCAGTGTGTCCACCTCTACAGGGATCCCCGGCCACACCTCATACCCAAGACAATCACGGACTTGGGGTCAGTGGCAGTGGGCACATGGTTCAGGGGACAGAGGCACAGGCCAACAGGGAAACTGGGAGGACTGCTGTGTTCCAGGGGGAGGACATCCCCAGGGAACCGACTCTCCAGGAGGCACTTGCAGAGATCCTGGGAGCCTATCAACATTCCCAGGACACAATGGGCCAGATCCTGGACAATGTGCAGGAGAACAGGTGGCTGCAAGAGGGACAGTACCAGGGGATCAGGGAGGACTTGCAGGCCATCAACAACACCCTGAACTCCATAGCAGGGGTCCTGGAAGACATGGCCAACATTATGAGGGAGGCCGTCCCACAACAGCGGGCCCCTGCCACTAGCTAGACATCTGAACAGCCTTCCACCTCCGCTGCTGCTAGTGGACAGGAGGCCCGCCACAGGACTCACAGGCCACCAGCATCCCCCCCTGCAGAAGGAGAACCACCCCATAAACATTCCCTGCAATCCCCACAGAAGCCAGAGACACTTGCCAATACCCCCACCAGGAAATGAGACTTTCCTGATTGTCATCCTTGTTTCCCACTCAGTCATTCTCTCCACTTTGAACTGCCATTGCTCCCCTTCCTATGTCCCCTTGGACAATGCACCTGTGCTACAAACAGACAAGAATAATACCCTGGACTTTCCTCCATCATCACCCTATCTCCTTGCACTTGCCCCTCAATATTTTAGAACTTCAATAAACACCCTTGTAAAAAAAAGATGTTTGGGGTGTGTAATGTTTTACATTTATGTATTCATTGAAACAGGTATAATCATTGCATTTCAACTGTACAGAAAATGAGCATAGATTAATGACCTGTAGCTGACTGCATTGATCGCACCAGGAGTGTATGTGAAGTCACCAACATCTGCAAAATGAATTGCCAGTGGGAACAGTTAGTGGGCATAGAAGTGGGAAATATCAGCATGCCAGTGCCACAGACATTCAAACAAATTTCATTGAAATGTGAAGTAACACTGTCCTACCTGTGTGTCATTGGAAGTATTGTCTGATCACTGATGTTCTGTTGTCCTCATCTTCACCCTCTGCCTCTTCATCCTCACAGTCCACAGGGACCACTGCTGGCGCACGGGCATCTCCAGCCTCCTCCTCCTGAAGGAATGGGGCATGGTGTCTGAGGGCCAGGTTATGCAACATGCAGCATGCCACCACTATCTGCCAGACCTTCTTGGGTGAGTAGCACAGGGGGTACCTGTCAGATGGAAGCACTGGAACATAGCCTAAGGTTCTCTCAATGATCCTTCTGGTTCACCCATGTACCTCATTATACCGTTCTTCTGCACATGTGTTTAATCAGGGCAGACAACAATCTTGTCAGCACAATTGAGAACATTGTCTGTGACATTCCTGCTGCCAAGCCCACTGTCACTTGGAAATAACCAGTTGCCAGGAAATGGAGCACTGATAGAACTTGCACAAGAGGGACAGGTGGAAGTGAGGTAATTCCGATGACATTGTGCGCCATTGTGGGAGGCGGTCGGGAACCGCTGTTCCATTCTTCATTGGTTATAATTGGGCCCTATGGGTTACAGTGGCCAATGGTGATCTACGCAGGCGGTGACGGTGTGCACCGCATGGACGTGACCGCCATTTTCTATCTGATCCCTCACTTGCTACCTGATCTTCGATAGCAGAGGACCCACACTGCATGTGCTGCTGTGACCTGTGCCTGGAACCTACCATGGCCCATGTGACTGGGGAAAGGGCCCCAGCCTTCACTTCTGAGGAGTTAGAGAGACTGGTGGATAGGGTCCTACCCCAGTATGGACTGAAGTATGGGCCTCCAGACCAACAGGTGATACACTGTGGGCACAATGCATGTGGCAGGAATGCATGGAGTGATGTGTTTGGAGGCCTCGTGTAAGGGGGGTGGGTGGATGTTCTCTGGGCAACGTATAGGTTGTGTGCTGGGCCATGTGTGTGTAAATGATGATGTGAAGGGGTATGGTGGGCCATAAGTGTAACAGGCAGGGCTGTTTGTCTAATTCTATTTTCCTGTGTGTATTGCCTCTGCAGGTCAGCGCCCATAAAAAAAAAGGGTATATGGCGTGCCATCGCCAAGGAGGTGCGGACCCTGGGGGTCTATGGCAGGCGGGGAACCCACTGTCGGAAATAGTGGGAGGACCTGAGTCGCTGGGCACCGAAGATGGTGGAGGCCCAGCTGGGGATGACCTCCCAACGAGGAAAGGGTGCCCGTCGAACCCTGACCCCTCTGATGACCCGCATACTGGCGGTGGCCTATCCAGAGCTGGATGGGCGCTTGAGGACATCACAGCAGCCACAAGGGGGTGAGTACGGTGCCCATCATTACAACTTACGCATGGTAGGGTGGTATCCGGGTGGGGGATGTGTGTCACTGGGTATCCCTAGGCCACGCCTGACACTGCAGCATAGGTCCCCCGGTGTCTAGGGTTCTGAGGGGATAATTCTGCTACCTAGATCATAGGCATCCACTACTGGTCAGGGCTGCTTGGGTCCCAGGTGTGCTGCATTTGGCGGTGTGTGCCCCTCCCTATGCCATGGTGGCAAGCTATTGCCTCTGCTAGTGATATGGCATATTGAATAGGCCTGTTCCCTGTGTGTGAGGGTGCTGTGTACGCCAACGGTGTTTTTGGTGCAGCCATTGACCTAGTGTATCCTTTGTCTTTTCCCCCCTTTTTTGTTTTGTCATCCTGTCCTTATGTGCATTATCATCAACTGGCGAAGGAGCAGTGGTACTGGTGACAGAGAGAGCTGCATAACACAGGACCCAGAAGGTAAAGTCCACTGATGCTGAGGGCACCAGTGGGACAGAGGGTGAGGGGAACACCACGGCGGGGACTGGAGGAGACAGTTCTGACACAGATACATCCTCTGATGGAAGCTGGTGGTGGTGGACACTTCTGTGACCACCCCAGCTACAGGTACATCTGCCACCCCCCATACCAGCACCGCCCTCCCAGCAGCCCCTCATCGAGTTGCCCATGCCCGCTCACCCAGGAGGGTGGGCATCTCCTTCGCCCCAGCACCTCAGGCCCTGCTCCAGTCAGCCCTGCTGCCCTGAGTGAAGGGGCTATTGACCTCCTGAGATCCGTCTCTATAGGGCAGTCAACCATTGTGAATGCCATCCAGGGGCTGGCAGCCCAGATGCAACAGACTAATGCATTCCTGGAGGGCATTCACACTGGATTGGCAGCCCAACAGATTTCGATCCAGGCTCTGGTCTCCTCTCGGAAGGCAGCCATTGTCCCTGTTTCTACCCTCCCCCTCCAACTTACTCTTCCCTAATCCCATACTCCTCAACCCCAACCCATCCCAAGCACACAGCCAAACGAGCATGCACACAAGACAACACACACTAGTGGTACAGGCAAACACAAGCACCACACTATATCCCACGGGCACTCACACAAACACCATCCAGATGCAGACACACCAACATCCACTATTTCCACTGTCTCCCCCTTCTCCTCCTCCTCCACCTCCCTCCCAGTTCCGTCTACACTCACACCTGCATGCACTACATCATCATCCACTACCAGCATAATCACCATACCAAGCAGAACACACATGTCATTGGCAGACACCTCCACAACAGCCATGCATACGTCCCCTTTCTCCTCTCCCACTGTGTCTGGCCCCACCCCTCCTGAGGTACACAAACGCAAGCCCAGTCGTCACCACAACCACTCGTGGTGGAAAAGGATCCAGGCCACATGTCCTCAAGGTGAAGGAGCCTGTACCAAGCAACCTCAAGGAGCCTACCCCTGCTGCCAGAAAGAGCAAGGAGCATGCCCCAGTAGGCAAGAAGGGAAAGGAGCCTGCCCAGCTGCCAAAAAGAGCAAGGAGCCTGCACCAGTAGGCAAAAAGGGAAAGGAGCCTGCCCCAGCTTCCAGGAAGAGCAAGGAGCCTGCACCAGCAGGCAGGAAGACCAAGGGGCCTGGGGCAGGAACTGTGACAGAGCCCCCACCACCAACCATGGTTGTGCAGCCATCTGAGGTTGCATGGGATGGGCAGGAGCCCTCACCCAGCAGCACCACCACCTCCACTGAGCAGCCATCCAAGGTTGCAGGGGATGGGCAGGGGCCTCTCTCCCCCCAGCAGCACCACCACCTCCACGGAGCAGCCGTCTGAGGTTGCTGGGAATGGGCAGGAGCATCCTCCCACCAGCAGCAGCACCATCACTGAGCAGCCGTCACCGCCGGCGGACAGTATGTAATCCTGCTTCCATGGGCTGCTGTGCGGCCTGCTCTCTGCAAATCAAGTGGGTATGACACCCACCTAAGAGACTGTGACCTTGCACTCCCCAGGACAAAGCCCAGGGCATGTTGCCCCCTCCAAAACCAGTGGGAAAGTTACCCACTCGAGAGACTGTGGCCTTGCACTCCCCAGGAACAAGCACAGGGCATGTTGCCCCCTCCAGAACCAGTGGGCAAGTCACCCACCTGAGAGACTGTGGCCTTGCACTCCCCAGGACAAAGCACAGGGCATGTTGCCCCCTCCAGAACCCGTGGGTAAGACACCCACACCCCCAACACTCCCCAGGATCAAGAGCACATGGCACGATGCCCCCTCCAGAACCAGTGGGTAAGACACTCAAATGCGCAACACTCCTCAGGATCAAGAGCACAGGGAACGAGGCCCCCTCCAGAACCAGTGGGTAAGACACCCCCATGCCCAACACTCCCCAGGATCAAGATCACAGGGAAGGATGCCCCCTCCAGAACCAGTGGGTAAGACACCCACATACCCAACACTCCCCAGGATCAAGAGCCCAGGGCACAAGGCCCCCTGCAGAACCAGTGGGCAAGTCACCCACTCCAGAGACTATGGCCTTGCACTCCTCAGGACCAAGCACAGGACATGTTGCCCCCTCCAGAACCAGTGGTCTTGTACCATCTCCAGGCTGAGGTGCCCCCCATCCCATGTCCCCCTGAGGTGCCTGTCTATTTACCTACTGATGCCCCTGCAGTGTTTTCTCTGTGTTGAAGCAGGTGACATGTGTGGCCTTGGACTTTGCCCTGTGGCCATGTGGCCTACAAACATTGTGGACTGGGCTGTGTCACTTTTTCTGTACATATGTATATGTCTATTATCTTGCTTAACTTATTTTTCATGCTGTGTTGATCTCATTACATTCACTTTTTCTGAATTGTTTTGTCCTTGCATTATTCATCCAAGTTAAGTAGTAACATTTTTTTGTAATGCAGCTGATTGTGTGTACGGTGTTGGGGGGGGTGGTGCATGTGTGTGTCACTCTAGTTTTCCTCCCTCCCTCCCTTGTGTGCTAGGTGGCTGTACTCACCGTCCTCGTCTTCGCCAGCATTGGTGTTCGTGGTGGAGTAGAACATAGAAGATCATGGGTAAGACATGCAGTTCAGGCTCCATGGCAGCGTGGTTCTTCCCTGTGTCTCCAATGGTGAGTCCTTTCCCATCTGAGGTCTGTTTCCGCCAGGCTTTTAATGTCTTTGGTACCACCCCAAAAAAGGTGGCAGTTTCCAGGGTGATGATATGGTGGGTGGAACATTGACTCCCGCCTGGGTGTAGGCGGCTACTGCCGTGGTGGCTGTTGTTTCCGCCTTGGCGGTCGGTATGGTACATTGGCTGTCTATCAGAGATTTTTCCGCTATGGTCATAATCTGGTGGTACTTACTGCCAGCCTGTTGGCGGTATTACCACCACTTTAACACCAACCACCAAGGTTGTGATGAGGGCCACAGTCCGTTACAAACACTGTGTTAGAAATGGGGTCTTTAGTTGGCAGTCAGGTTACCCCCTGTCCAAGCAAGGACTGTCACTCTAGTTAGGGCCAAGGAAAAACACACCTCGTTAACCCCCACTCACCCCCTTGTTAGCTTGGCAGGAGAATAAAGGCTTAACCCAGAAGCAATGTGTAAAGTATTTGTACCAACACACACAGTAATAGGTGAAAACACTACAAAATGGAAACCACACCAGAATAGAAAAAAAGGCAATATTTATCTAAATCAAACAAGACCAAAACGACAAAAATCCAACATACACAAGTCAAGATATGAATTTTCAAAAGAATACAATTCTTTCTACATAGAAAATAATGGAAACCTTGATTTTACAGAAAGTACCTAGTTTGTGTCCAAAATAAAGCCGCACGGGCGAGCGTGCGTCGGAAAAGTCAGTGATGTGTCGATTCCTTACTGCATAATTTTTCTCCCTCACAAGAGAGCGATGCAGTGATTTCTGGACAGGGCACCTCAGATCTGTGCAGGTTCACAATGACTTTGATGCTCAGGGACGCTGCGTAAGAAATTCGGCCTCACGGTGTTAGAAAACCACACTGCATTTGGGTTGCATCGTTATCAGCAGCTGCAAATGGGTGTTGGGCCATTTCTCAAGCCGCAATGTGTTGATCTCTCAGTCGCGATGCGAACATTTCCCTGCACGGCATTCTGTGTGTGGATTTCAGTACTTGTTCTGCCAACTGCACCTTTCAAGGGCCCAGTGACTGGATAAGGCACCACTTGGCAGGGCAGGAGCCTCAGTAGAGAGTCTAGGTGCTGGCAGAGGAAGTCTTTGATGGCCCTCAGACTTCAAAAAGGAGGGAAGCTCAGTCCAAGCCCTTGAGATTCTTCTCAAGCAGGAATGCACAACAGATTCCAGTCTTTGTCTCCTTTCACAGGCAGAAGCAGCAACTGCAGGATAGCCTAACAAAGCACAGTCACAGGCACGGACAGCACTTCTCCTCATCTTTTCAACTCTTCTCCTTGGCAGATATTCCTCTTGGTTCCATAAGTGATATAAACATCTGGGGGGTTGGGTCCACTACTTATACCCCTTTCTGCCTTTGAAGTAGGCAAACAGGGAAACCACAAATAGGCAGAGTCACAGAATGGTTTAAGCAAGAAAATGGCTGCTTTCTAAATGTGGCATTTTCAAACTAACAATCTAAAAAACACATTTACTAAGACATGTATTTTTAAATTGTGAGTTCAGGGACCCCATACTCCATAATTCTCTTTGCTCTCAAAGGGAAACTGCACGTTAAGGATGTTTAAAGCAGCCCCCATGTTAACCTATGAGAGAGCTAGGCTTTGCAACATTGAAAACCAAATTTGGCAGTATTTCACTGTTATGACACGTAAAATACACCAGTACATGTCCCACCTGTAACATACACTGCACCTTGTCCATGGGGCTACCTAGGGCCTACCTTTGGGATGCCCTACATGTATAAAAAGGGAAGATTTAGGCCTGGCAAGTGGATACATTTGCCAAGTCGAATTGGCAGTTTAAAAGTGCACACACAGACACTGCAGTGGCCGGTCTGAGCCATGTTTACAGGGCTACTAATGTGGGTGGCACAATCAGTGCTGCAGGCCCGCTAGTAGCATTTGATTTACAGGCTCTGGGCAGCTCTAGTGCACTTTACTAGGGACTTACTAGTAAATCAAATATGTCAATCATAGAAAAGCCAATTACACATACAGTTTACACAGGAGCACTTGCACTTTAGCATTGGACAGCAGTGGTAAAGTGCCCAGAGTACCAAAAACAGCAAAAAACGAGTCTAGCACACAGTCAAAACATGGGAACCTGAGGCAAAAAAGACAGGGTAGACCACGCCACAGATGCCAGGACTAACACATTGTTTAAAACAAACCATGATTAAGATCACAGTGCCTTTCAGTGGGTCAAAATA